>NC_089225.1:53834907-54158407 GCF_963924675.1 Phocoena phocoena | reverse complement strand
TTTATCATTACATTACCTTGTTCTCTAAATATCTAATACTGTTAAAACCGAACATGTTAAAAACCAAATACATCCAGAAACATTTAGCCTAGCTGACCTTGAGAAGCTTTGGCTCATTGTTCCCTTTCTGTCTCTGTTCTATGCACTGGATCCTGTCATGATGCTCCACAGAGCTCTAAAAAGAACTTGATTCTGTGCCTGTTTTAATATTTAACAAAAGCCAACTAACATAAACAAATATTCATAGCAATGAAAGAACAAGTACCCCCGCTCGCCACAACTAGAGAAAGCCTGCATGCAGCAACAAAGACTCAATGCAGCCAAAAGTGAATAAATAAAAAAGAAAGAACAAGTAGAAATTCAGTGAAAATCTGTTTCTGTTTCTACTCAAGACAAATCATTTAGTAAAGATTTACTACCCCAACAAACAGCTTAAAGTACATTCTGAGCCTGGCCCGTAGGTAGTCTTATTATGCATGGTAAGTGAAAGATATACATCAATTTCAAATAACTGTAATCAAAATCAAATCCCTCAAATGATTATCTCAAACATGTAAGAATAAATAGAAACAATTTATGACTTTGCTAAGTGTTCACTCCTATTGTAGACTGTAATAAGTATACACAATTACTTAATCCACAAGCACAAAGAGAACAATTACACTTATGAGCTGTGTTTTTTGTCATCTCTTAAAAGGATAATCATGGTTTGTTTTGCTCTTGACTAGCCTATGACTTTTTATTCCCTGATCCTCATTCCCCAATTTGAAAGGAGGATTTGTTTAATTCAAATGTATTTTCAAATGATGAGTGCTATAATAAAGTAGCCACTCTTATTTTAAAATTTGGTTTAAACTCTGGAGTCAAATATAAGTTCAAATTCCAGTTTCTCCATTTACTACCTTTAGGATTTTGGTAGCTGCTTAACCTCCTAGTTAAATACTTTATATGTTACACTATTATTGTATGTCGTAAAATATTCAAAGTGCCTGATACAAAATGAACAATTAATAAATAATTAATTCTTTAGTCTTTATGCAGTTTAGTATATTATGCTTATATAAAAATTTTAAAATACATTTATCTTGTTTGCTTATAAGTATTAGTGGACCCTCAAGACCTGACCTCAATAATGCTTCAGGTGCTTAATTAAAGACTAGTAGAAGAGACCAATAAATAACTATTCACCCAAACTAAGTAACAATTTTTTTAAAGGAAACTAGCTAACTATTGATTCTTTTACTCAGAGGAAATATGTCCTTTCTTTCTTCCCAAATAACCACCCCACAAATCAAGAACAATGGCAACAACAATAAAACCCAACACTGGGCTTCCCTGGTGGCGCAGTGGTTGAGAGTCTGCCTGCCGATGCAGGGGACATGGGTTCGTGCCCCGGTCCATGAAGATCCCACATGCCACGGAGCGGCTAGGCCCGTGAGCCGTGGCCGCTGAGCCTGCACGTCTGGAGCCTGTGCTCCGCAATGGGAGAGGCCACAACAGTGAGAGGCCCGTGTACCGCAAAAAATAAAAACAAAACCCAACACTGAATGAGTTGAAGAACTTACATATTTAATTATAAGACTTGTTTATATACCATAAAACAAGTTTTAGATCTATACTTTGCAATTAAAATGAGGCACTTTGTTGCAGGTTTTTACCTTTCTTTATGATCATTTTTAACAAGCTTTGGAATATTCCCAATGAAAAAAATATTTTACTCATTTCATAATTTTATAGAACAGTGGTATATTAATGACTGGTACTCAACACTATCCACTTGAGAAGCATAAAAACATGCAGAAAGGGACTTCCTTGGTGGCGCAGTGGTTAAGAATCCTCCTGCCAATGCGGCGGACATAGGTTCGATCCTTGGTCCGGGAAGATCCCACATGCCGTGAAGCAACTAAGCCCATGCGCCACAGCTACTGAGCCTATGCTCTAGAGTCCGCACGCCAAAACAACTGAGCCCATGTGCCACAACTACTGAAGCCCACGTGCCTAGGCCCGTGCTCCACAACAAGAGAAGCCACCGCAATGGGAAGCCCACACACTGCAATGAAGAGTAGCCCCCAACACAACTAGAGAAAGCCCATGCGCAGTGACGAAGACCCAAAGCAGCCAAGGATAACTAACTAAATAAATAAACATGTAGAAAGATGAAGGGACTATTAGACTCTCTTCCCACATCAAATGTTCTCGTGTATTTTGATATGAAATAAACTAAATCAGCAAGCTTTGTACAGTCAAGGGAACATTTCCAATCCAAACACCTAATAAACAAATAATTAAAAAATGATATTACACCTTACTGTCAAAAAATTAGTATTACAATTAAATCAGAAATGATTTCCTACCTTTTTGTTGATCTCCAAAATCCCTATGAGTGAAAAAGGTAGCACATGGAACACTGCAAGGTACAGCAAAACAGGTTGTTGAATGCCTGCCTAAAAGGAAAGACTAAAATCATAGGCAGCTCTCAAGAGTATTTTAAAACTGCTGTTTTCCTAGTGGTTACCAGTGGGGAAAGGGAAGTGGGGGAGGGGCAATATAGGGGTAGGGGATTACGAGGTACAAACTATTATGTATAAGACAAACTACAAGGATATATTGTACAACATGGGGAATAAAGCCAATATGTTATAAGAACTATAAATGGAGTATAACCTTTACAAATCATGAACCACTATATTGTACATCTATAACATATATCATACATCAACTATACTTCTATAAAAAGTTTTTTAATTAAAAAAATAAAAACACTGTTTTCATGAATTAAAAACATTCCTCTATCTATATTGCAAAGTTACTTAAACAGGAAGGCCTGCATGTTCAAAATATGTCCACTAAGCCTTTAGCCCTTCAGACACTACAAACTGCATATACACAAAAATCTATAAAAGTAAGCATAACAGTAAACGTTTCTTAACAACAAAATATATTTTACAAAAACATACTTTATATACTGTATAACAAAATATATTTATATACTATATAATAGATTATAATATAAATTAATATATTGTATTATATTATTATACAACGTAATTTATATTGTGAATTGGAATTCTAATAATCAAGGGCCTAATCAAAAGACACAGAGTTATCATGGTCATATCATTTAGCATTACAAAACAGTATTACACTAACATGAGAAAAGAGAAATAGAAAAAAGTATCAACAATTAAAACTCGAGTGATTTCTCTGCTTGAAGAAGACAGCTCCTTTACTCTGAAGAACAAGGTTCAAATTTCTTTCCGTTATGGAATATAAAATAATCTGTGGTATTTCCCCACAGTGGCTTGACGGGAATTGCCTAAATTTGTGGTAAACAACTTTTATAGCATGCTTCAGAAATCAAAGATAATTAGTTCTTTCATAACAAATTTTCAGACAAATTCCTCTGGAAACAAATTCTTTACTTTATTGAATGTTTAAAGACGTCTACCTGCTGGGCCAATGCTGAGCCTTTGCTCTGAGCTGACTTGACTGCAATGACTTCTTGAGGAGTGTCCCAGCTCAAGTATCTTTTAAAAGAATAAAAAGAAATTTATTCATTTGTGTCAATTTCCTTATACTTAAAATAAAAATATAATAGATATTTTAAAAGTGAACAGTTTTTCAGTTACTTAAATTATAAAATCAAAGCAGTTTATTTTAAAAACAAGTAACTAACTAAAAGAATTCCCTTGGATCCTTATACGTATTTATTCCTATTTTTAAATATATATATAATTTTAATCCTTCTAGAGTCTCAGTGAATAAAAATTATATTTGATCTGTCAGTATTCAAAACTTAGAAAACAAAAAACCATTCCTGATTTAAAATGGAAGTTACAAAAAGCATTGAAAATGTTACATTCACATTTTGCATGCACATATTCATTCCAAAAATTTATATCTAATTTATAAAATTACTAGTTAAAAATTAACAGTTCTTAGATTATATTACGTAGGTAATTTAACTGCAACAGACTAGCCTTCAGAAAAATCTACCATAAAATACATTCTACATATAGAATACTATTTGTAAAAAGTAAATTTTTTTAAGAAAGGGTATCTGCCAACTACTAGAGGTTAGTTACTTATGAGGAATACAAAGATAAATGATAAAGGGTCTCCATCCTCAGATCTTCATAAGTAGTCATGAGGAGAGAAAAATAGAATAGGTTTTTAAACTGAGATCTATGTTTACAATGGAAAACTTTAAAAAAAAAATCTTGAAATATCCCAGGCCACAAGTCTCAATTTTTCATAATAAAATTTTAAATAACAAAGTCACACTTAATACCTGAATTTGCAATATGAAGCAAGATATATTTTCTCAAGGACTTTTCCTGTAGTTGCTGATATACGAAGTAGCCAATTATGAGCAGTCAGTGCTATGAGTGAGGATTTATAATCTGATGTATTGGGAAGCATTTCTCCCTTAAAAAAAAATGAGGTATAAAACTGAAACTCCACGGTCATAACAATCTGCAGTAATCCATATCCAAAGAAAACAGCTAAACACTTAAAGAAGTAGTCAAATAAGTAAATTAAAAAAGAACTATTAATGCACAAATAAAGAATTAAGACAAGGAAAGATTAAAATCATGAATAATTATTTTCATCATTAATTTATTAAGTGAGTTTGTTCACATGGAGTGCTTCAACAGTACCTGAAATAACTGATTACTTATTATTAATCATTAAGTATTCAACAAATGTTAGCCAATCATTATCATAATAACAGCAGTAATAGGAGTACTACTGATGCTGCTGTGATAACAATAGCAACAATAAGAGTTCTTTTTTTTTTTTTGCGGTACGCGGGCCTCTCACTGCTGTGGCCTCTCCCGTTGTGGAGCACAGGCTCCGGACGCGCAGGCTCAGCGGCCATGGCTCACGGGCCTAGCCGCTCCGCAGCATGTGGGATCTTCCCGGACCAGGCCACGAACCCATGTCCCCTGCATCGGCAGGCGGACTCTCAACCACTGTGCCACCAGGGAAGCCCCAATAACAGTTCTTAAAACCATGTATATAATACCATAAGCAATTAAGAGTCATCTGCTAGAACAGATGTTTCTTTATTCCAAGACTTGTTTTCCTTTTGATAAAAGTTAAAATGGCAAAAGAGCAAATTATCCCATTAGTCATTGTGGCTCTACTCTAACCTCAAATGAAAAGCTAAAATCCAGAATCAAGGCAGCCAAAGAAAAGAGTCAGACCTAATTTTAAAGGGAACCTCTGTCTCCAATGGATTACCCCCAACAAAGGGAGAGGACAGCTGCTTGGGCGTACCTGCCACTGAGGAGTTGCCATAAGGTGGAAGACTAAGGCAGAAAGAGAAAGAGAAGCCAAGGGTTCTACTTTGATTTATAGAATAAAAAGGATGTTCTATGGGGAAAGTTAAGAATAAGGAAGTTAAAATTACTCTTATATTGCTTGGGCTGAAGAGTGAATAGAAAAGAATATAAGTGTAGTTATTTTATTTATACTCCTAAGGTTTGTCTCCCCTTTCAAATGTTAGGGAAAGAAACAAGGTTTTTTTGTTTGTTTCTTGGGGGTATGTGTGTGTGTGTTTAAGCTTATTAGCTACTGAAGTCTTACACTAAAATCACAGGCAATGATGTAAATATTTTTATTCTTTGGTGTCTTACATAAGTATCACCTCATGGAGTTTTTAAAAATGTACCATTTATACCTTGCCTACTTAAAAAAACAAGGATTAAGTAGCATACATAATAGGTTCAAGCTATTTTCCTAAACTAAAAGTTGTATTTCACACATTATCTCAGAGAAGAAGGGTGCTAGTTTAAATGTAGTTTCACGTCAGTATGTTAATACAATATGCTTTGTAGTTTTTCTTAGTGGAAAATCCTGCTCCACTTCAAATAAGAATGAAATGTTTAAAGAGGATTGAGATTAGGAATTTGGTTACTAGAAACTTTATTTTTGCAGGATTGCTCTAAATTTTTGGTGTTCTGCACTGGTGTCTTCAAAATTTTTCTCAGTTAGGAAATCTGTCATCCTCTTCCCCTCACCAATGAGACTGGACTAAAAGGCTTTAGATGTGGGGACACAATAGTTATTTTTAACTTTCAATAAGGAGTTGGGGAAGAGAACGTAGATTTAAAGCTTCCTGATTTTTAAAAAGGAGACTTCTATGAAAAGAAAGTAACTGTCCAGGGAAAAAGAAAGCAGCAGCCCTAGAAAACTACAATTTTATGTAAAAACAAGTGTTTAAAAAAAAAAAGGAATTTTAATAATAAATGCAAAGCATAGTCTCTTAACCTTTAAACATGATTTTTGGTCACATATTCTATTTTTCCTAAAAAACAAACAGCCAGATTCAGACACCTGATTAGTTTGTTGTAGTACTTTTTTTCTTTCTTTCTTTTTTTTTTTTTTTTCCTGGCCACACCACACATCATGTGGTATCTTAGTTCCCTGACCAGGGGTCGAACCCATGCCCCCTGCAGTAGAAGTGAGGAGTCTTAACCACTGGACCACCAGGGGAGCCCCTGTTGCAGTACTTTTTTTTTTTTAAACATCTTTATTGCAGTATAATTGCTTTACAATGGTATGTTAGTTGCTGCTGTATAACCAAGTGAATTAGCTATATGTATACATATATCCCCATATCTCCTCCCTCTTGCGTCTCCCTCCCCACCCCTCTAGGTGGACACAAAGCACCGAGCTGATCTCCCTGTGCTATGTGGCTGCTTCCCACTAGCTAGCTATTTTACATTTGGTAGTGTATATATGTCCATGCCACTCTCTCACTTCGTCCAGCTTACCCTTCCCCCTCCCCGTGTCAAGTCCATTTCTCTATGTCTGTGTCTTTATTCCTGTCCTGCCCCTAGGTTCATGAGAACCTTTTTTTTTTTAAGATTCCATATATATGTGTTAGCATATGGTATTTGTTTTTCTCTTTCTGATTTACTTCACCCTGTATGACAGTCTCTAGGTCCATCTACCTCACTACAAATAACTCAGTTTCGTTTCTTTTTATGGCTGAGTAATATTTCATTGTATATATGTGTTGCACCACTTCTTAAGTGTTTCTTAGAACACTGATCCTATGGAAAATTAATATTTAAAAATATATCTCAAAATAGGAAGTTCTATGATCAAAAAAGCTGGGAAAACGGTTTGACAATCACCACGAACAGTAGTATTATTGTAAGTATTAACAGTATTAAAGGCTCTGAGAAGTAATTCTATAAATAAATTTGTTTAACCCTTTAAACAACCTAATTCTCCCAACTCCTCTAGCAATTATAAGATGTTAACATCTTATGAAAATGGCGTTCTGAAAAAATACACACTGGGGCAATGCTGATCTGATGGAATGAGCTTATCTATTATTTTATTATGTTTATTTTTATCTTATTATTTTCCTAAAAAGATTCATAGAGGAAACCCATAAGAATCCACTTTCAAAGGGTCACATGGGCTTCCCTGGTGGCACAGTGGTTGAGAGTCCGCCTGCCGATGCAAGGGACATGGGTTCGTGCCCCAGTCCGGGAAGATCCCACATGCCGCGGAGCGGCTGGGCCCGTGAGCCATGGTCGCTGAGCCTGCACGTCCGGAGCCTGTGCTCTGCAAAGGGAGAGGCCACAACAGTGAGAGGCCTGCATACCGCAAAAAAAAAAAAGAGTCACGTCACGTAACTGTTGCCCTAAATAAATATTTTATTGTCTCAATATATTAAGTAGAATAATCTCTTAAACGCTAAGAATAACTATAAACTAGCTTATATTGCTTATAAAACTTTTAATCAGTGCATAACTTTTTCTAGTTTTCAAGATTTACAAATGGTATTAAAAGTTAAAAATATATTCATAGTATTAATATGTAATTTTTTAGGACAGGAATTACTTCGTGAGGAAAAATGATAATCAAAAGATATGCTCCCTTCTTGATTCCTTTCAAAGTTTAAGAATCACTATGATACCTAAGTTTTATTTCTTTATGCAGTATATTAACAATAATCTGTTCTTCTAGGCTAACAATGCTTTAGAAATAAGTGCTCTAAAAACAAATCTTACCACTGGGCATTCCCATAATAAAGCATCCTCTATTTTTTCTGATTTGGAACATTTTGGCATTTCATAAAGTTTTCTTGGCTCTGATGCAACGCTGGGGGGAAAAAAATATTATTCTTCTTCATAAATGAGGTAGTGTTTGCTCAGATTTGAGGGTTTTGTTTTTTTTTTTAATTCAGAGATTTGGAATACCAAAAATACAACTTGCTACTTTGCTTTCCTCTTCTTGATTAAATGTTAACATTTTTTTTTCTGATCACAAAATTCATAATACACATTCATAGAAAAAAATCTAAAATATATAATAAATTAAAATAAATTATAATAGTACAAAACTACCTAATATTAACATTTTGGCTCAGTATTAATATCTTGGTTCATTTCCCTCTAGCTTTTCTTTATATACACATACCCACCTGCTGATCACTTTCCAAAATTGGAGCATACTGAATTCTTTCTTTATCCTTTAACATTTAATATGAATATCTCTGTTGAATTCCACATTCATAAACTGTTATTCCAACATCATAAAATGAAAATTAATTAGATAAAGAGTTCCTTTATTTGCGATGCAAATTAGTAGATAATAAAGGAAATACCCTTTAAGGCTTTTTTTTTTTTTACTCCCAAGTTGTGTTTCAGAAAGGTTGAATAAGCTTATACTTCTGCCAATATTGAACACTATATTTATGATATGAAAAATAGTCTCTTACCTTTAATATATACTTCCCTGATTACTACTAAGAGGTGTACATAGATGTTTTCATTTTTTTAAACTCATGAACTTTAAAATTAAACTACTAATTAGAAACAATTTTTAGGGTGACAATTTTATTCAATTTTGATGTACTCTCACTGACTCAAAGGTTTAAACCAAACAGAATTTCACAGGAATGAAAGCAACCTCATATATGATTCTAACCTATGGGTAAAACACCCCTGAATGGAATATTAAAGAACTCCAATGGTATTTACCATTGGATCACCAATCAATGCCACTTACTCTGATTTTTTAAAAATTTTCAATTAAAGCAGCTATCTCTAAATTGGAAAAGTTACAATACGGGCATTAAATGATACCAAAGAATTACTGTTAATTTTGCTGGGCATGATAATGACATTATGATATAAGAAGATGTCCAGATTTCCACTTCTAGCATGAGAGTATGAGGAGCTCTATGGACATGCTCCCCAGGAAAATGGTGAGAATTATAAAAGGACAACTAATTAAAGTCTCTGGAAGTGGTCCTAGAGGCATATAACAAATGAAAAAACATTTACTCAAAAAAATCTACTAGAACTCAGTAAGAACAGTAAGAGTCTATGGTGTTTGAAATAATATGTGCTCCCTCTCCACCATTCTTAGCTCAGCAAGATGAAAACTCTACTCCAGACTGGTACAGCCAAGAGCACAGGGCTCCCTCAACCTCCGGCTCCAAGAGGGTTACCTTCCCTCAAAGCGTAGAAAGACAGCATTTTCCATCCAGCCTCCACCTCCTCGTTGCTGGGCCTGGGTCCTAGGTTAGTGCAGTCAAGAGGTGGGACTCCCTTCTGCCTAGCCCCTACTCATGGGACGGAGGCTCCACCTTGGGCCTGCCATGCCTAAGAATACTGGAGCTCTGATTACCCTTATCCCACCTCATAAAGCAGTGGTTCCACATTGAGAGTGGCAAGAAAATCCGAGGCTAATGTCTGCCCCAACCCCATGTGCTCAGCTAGAGTAGGGGAGTCATTCAGAGGCAAAAGTGCCACTGACCCTCTCCCCCCACCAGCTTGAGAGCCTTGGCTTGAAGATTTTGCCTGGCGGAGAAGCAGGCCATAAAGCAGATAGCTCCAAGTCTCTTCCCAGAGAAACTGACTTCATTTGTAACAGAGTGAGAAGTTCTAGCCTAAGAACACTCTCACAACCAGTGGAGGCTGTGATGAAAGGCAAATGAGTAGAGATCTGTAGATTCACTGGCCATACAGGCTAAACTGTAGGCTGGCTAATTTGTTGGAGAGAACCAGAAAGATTGCTGGGAGGAGCCCTCCAGGGTCAGAACAAATCTCAAACACTACCTAAAAAACCATTGTCTCTAACTTCTGGTTTCTGGTCCATCAGTCATGTCCTCACAACAAGAAAATAGCTAAGCAAACTGAAAATCAACAACTCTTATTAGTTACATCAGATAATTGAGGTCAGAGGGCAAATTGCTGCCCCCAAAACTGGAGAGAGAGGTGGATACCAAGAATCACAGCTTACTAGAAGCAAAAACCCAGGAGCAAGCCGCTGGAGTCAGTACTGGGGAGACAAAAACAAGAACACCAGAGAAAATTTTAGGCTCTGACACCTACAGCGACAGCAAACAACAAACACAGCCTAACTCCTAGCCAGATAAATATTAATCTCACTCTACAGACCTATTTACTACAATTCCTTTTACCCAATACATCATGTACAACTTTCAACAAAAAATTGCAAGGCATGCTAAAATGCAAAATACGAAGTTTAAAGAGACAAAGCAAGTGTGAGGACCAGACAAGTTATGGTGGAGGTTTCGGAATTATCAGATTGGGAACTTAAAATAAATATGATTAATATGCTAAGGACTCTAATGGAAAAAGTGGAGACATGGAGGGACAGATGGGTAATTAATCACAGAGAAAAAAATCCTAAGAAAAATCAAAAGGAAATGCTAGAAATCAAAAACACCATAATACAAATGAAGAATGTCTTTGATGGGCTTATCAGGAGACTGGACACAGTTGAGGAAAGAATCAGTGATCTTGAACATATGTCAACAGAAACTTCCCAAACTAGAAAGAAAAAAGAATGAAAAAAGCAGAACAGAACATCTAAGAACTGTGGGAAATTGGAAAATGTGTAATGTACACATAATGGGAATACCAGAAGAAGAAAGAGAACAAAACAGAAGAAATACTGAAATAATAATGGCTGAAAATTTTCCAAAATTAATGACAGACACCAAACCACATCCATAGGAAGCTTACAGAACACCAAGCATGATAAATACCAAAAAATCTATACCTAGGCATACCATATTCCAACTGTAGAAAATCAAAAATAAAGAGAACATCTTGAAAGACGGTAGAGGGAAAAAAAATCACCTTACCTACAGATGAACAGGTTAAGAATTACACTGGACTTCTCTTCAGAAACCATGCAAGCAAGTAGAGAGTGGAGTGAAATATTTAAAGTGATGAAACAAAACAAACTCCCACCAACCTAGAATTCTGTATCCTGAGAGGTTATCCTTAAAAAGTTGAGGAGAAATAAGACTTTTTCAGACAAACAAAAATTGAGGGAATGTGTTGTCAGTGAACCTGCCTTATAAGAAAGTTCTGCCTTAAGAACTCAAAGAAGTTCTCCAGAGAGAAGAAAAATGATATAGGTCAGAAACTCAGATCTACATAAAGAAAAGAAGAATGTTAAAGAAGGAATAAATAAAGATAAAATAAAATCCATTGTTTTTCTTATACTTAATTGATTTAACAATTAAGTTAAACAATTTATATGTTTATAATAATGTATTCAGCAACAAGGTATTCAATGAATATAGCTTATGGATAAGTAAAATGTATGACAGTAATATTATAAAAGACAGGAGGGAGGAATTAGAAACACTCTGTTATAAGGTAGCTGCACTACTCATGAAGAGAGTAGGAGAAAGTGACTTGAAAGTGACTTAGATTAGTTGTAAATGTATACTGCAAGTTCCAAGGCAACCACTAAAAAGTTTAAAAAAGAAATATAATTGATATGTTAAAGTGTAGAGAAAATGTAATCATATAGGATGCTCAGTTAAAATCAGAGAAGGCAGAAAAAGAATAAAAGACAAAGAAAGCTGGAGTAGCCATATTAATTTCAGACACAGCAGACTTTGACAAGGAAAATTATCAGGGATAAAGAGTGGCATTAATGTGTATGCATCTAACAACAGAATGTCAAAATATGTGAGACAAAAACTTATAGAACACAAGGAGAAATAGACAAATCCACTAATATAGTTAAGAGACTTCAAAACAACCTCTATCAGTAACTGACAGATCCAACAAGCAGAGTCCATAAGGATATAGTTGAACTGAACAGTACCATCAATCAGCTGGGTCCAACTGACATCTTTATAGAGTACTTCATCCAACAACAAGGGAATACACATTCTTCTCAAGCCCACGTGAAACACTCACCAAGATAGACCACACTCTGGGCCATAAAGTACACTTCAACAAATTAAAAAAACTAGAAATAATACAAAATATGCTCTCAGAATACAGTGGAATTAGATTAGAGATCAATAACAGAAAGATAGCTGGAAAATCTCAAAATATCTGGAGATTAAATGACACATTTATAATTAACACAAGAATCAAAGAAGCTCTCAAATTTTAAAATGAATATACAGTGTATCAACATTTGTGGGATGCAGCAAAAACAGTCCTTAGAGGGAAATGTATGGCATTAAATATATATATTAGAAAAGGAGAGGTGTTTTTGGGTTGATGAACACATGGATATTCAGGAAGAGTGGCAGGCTCAGAGAGCATAGAAGCTCTGCACTCCTTCCCATATACACTGCCCTATGCATCTCTTCCATCTGGTTGTTCCTGAGTTATAAACTTTTATAATAAACTGGTACTCTACTAAGAAGCCAGTCACACACAAAAATCCATATTATGTGATTCAATTTTTTGAAATGTCCAAAACAGATGAAGCTATAGAGACAGAAAGTAGACTAGCAGGTGCATAGGGCTGAGGGTGATGAAGGTATCCTGGTGATAGCTAAAGGGTACAGTGTTTCTTTTTGAGGTAATGAAAATGTTCTAAAATTAACTGTAGTGATGTCTATATGAACCATCAGTGGTTCATGAAATTCATTTTCATTGAATTTCAAGGAAGTAAAAATCGTTGCATCGTACACTTTAAAATGGTGAATTCTTTCTTAAAAAAGAAAAAGAAAATAGCCATATTTTTTTAGAGAAGCAAACTTAAGTATGGCATGATGTCTGGAATATGCTTTAAAATATTTAGCAAAGGAATAAAGGAAAAGGGGGTGGGAAAAGATAAGCAAATGGCAAAATCTTGATCCTTTTTGAATCCAGGTAATGAATATATGGGGTTCACTATGCTATTCTCTACTTGAGCAAGTTTGAAAATTTCCTTCTAAAACAAAGGCAAGTAGTTTCAAAACAAAACACAGAAAGTCTTCTCTAAAACATCACCTAATTAGTAGGTACCTGGATCTCTTGACTCTGGTATCTTTCAAGCAGAATAAAATACTACATTGTACTCAGCAAACTGTCATTTTGCCTGCAATATAAATTTGCTTTAAGTTGGTGTTTACAAGGATAAAACCTCAAACTTTAGATTTAACAAGATTTTAAAATTACATGCATTTTACCCCCTACCCTTATTTTGGACCGATTTCTCCATTCTCCTATTTCACTAAGCACTAATGTAGGCATGTGTTTCTATAAAAATTAGAGTTAAGAGCAACAGTCAAATGAATTACAGCAAAAACTTTCACCAAAAAGATACCTGCTGACACAGCACCGATAGTTGTCAAAATATATTCTTCCTCTCTCATAGGCTATAGGTGACTTGGAATGAGTTGTCCAAACATTCTTAAACTTAGTACTTTCCTGAAAGACACAAGGAATTTCGATTTAGCAAATAACTCCTAAGTTTCTACTGTGCACCAATTTTAAGTTGGATAGTTACATTTACAGTTTTCAAAATAATTTCATGTACGTTCTTAAAAAAACATTATGTTCAATTCTTCCTCACTCTGCCTTCACATTTCGGCTTAAGCGGGGTGACCAATTTTTTTTTTTTTTTTTTTTTTTTTGCGTTACGCGGGCCTCTCAATGTTGTGGCCTCTTCCGTTGCGGAGCACAGGCTCCGGACGCGCAGGCTCAGCGGCCATGGCTCACGGGCCCAGCCGCTCCGCGGCATGTGGGATCCTCCCGGACCGGGGCACGAACCCATGTCCCCTGCATCGGCAGGCGGACTCTCAACCACTGCGCCACCAGGGAAGCCCCGGGGTGACCAATTTTTAGAAAAAAAGAACTGTCTGCAATAAGACATAAGAAAGTTAAAACTAAAAGCATGTGCCGGTTCTATTAAAGGCTATTTACTAATCCTCCAGGTTCAAGGCCTGGATCACCCTGCCCATCAAGGGTGATCTTAAAACGGGGCTGTATTGCGTGAAAACTGCACCCCTGCCGGAAGCTTGACTCCCACCCTCCTAGCCCCACCCTCCGCCAATCGCCCCGCTGCCCTTGGTTCGGCTCCCGGCCGGCGGGCGGTCACCTGGCACACCAGCGCCCGCAGGATACCCAGGTTCGTCCTCTGCACCACGCCCGCGTCCCGAGAGAAGAAGCCCAGCGCCCGGCGACTCAGCCTGCGGCACACGTTGGGCTTCTGGCTTGGGCCCATGGAGGTGCGGGCCGGTGGTGGAGTTGGCAGGGCCCAAGAGGGGTGCGCCCCTCACTCCGGCGCCGGGCAGCGGCTGCTACCTCCGAACCTCCAGGCCCCAACTCCCCGAGGGGCCCAGGAAAAGCTGACACCCGGAGCCGGGCCGGGGGCGCACGGCAGTGAGGCAAGGTTAGGCAGAGCCGGCACCGCCCGAGACCGGGCAATTGGAAAGGAAAAGAAACTCCCTTCCTGGATGGCCCCTCAAACGCTCTCTGACTCCGGACCCGGCGGCCGGCACTGCGACGACCGTAACGCGCGGTCCGCCGGAGCCGTTCCCTCACTGGGAAATGTAGTTCCCAGTGCCCTCGGAGGGAGCTTGACTTTTGTCCAGAACTACAACCCCCACAAGGCAGCGGGGAGCGAGCGCTTGCCCCGGCCCCGCCTCCAACCGGCCGCCGCCCCGCCCGGCCTTGCCTCCTCTGGCCGCGGCGGAGGCTGCGCCGTAGGGCTGGCGCGCCTTTCCGGCTCAGCGCGCGGCGCCAGGGGAGAACCCTGGGGGCGCTGTGCTGCAGCCTCTTGGTCCCTGTTACCTGTTCAAGCCCTGCATTCAGGGGTGCGTCCCTTGCCGCCCCGGTACCCTTACGTCTCTCAGCCCCCGACTTTTGCTCTGAGAGGCCCTGACCGGGCGCCGAGAGGGTGGCGGTGTCGTGTGCTACCGCCCCTCTCCCCCGAAGGCAGCGTCCTGTGCTAAAGAAAGGTACGCTTTCCCTTCAGTCACGGCTTTCCCTTCAGTCACGCGTTGGACGTTGTGGATGAGGTGGACGGTTAAACCTTTTGGGTCCGTAAACACTATGCTTTTGTTATTATGAGTTAGTGGTGAAGGTGCTGGCATTCCCACCAAACTAGAGTTGAATTATTTTCCCGGAGGCCCGCCCTTTTGTGGTCCGCAGAGACGCAGGCTGGTTTTGCGGTAATTGCTGCATTGTCCTTACTCGCCTTTTTTTCCCCTCCTTATCGGGAATGAAATATGAAATATTTACATTGTTATTGAACTGCCTAGGGTACTCCACGTTGATTCCTCTAAGTAAAAGATAACTTTGTGACTAGCCCTGCCTGTAGGGTCAAGGTTCCTGTCATATCCTCAAGGGCTGGGTCATTGAGGATATGACATTCCTACCACACTAAGGTTTCAGTAATCATGCACCAGACGAGGGCCCTTGCTTTGCTTTTAAGTGCCTTGAGGGTGGTGTCTGCATCTCCCACGTGGCCTCTTGTTCAGACGTGGGCTAGGGAGTGATTGCATTTGACTGACAGAGCAAAAAGTACAATACTGGGTGAGTGCATTGGTTTTAAGTGTTTAGGAAAAATTTGTCATATCTCTTTTTAACTCTGCTGAATTTCCTTTAGGGCCTGGGCTTTTGCTGATTTTTTCATGACTTATTTACAGCATACTGTGGAGTGCTTTGTATATTTTTAGAGAGCGCTATAATAGTTAATTTGGTAATTCATGAATGCAGCTGTCACTGAGAAAACGAACCCAGAAAAGATAACTGGGTTTTCTTTGGCGAAAATGAAATTCAAATCATTGCTGAATTGAATTGATCACCTCTTTTCTTCTCCTTCCCCTTCACCCCAACTTGTTTGTCTCCTAGTGGTCTGTATCTCACCACCAAGTCACCCAAGGGACAGTCATCCTAGATGCCCTCTTTTCTGTCACCCTCAACCAAGTGCTTTTGATTCTGTTATCCATCTCCTCTTCATATCCCCCCCCCCAGTAATTTAGGGCCTCACCATTTTACCACATTATTATGTTAAGTAGCCTCCTTTCTGCCTTACTTAAATACTTTTCAATTCCAACCCTCCACACTGCTGCCAGAGTGATTTTTCTAAAGCACAAATCTGTCATTTCCCTATTTAATCTTTCAGTGGCTCCCCGTCACCAAGAGCAGAATTTCTCAAACCTAAGTAGATACCTAGGATTCTCTATGGTGAACTTAAAATATGTTCGGTATAGATGGTTGTACATTAAATGAAGCAAAACTATAAAACAAATAAATTCTGATGAATGCTTATTTATTGTTAACAATGAGACTGTTTTTGCTGGACCTATCATGCTCTAAAAAGTAAACCTTCACTGTCCTCCAGGGCATAAATTCCTTACAGAAAGGCCTGTCCGCATTGTCCTTGTGTTGAGAGATTACTCAGTGACTTCACCTCTTTTCTTTATTTAAACCAGTGTAAAAATCTTCCTTTGTTCATTGTGTCATGATTTCATTTGACCTTCACTTGACAAATATCATTTATGTAAAAGTCTCCATGTCTCTCATTAAACCTGTGCCAATGATAAGCCACTTGTTTGCCAGTGCAGTCCTAAACAGAAACATGTGAACTGAAATCTTGTGACAGTACTGTAATCAATTAAAAGGTAGTCATCCAGGTGATCCAGAGTATCCTTTTGTTCAAAAATTTTTTTTTAATTTAGATTTTTAACAAATTAAAAATAAAACGTTTCTCTAGAGAAATCTCATAACCTCGAGGCTACATAATACGAATTCCTCGAGGTCAGTATAGGTGCCTTATAGGACAAAATCTGAATGCCTTAGTGTAGTATACAGGGCACTTTACTATCTGCATCTTGCCCACATTTTCAGCCTCACCTTTGCCCGTCCTTCACATTTGCTTTTTTTTTTTTAGAGTCTGTGCTTTTTAAAAAAAATTTATTAACTTATTTATTATTTTTGGCTGCATTGGGTCTTCATTGCTGCCTGCGGGATTTCTCTAGTTGTGGTGAGCGGGGACTTCTCTTCGTTGTGGTGCGCGGACTTCTCATTGTGATGTCTTCTCTTGTTGTGGAGCACGGGCTCTAGGTGTGTGGGCTTCATTAGTTGCGGCATGCAGGCTCAGTAGTTGTGGTGCACGGGCTTAGTTGCTCTGTGGCATGTGGGATCTTCCCGGACCAGGGCTCCAACCCGTGTCCCCTGCAATGGCAGATGGATTCTTAACCACTGCGCCACCAGGGAAGCCCCACATTTGCTCTTGTGCTTCTGACATGTTGTCTACTTGCTCAAGCCAGGGTGCCTTTACATTTAAAATTTACTTTGTCTGGAGCGCACTTCCTTTCCTCTTATCTGTTTATCTCAAGACTCATCCCAGTTATCACAGCTCCACTCACACACTTTTCCCGACCCCTCCATCTTCTAACATGTTAGAAGAGACAAGGCAAGTTATAGCCTTGCCTCTTCTAACACGTTACTCTGCATACACTGGTTGTGGCACTATATTAGAATTGTTGTTTGCCTGTCTTCCCAACGTTTGTGTTTAGAGAGGTCCATTCATTCATTCAACATACATATGCAGTAACCACATTTTAGGCACTGTGCTAAGGATGCATATGTATGTTGAATGAATGGGCTATTCTAAAAACAATGTTGTACAGATTCTATTGTCAGCAACTAAGTACTTTTAACATAGAATCAGATTTAGTCTTCATTCTTTAAATAAGTAGGAAACCACAATATTCATAAAAAGAAATAACTTTTTAAAAACTTTAATCCCTTGTTATAAAGCAGAAACTAACTATTGTAAAGCAATTATACTCCAATAAAGATGTTAAAAAATAAAATAAAAAATAAACCTATGGGAATCAATCATTCGATCAATAAATATTCTTTTATTCACAAACAAACAACAAAAACTTTAATCCCTAACAGTTCTACCTATAAAGTAGATATTTTCTTGTTGAAGGTAAAATGTCATGAACCGATATCCCTAGGTTAAGATTTGGAAATGACTTCTCTTAATTTGGGGCATAAAACAAACATTAGTTCTTTTTTTTTTTTTCATTCTGTGTCTGTGTGATGTTTAGAGAATACTTAACCATCCTTGCCATGATACTTTAAAGACAGAAAAGAGGACATGTGAGTTCAGAAGTTAATAAAATGCTTTTTGTTCACATACGTCATTTAAAGAGGCATAACAGAATAAATGTATAAAACACTCTGGTTATTAAACCTGAACATTTGTTCAGAGACAAAGAAATTTGAACCAAGGCCACAAGAGGTCATTCATTCAACATGTAATTATTTTCATCTACAATGTGCTGGCAGCTATTTCGGCATAGGGTATAACAATGGACAGGGAAGAAGGTCCTCACGTGTTGGGAGAGATAGACAATACATCGATTTTAAAAATAAGATTTTCAGGTAGTGATAAAGTGCTGGGAAGAAGAGAAAACAGAGTGATGTGCTCGACAGTGAGTGGTTGAGAGCCCTACTGTACCCAGATGGTCAGGAAAGGCCTCTCTGAAGAGTGGAGTTTGAACTGAGCCCTGAATGATGAGGATGAGCCAATCTGCATGAACTAAGGTTAGAGTAGTCTAGGCAGAGGGATGCTCCAATTCGGGGTCCCTAAGGCAATCACAACGTTGGATTATTCTAAAATTATGAGAAGGCTAGTGTGATTCTTTAGTGTGCATGAGGGAAGTGAACTTGCCAAGGTAGGCTGGGACCAAGTCACATAGGGCATAAGGAATTTTGGATTTTATTCTGTTGTGATGGGAAGCCATAGGACACTTTGAAGAAGGAGTGTAACGTGATCTAATTTGTTATAATAAGGTCATTGTGGCTATAGTGTACTGCAGTGGCACAAGAATGGAAACAAGGAGATGGTGGCTGTTGCATTGGTCCAGATAAGAGATGATAGATGGGGGCTTCCCTAGTGACGCAGTGGTTGAGAGTCCGCCTGCCGATGCAGGGGACGCGGATTTGTGCCCCGGTCCGTTAGGATCCCACATGCCGCGGAGCGGCTGGGCCCGTGAGCCATGGCCGCTGAGCCTGCGCGTCTGGAGCCTGTGCTCCGCAACGGGAGAGGCCACAACAGTGAGAGGTCCGCGTAACGCAAAAAAAAAAAAAAGAGATGATAGATGGACTAGAGTGGTAGCAGGAGAGATGGAAAGAAGGGAACAGATTCAGGATATATTTATTTTGAAAGTAGAACTGACAGGACTTCTGATGTAGTAGATATTAAAGATGAAGGAAAGAGTCAAGTGAAATCATGATAAAGCAGAACCACAAATCAACATCCCCAAATTCCCCAGAACAAATGGAAAGCTGGGAAATACTCACGATGTGCTGTCAGTGAAATATGCCAAGATTTCTTTAAATGTACACATTAGCATTATAGACATTAATGCTGGAGAATGTTAGGATTTGTTCTATGGCTGGGGCATGTGGGAAGAGAGGAATAAAATCAGGTCCCAGAAGTAAGCAGGGGTCAGAGCATGTGAGCCCATGGCAATGTGATGGGAAGAATCTCTGGAGTGATATTACATTCCCTTAAAGAGATAGTTAGGTACAGCATCAGGACAAGAGTGAAGTAGAGAGACCAGTTAGCAGGTAGTAGTTCAGGTGAGAGTCACTTTTGGAAATTTATTTTGAAATTATTGAGGCTTTTAACCATAAATTTGGTTCTTTTATTTTTTCTCTGTATATTTTGATGATATATATCTGAACATGTAGTAGAGTCATTCATATACAAAGTCCAGAAAGATTTAGGTTTAAAGGATTGATAGTAAAGTTTACAAACTATTCCTCTTATTTAAAAAAATATTTTATTTATTCAAAAGAATATGTATAGGTAACATAGCATAATATATAAATAATAATTATAAAATGATACCCAGATAGCTATCATCAACTTTAAAAAAACAGAACATTACCTAAAACTTTGACATCTCCTATGTGTCCATCGTTGTTCCTGGATCCCTCTTTCTTCTTTATATAAATAAAACATTAAGTTTTGAATGTTTTTGAACATCATATAAATTGAATCATACTGCATATATGTACTCTTCTACAAGTTGTCTATTTTTGCTTCAGCATTACACTTGACAGAGTACCTGTAGTTCATTTCATTTATTTTTACCAATATATAGTATTTCATTGTGTGAATTTACTACAATTTATTTATCCATTTTCTACTGGCTGGGCTTTTGTTTCTTTTGGGCTTTTTATTCCTAGAAAAGTGCTTCTATAGACCTTAAACCTGTGTTTTGGTACACATATTAAAAAAGGTGTTCTTTTTCTATTGCTGTGTAACAAATTACCCCAAACTAAGCATCTTAAACTAACACCCATTTATTGTCCCTCTTTTTTTTGTACACCGATGACTACTTGTCCCAGAGCCATTTATTGGAGGGGCCCTCATTTCTCCACAGATCTGTAGTGCTAACTCTGTTATATATCGAGTTTACATTCATAGTGTATTTCTAGGCTCTATTTTCTGGTCTATTCTATTTTTCTCTCCCTGGGTTAATGAATACCTGACCACTTTTATAATAAGCCTTTCCAGCTGGTACAGTAAGTCCTGTACCTTATTCCTTTTCTTCAGGAGGATCTTATTTCTTTTTTGCAATTGCACTTTCATATACATTTTTAAATCTGCTTAAGTTCTACAAAAACCTTACTGGAATTTTGATTGGGATGACATTAAATCTACCTATCAATTTGAAGAGAACTGACATCTTTACCATATCAAATTATCCTATCTCTGAAGACAGTATGTCTCTCCATTTATTTAGATCTTTTTAGTGTCTTTTAATGAAATTTTATAATCTTTTTATTAATGGATTGCATATTTTGCAACTTTCTAAGTACATTATATTTTTGGTCAGTGTTATACATGGTATATGTATTTCTTTAATTAATTTTTTTGGGGGGCTGCATTGGGTCTTCGTTGTGTGAATGGTATATTTTCAAATTAGGTCTTCTCACTATGTTTTTGCTAGTATGCAAACATGCAGTTGTCTTTTTGTATATTGATCTTATGTTTAGCAACATTGTTTTTGTATATTGATCTTTTGTTTGCCAACATTTATCTTTAATAGCAATAATTGTCATTTGTAAGGTTTGGGGGATTTTTCTACATAGATAATCATGTCCTCTGGAAACTGTGACAGTTTTGTTACTTCCCTCTCAATTCTTTTACTTTTTTTCCTCTTTCTTTTCTTACTATGTTGGCCAGGATCAGTGCAGTGTTGAGTAGAACCAGTGATAATGGACATCCTTGTCTTATTCATGTTTATAAATGGAATACTTCTAATATTTCACCATTAAGGATGACATTATAGGTTTTTGGTAGCTACCTTTTATCAGGTTAATGAACTTCTCATCCATTCCATATTTGCTAAAAGTCTTGTTCATTTTATTTTTAGTCATGAATGGGTGTTGAATTTTATCAAAGACTTTGTCTGTAACTGCTGAGGTGATAATATAATTTTTTTCCTATAATCTGATAATGTGGTAATTACATAAATATATTTTCTAATGTTAAACCAAACTTGAGTTTAGATAAGTTTTGGTGATGTGTTTTGTTTTTTAAACACTGTGGAATTTGGGCAACTGCTGGCTTCATTGCTCTCTCAGCTCTTTGGATCTTTGCTAGCTTTTGGTCTCTGAGGGTTTCTCTTTCTTTCTTGCTGGCTCACTGATGTATCGATATTTAACAAGATATATTTTTTAATGTATTTGTCCAGGCTTTTGGGAATATTTTATAGCAGAAAGGTTTTGGGGGTATCAGGCTCACCAAATTACCAGAACAAGAATTCCACTTTCTCATATTTTTAGTGTAAAAGCTTCCATTAATGTAAGATACGATCACTTAGCACCATTTCTGTCTTCTCTTCTTCTTGTCTGTGTGCACAACCATGCCTCTCCCTGCTGAAATCAAGGAAGTGGAGTTGTGTGGTAGAAAGAGCATCACATCAGGAGTCACAAGGCACAAGCAGCATCACATAGTGAAATTTTGACTAAGCCATTTACTCTGTTTCCTTCAATCATCTGCTAAGTGGAAACGGGATTGAAGTGAATCACATGAATTTATAAACATGAACACACTGTTGTAGAGAGTTTGGGAAAGAGAGAAGATTGATTAAGTAGCACAGAGCATTGTTTTTTTTTTTAGGGTAGAGAAATTTCGTATGATACTGTAATGGATACATAACACTGTGCATTTCTTTCTTTTTTTTTTTTTTTTTCTTTTCCTGTAGTGCCATGCACGGCATGCAGGATCTTAGATCCCCAACCAGGGATCAAACCCATGCCCCCTGCATTGGAAGCATGGAGTCTTAATCATTGGAGTGCCAGGAAAGTCCCAGACTATGCATTTATTAAAACCCATATAGCTTTACAGCACAAAGAGTAAAACTTAATGTATGCAAAATTTAAAAAAAGAAGGGGAAGAGGGGGTTCCAGGATATAATGCAGACGGTGACAAAAGAATCTAACTGTATTACAAATGTATGCGGTGATCTCACTGAAAGGGGCAAGAGAAAAGGTGCTGACCTAAGTAACTTTGAAAATGAGACTGTAAGACTAAAAGCAGTAGGAACTATACATAAGCGCTGTCCTCTAGTTGATAAAAGTTTCCCACAGAGGTATGGGTTAATAATTCTGAAACTACTACACATGAGTACTGGAATTAAACAATTAATAGCTGCATGGTGGATGATGGCAACCAGATTTCTTACTGTTGGAGTTGGAGGTTATAGACAACCAAGTGGGGAAGGCTAGAATGATCCATGTGGTAATGGATTAGAGTTGGAGACATTAGTATAAACTCTAGTTAGCTTACTATAGATACAGATGGATACATATGAAACATTTATAGATAAAGATATGTGTATATACATGGTTTAGTATACACACATATGTTTCCTTGCTTTGTCAGTTGAGAGGGCCTAGAAGCAAGGACAGGGTAGTAGCAAAGAGCACACCCAGCACCCAGACCATTCTCCAATAAAAGGAACAAACACTCTATTTATTTAATAAATTATTTTATTTTATTTATTTTTGGCTGTGTTGGGTCTTCATTGCTGCACACAGGCTTTCTCTAGTTGCGGTGAGCGGGGGCTACTCTTCGTTGTGGTGCACAGCCTTCTCATTGCGGTGGCTTCTCTTTGTTGCAGAGCATGGGCTCTAGGTGTGCAGGCTTCCATAGTTGTAGCACGCAGGCTCAGTGGTTGTGGCTCGCGGGCTCTAGAACGCAGGCTCAGTAGTTGTGGCGCACAGGTTTAGTTGCCCCACGGCATGTGGGATCTTCCCAGACCAGGGATTGAACCCATGTCCACTGCATTGGCAGGCAGATTCTTAACCACTGCGCCACCAGGGAAGTCCCAACACTCTTTAGAGGAAATGGCTGATTCTAGGACTGGGTCAAGGAATATACAAGAGTCTGTAGTGCCAGAAAGTAAAGAAGTGCTCAAAAATACAATGATGGGAATGTGTCAAAAGGATATAGGAGACAACAGAAAGAGCTCTTTTTTTTTTGCGGTACGCGGGCCTCTCACTGCTGTGGCCTCTCCCGTTGCGGAGCACAGGCTCTGGACGCACAGGCCCAGTGGCCATGGCTCACGGGCCCAGCCGCTCTGCGGCATGTGGGATCTTCCCAGACCGGGGCACGAACCCGTGTCCCCTGCATCGGCAGGCGGACTCTCAACCACTGCGCCACCAGGGAAGCCCCAGAAAGAGCTCTTAATTGGCAAAGCAGGAATAGTTTGAACAACAAAATAAAGTAGTATTGGGTTATAACCCAAAATTTAAAATAAATATCTATGAGACTGTACTGATATAAACAAGTGATTGAACAAATAAATGGGGGAGAAGAAACAAATCTCCCTTGCAAAAACATTCCAAATAATTTATGTAGACACTTCACCCTTAAAAAGGTGGAGCATAACTCCCCTCTCCTTAAGTGTTGGCTGTGTATAGTGACTTCCTGCCAAAGCATATGGTATGGAAAAGAGGGGGGTTGGTAACTTTACAGTAGAAACCTGTCAGTCACTACCTCAGCCAATTTATCAAGGTTAACATCAACAGTGGTGAGTCATGTTCATATCACGTACCCTTGATATGATGTGATAAGAATGGCACTTTACCTCTGTGGTTTTCCTCCCTAAAGCCCATAACCCCAGTCTAATCATGAGAAAAACATCTGATG
This sequence comes from Phocoena phocoena, assembly GCF_963924675.1. Lineage (NCBI taxonomy): Eukaryota > Metazoa > Chordata > Mammalia > Artiodactyla > Phocoenidae > Phocoena > Phocoena phocoena. The sequence continues at coordinate 54,133,966 of NC_089225.1, read as the reverse complement.
AATATTTACTGAGAGGTATTCTAAAGATAACTGATCAGTACTCCTCAAAACTGACAAGGTCTTCAAAAACAAAGAAAGTTTGAGAAACTGTTAGAGCCAAAGAGGAGCCTAGGGAGACTTGATGGCGAAATGTAATGTGGTGTCCTGGAAGGAAGATGAGCTCAGGTACCAGCCTGCCTGGGTTCAGATCTCAGCCTCACTACTTATTAGTGTGTGAACCTGGTTACCCTAACTAGAATTACTTAACCTCTATGTGCCTCAGTTTACTTATCTGTTAAATGGGTTCTTGGGGGGACTAAATGACTTAACATATGTAAAGCACTTAGAGTAATGCCTGGCACATAGCCAGCACTATATAATTGTTTGAGTCTATTATTAGTACTTTGCTTTGCTCTTTAGCTTTGGGGATCTCTGTGATTATAGCTGAATTTCAATGACTCTCCTTCAGCATACTGAGTTTTAGCTTGGCACTCTGACAAAACAGTATTCATAATGTTTTGCTTATAAGGGAAAAATTATCAAGATGGTAAACATTCAAGAGAAAGTAGGACCAGAACTTGAGGATTCCCAACCCCAGTTTCCTGCTACATATATGTAGTATTGACTGAGTGAATGCAGAAGCCATGAAACCTGACAGGATACTTTTTATGGGCCTAGACATGCCAACATAGAGATTCTGAAGTTAACTTTGGTTTTCAGTAGATTCCTTATTAAAATATCCACTTCCCTTGTTAAACTGATGTTCTTTTAGGACAAAGCACTGCCTGCAGTGCAAACCCCTCAGATTTAGGGTTCAGCACCTAAAATTTTGGTGATATTTGAAACAAAGTGGAATGAATGTATTATAGAAACATATGTTTTAGGCCTTTTACTTCTCTGCCTAGAATACATACCAACTCTTCAGAAAACCCCTTGTAGATCAGCAGCTCAGGTAGAATAGAGCTCTGAGAAGAACGTAAAATTTGGAGTCAGGAGACCTGCTTGGAGTGTGGGTTCTTGTAGCTGTGTGATCAAGGCCACTCATTAACCCCTTTGAGCCTCAGCTCCCATCTGTAAAATGGTGATAACAGAAATGCTTGCGCTGCCTTCCTCCCTTGCTTATAGAATTGTTGTAAGGATTAGGTGTGAAAATGAATGTGAGAGCTCTTTGTAAGTTGTAAAACCTATGCAAGTATTATTTGTTATGATAATCTCAGGTTTTCAACCAGAGTAAAATTCTCATGGAGCTTTATGGTCATATTAAGTGTTGCAGTCATCTGCACACCTTTACTTACTTATTATGTAATAAACTGAAGTCATTCGAATTTAAGATGCTTTAGATGGTATATTTTCTCATAGGACTTTAGTTTTTATGATGTTTTTCTTTGGTGTAACAAAGGAAGGCATTGTTTTAATCTGGAATTGTCTCTTTGAGGTGGCAGTTTCAGGAAATGTTTTCCAAACTCTTCACTGAAATTGGCTGTATAGAGAACACAAAAGTGTATTCCTGTCATTTAGAAGTTGTCTCCTGCAGACACAGACCCTCTTGTCCTGGTGTGGAGCTGACCAGCAGAGGGTGCACAAGCTTTCCCAGCAGCTAGGCTGGGCAGACCTGACTGGTGCCATCTGTGTGTGCTGCCTGATGATTAACAAGTACTATAAATGAAAAGGTTCTAGCACATCGGAAACACAGTTACCAAATGGAAGGAGACAGCAGCCATAATGTCACACAGCAGTGTAGGAAGCACCTCCCTAGTTGGTGAATAGGAAGTTTCTGGATAACTGGAATTTGATATTCTAATGTGGTTTTATTTGTCTGTTTTACACCTTCTCCTCTTTGCTTTTTCCAATTTCTTTCTCTTTCCAGCTTTCTTACCCCACCTTCTCAGCATCTGCAATTGTCTGCCTCACCTGGTCTAACAAATTGGGGTCTTTTAAAAGTAGCCTTTCTTTGGACTTCTTTGACCTTAAGGTATTTGGGTCCTGAATCCAGCCAACTACAGCATTCTGTCTGGGTCCCACTAACCAAACTCTTACAAACTCCATGGCATCTTTTCCTCCATGGAAATGGGTGACCATCAGAAAATTTTGTAACCTTTTAGTGTTACTGTCACTACTGCCCGTATCATCTTTTTTCCCCCTTCCTTCCCAAGCGTGGATAGTATATAGAATGTATATAGTTACTGGTTTTTAAAATATTTTTATATTTTCTGATTATAAAAGTAATTTGAGTTTTCTCGAAAAGAACATTTTGAGACACATTAAGAAGAAAATATAAGGATGTCCTTGAGCCTTTCAGTCAAAGGGAACTACCATAAACTCTTCCAGACTTTCTCTATGCATACACATAGGTGTTGGTATGTGTATTAATTTTTTAAAATGAGATCATATCATAGGTACTCTTTTGTACCTTTTTTACTCTACCTAATAAATCATGGACTTCTTTCCATATCAACAGCTTTAGGTTTTTAGCAACATTCTAAGTAACTACATAATTTTCCTTTATATAGGTGTACAATAATTTAGTCAGTCCTCTAAAGATGAATATTTGGATTGTTTGCAGTTTTTCAGTATAGTGCTGTGACAAATCCTTAATATATTCTTCTGATTATATTCTTAGGATATATTTCTAGAAATAGAATTTTCCATCAGATTTCTTCTTTAAACATGTTCATGTGTATTGCCAAAGTTCCCTCAGGAAAGGTCTCTTGGTACAATCTCCCTGGCAATGTGTGAGGATGCTTGTTCTTGCACACCACTGATCACAACATTTCACCTTTGCCAAAATGATGGTGAGTAACCCATTGCACCAATTTTTTTTTAATTGGTGGACTTTCTGCTCTCCATGTCACCCCAGAAAATTAATCTATGGCAGCAGTTCTCAATTTTTTGGTCTCAGGACCACTTGACACTCTGAAAAATTATAGAGGCCCCCCCCAAGAGCTTTTGTTTATATGGATCATCGTTATCATTATTTGCTGTATTAGAAATTAAACCTAAGAAAAAATTTAAATATTTATTTAAGTCCTTTTAAAACAATAATAAACCTATTGCATATTAGTATGAATACCCTTTTTATTAAAAGTATTTTCCAAAAGAAAAAAATTAGAAGAGTAGTATGGTTTTACATTTTTGCATAGCTCCTTAATGTATGGCCTAAAAGAAGATGGCTAGATTCTTATATTTGCTTTTGCACTGTCTATTATGATATGTTGTTCCAGTTGATATATATGAAGAAAATCTGATCTCACACAGATATATAAGTAGTTAGAAAGGGGCAGAGTACTTTAAAAGTCTATTCAGATGAGTTTGAAGAATCTCCTTTAATACTACACTAAATCCCAGTAAGTGGTAGCTTCTTTTTTTAATTAGTTAATTAATTTATTTATTTTTGGTTGCGTCGGGTCTTCGTTGCTGCGCGCGAGCTTCCTCTAGTTGAAGTGAGCTGGGGCTTCTCATTGTGGTGGCTTCTCCTGTCGTGGCTCGTGGGCTCTAGGCTCACAGGCTTCAGTAGTTGTGGCACACAGGCTTAGTTGCTCCACAGCACGTGGGATCTTCCTGGACCAGGGCTCGAACCTGTGTCCGCCTGCGTGGGCAGGCGGATTCTTAACCACTGCACCACCAGGGAAGTCCATGTGTTAGTTTCTTAAAGGTTAATTGCAATATAATATTTGAAATCATACCTGTGAACTTTTTCTACTCTGTTACATTAAAATCCATTGGTCTGTCTTGCACTTTGAGTGGATCTTTTACCCATGCATGATTTTGTGATATCGTATGTTGGCCATCTGGAAAATATTGGTTCACTGAGTTGTGTAGGTCTTCCAAATGTTGACACATTTCATTATACAATATCAAAAATACTTTATTCTCATCAGAACAGTGTTTAAGTGTCAGCAAGCTGTTAAGCTCACAGTGGTGGACACAGGGTTTCCAAAATTCTAATTTTTGCTTGAAAGCTTGAATTTTATCAATGGCAACAAATGCTGTCAGTTGTTTTCTTGACAGGCTTACTTTGTTTTTGAGAAAATGCCAAAGTAAAAATGGGGTTCCATGAAAACAGTCTTCATTGCTTCATCAATGATATGCTTAAGTGAAACTGGTTTTTCCTTTTTTTTCTTCAAATGCATGGTTGGTAAAGAAGGCATGACCTCTAGTATAGTTTGGTGCCACTGCCTTGATTCAGACCAAGGTCCCAGCAATTTTATCCACCATTGCCTGTACACCATCAGTGCAAACGTCACCACAGTAAAAAGGCAAATAACATGTTGATGGTATTGTGAAAATAATTCTGACCTTTTGCAGACCCACTTAAAGTGTCTTGGGGGCCCCTAGGGATCTGTAGACCACACTTTGAAAACCTCAAAAGGTCTAAGGTAATCATAGGAACTCATTCTCTGGAGAGACTGGTTTAGGAATAGTTTGTGACCCAGTTCTGGCCAGTGAAATCTGAGAGCAAGTCTGTTGAAGAACTTGTGAAAAAGTTTCCTCATCACTAAAAAGAGGCATAAGAAAGAGATGATCCTTTTCCTGCTCTGGATATTGCCATGCCAGTGTGATGCCTGGAACTGCTGCAGCTGTTTTGTAATTAACAAAGCGAACCAGCCTTAGAATGAAGGTGATGCTATTTAGAGCAAGATGGAGAAATGGCATGAACCTGGGTCCTTGATGACATTATAGAACTGAAACCATACCTGGAACTTGCCCAACCTCTGGACTTAGTTCTGAGAGATAACATGCTCTATTTATTTGAGCCAGTTTGAATAGTGTCTTCTGTTACTTGCAGTCACAAGCATCCCCCAAAGTTATTTATTATTAGTGTGATGAACATTTTTAAGTGTTTAGTGGCCATTTGCATTTCTTTTGTGAATGCTTATTGATGGTATTAGCACATTTTCTACTGAGGTCATTTATAATTATTTTCTAAACATTCCTTATATATTAATCATATTAACACATTGTAATATTTTGCATTTATTTCCATGAGTGTCTTTTATATATAGTATATCATCCTGTACATTCCTATAGCAATCAATTAGTCTTTTTCTTTTATATTTTATGGCTTTGGTATAATGTTCAAAAGAGTCTTTTCTACCCCACTTTTTAGTAAGTATTCACCTATATTTTTTCTAAGCCTATAAAAAGTATTTTTACATTAAAAACTTTAATTCATCTGGAATTTATTTGGTGTTAGATAGAGTAGGGATATAACTTTATTTTTTCTGAATAGGTAGCCCCTTTTCTTAATACGCTTTTTTGAATAGGCCAGTCTTAACGTACTGATTTGAAATACTAGCTTTATTACAAATGGAATTCTTATATATAATTTGACTAGTTTCTGGACTTTCTATTCTGTTCTAGTGCTTTGACTATATATCCTGGCACTATAGACATGGCCAGGATATATTTGCTTTCTAGAGTATTGTAACGTATGGAAGGGCAAGGACTACCCCAACCCTCCCTAACCCTACGCCACCACAATCAACAGCACACATTTCCCCTGCAGTATTTTCTTGGTACTTTCTCCATGTTTATTCTTCCAGATGAACTTTAAAATTATTTGTTAAAGTTCCTCAAAGACATTTTTGGAACTTTGATTGGGATTACTTTAATTTTGGCGAGAATTTACATTTTTTGTTTGTTTGTTTTTTGCGGTACGAGGGCCTCTCACTGTTGTGGCGCCTCCCGCCGCGGAGCACAAGCTCTGGACGCGCAGGCTCAGTGGCCATGGCTCACAGGCCCAGCCGCTCTGCAGCATGTGGGATCCTCCTGGACCGGGGCATGAACCCGTGTCCCCTGCATCGGCAGGCGGACTCTCAACCACTGTGCCACCAGGGAAGCCCTACATTTTTTTTACAATATTGAATCTTCAGCTCCAGAAACCCATGTACTGTCTTCCTATTTATTAAATTATCTTCCATGCTCTTCTGTAGAGTTGTATAGCTTTCTTAATATCAGTCCTGTACATTTCTGGCTAAATTTATTCCTAGGTATTTCATATAATTTTTTTGTTGTAATTGTAAGAGGGCTCTTTCCCCCTGTATATTTTCTATTTTTGTTATCAATATTAAAAAAAAACTTTAAAAAATCTAGCTCATATTTCCAGATAGTTTTGGCTTCTCAAAACAGAATAAGCACAAAGGATACTATCATTTGTGGCAGTACAGTGTGTACTATGTGCACTTGATTTATGAGGTATGACTGTTTGAGACTGTTTAAGGAAACAGAACATACCAGAAGCTATATCTTAATGAATATGATCTTTCCAAGCTGGTTATGTTGGGAATATGTACATTTATGGCAACAAGAACAACTTACTCTAAAAACAACAAAAGGTATATTTCCTAAAACAAAAGTATTGCCACTACTGAGGATATGAAAAAGGATCAATTAGCTTGCTATGAGGACATTATCTGAAAATAATGTTTTCAAAGATGTTTTACTGTTATTGGAATAAATAGTAATCTCTTAAGGTGATTTATTTGAAAGGACAACATTTATTTTGATGTAAAGTTGTAATTTTTAGTTAAACAACATACCTTTATAGGCACACCTTCTGTTATCAGGTGGCAACGAGATGGCCAACAGGTTTTTTGTGTTTGCTATTGTTGTTTTAAAAGAATCATTTAATCAGATTGTTTTTTGTATTAAATAAAATTCCAGTTGCCCCAGGCATTATGGATTGGCAGTGTTTCAGCTGTTTGGGAAAATGGAATTTGCCAGTTTTCTAAGATCATCTAAAATAAAGAAACAAATTTCTTTTCATCCACATTATGGATTTTGAAAGCATGTGTAGTCTAGCCTGGTATCTTAATCACCAATTAAAATGCTCCTGTGGAAAATGTGGTTCTGAGCTCTTAACAGCTGACTTACAAATGGTCTTAGAAATAAGACCTTATATAGATTGAAGATTACTATGGTTTCTCTACATATCGTGGTCCTCGGAAGTTAAAGCTATAATTAACATTCTCAATTATTCTCTAGCAACTTGCTGTGTCATTATTATTCACGGGCTATTTGTTTTAATCATTCTTAAATGTATTGATATTTTAGTTTATATAATTTCTGAATGAGTTTATTATATGTTAAGTAAAGAGTGCTTGAGTTTTTTTTTCTTTGGGTGAGGAGTCTGACTCTAGGTCAGAATCATATGTGTGATCTTTCAGGCCTGGCAGTTAGCGATTAAGACTTTTCCTGCAAGGCCTCATCGGAAGAAGCTGCCATCCGCACACCAGAATTGGTATACAGCCAGTGCACTGCAGTTTTCTGTAGGGATTCCAGTCAAGCCTTCCCCCACCCACCCCCCCGCCCTGCCTCTCCCCACTCTGTGTGGCCATACTTTTATGTATATCTGCATTCTGATAAAGTGAATGCATGTGTGGGGACCCACAAAATGGATGTCACGCCAGTGGCCTAGTCAAGGTCACATTTCTAAACCTTAGTCAGCCTGCCCTTATGGGAAACACCTGTCAAGGAAACCTAACATACTACAATCGCAATCCTCCAACCTAATTTTAGCTAGCTCAGCTTACCCTAGAAAACAGGACCTGCTAGCCTTGTAAGGAAATCCCTGACCTCCTAGGCAATCATGCTGTTTCCACATTGCCTCTTCTAGTGTACTATAAAGCTTGCTCTTGCCCAAAATCCCCTGGGAAGAGTGTTCCACTGCTAGTTTTTTCATTTGACAATTCCTAGACCAGATGCCTGCATTCAGAGGACTCCTTATTGGGGGCCTCTGCGGAGACCCTTTCTCCACTTTGGCTCAGTACCATTCCTCTTAGCTCTTCCCTTCTTCCTAAACCCCCCACTCTGCGCCGGTCCGTGCGCCCACAAAAAGGCATTAGCCTCTTTTTCAGGGGTCTGGGGCAGTGAGACAGTTTCCCCCATCTTTGTTGCATCCACTCGATCCTTGCCTGGTGTCATTCCACAGGGGAAAATGGAACACTGGGGAGCCGGTGCCTCTTTTTGCCTCTTGTTTACACTGTTATTGTAAGTAAAAGGCTTGATTGCTACTTTCACAGTTTGCCTTTTTGTCCTAATGGGCCACCTCAATACTTGATTGCTCAATAAGAGGGAAGTGGGAATGGGGTTCCTAATTATTTGTGATTTTTTTTTTTTCTTTTCAAGCTTTAAGGGGTGTCTTTTAGAAATGTTTCTGGAATTCACTGAATAATAGTTTGACTTTACATTTGTGAAACACTATGTCGTTTATAATGTTCTTTGTAAAAACTTTGTGACTTAGGAATTATCTCCATTTAAGAAATGAGCCTTAGGCAAAGTAAGTCACTTTCCCAAAAATCATGATTAATGGATTGGCTGTACCATGACTTAAACTTGAGGCTTATTCTGTTCTCAGTTCAGCACTTTCTACTATACCACCCCACTTCATTGGTAAATTAGTCTTTCACTTTCTTGGGAAGTTGGGACTACTTTAGGGCTGAATAATAAGCAAATCAGATCAAGTAGGAAGCTTGATCCTGTGGTATTAATGAAGCCCTAGGGAAATTGTAAGGAGAGCCAGACTAACGGTAACAACAGTAATATCAACTAAAGTTTACTGAGCACTTATCATGCACCTAGCACTATGCTACATTATCCTAGATAGATCACCTTCTATAACCCTCCCATATTTTGCAATAATCTTATTAGTCACATTTTATTGAGGAAATTGAGGTTAACAAAGTTAAGTATCATGTTAGAGGTTATATGGTAGTAAGTGGCAGATCCTGGATTCAACTTAATCCAAACCCTTTGCCTCTTCACCTGAAATTGTTTTCCAAGGAGAATTGAGGTGATTCTGCCCTACTTGGAGTATTTCTGCTGTTAAGGAAGAGTGGGAGAAGAATTCTCTGGAACAGAATCTTCTAATACTGTATTTCTCAATGTTGAAAAATATATAAACCTTCATTTAAAGGAAAAAAATTCTCAGACCCCTGAGTTGATATTTTACTATATTATTAACACAAATCTGGTTATAAGCTCCTTGTACATAGAACTACTATTCAACTATAAAATCAAAATAAGCACAAATACAACCACAAAGCCAATAAAATTCAAATTAACAACATTATAACGTGACTGCTGATGTTTTACCAAAACTGACTTGCAGCTCTCATTATAAACAAGGTACTGACCACCACCACACAGGTTCTTTGGACTTCATCCCATCTGTACTGTGTGTGCTATGTGTCTTCTCAATTCCCTCACCACTTTTCTCAACTCAAAATACTGCAGAATCGGGCTTCCCTGGTGGCGCAGTGGTTGAGAGTCCGCCTGCCGATGCAGGGGACACGGGTTCGTGCCCCGGTCCGGGAGGATCCCACATGCCACAGAGTGGCTGGGCCGGTGAGCCATGGCCACTGAGCCTGCGTGTCCGGAGCCTGTGCTCCGAAACGGGAGACGCCACAACACTGAGAGGCCTGCATACCGCCAAAAAAAAAAAAAAATACTGCAGAATCTTTTTACAGTGTGCTGTGTACTCAGATGCATCATTTCTATCTTATATCTGTGCTACTTGTGGCAACAAGATCATAAATGCACGTATAGGCACTGAAGTCAAGTAGCAGTTATACATTTGCTCCTACTGGTTTTATTTTTTAGATTATCATAATAAATATACAATTTAAAAAGTTGTCATAGGATCTTAGATGTGTCCAGTGGGGGATTGATCCTGAGGAGCAAAGGATGGAGATTTATTATAATGACCTGCTGAAGATTAAAATGAGGTGGTAGTTGGGGGTCCATATTTCAGCTTTTTGTCCATGCTAAAATGTTTCTTTTTCCTAGGTGTTCATGGCCTTGTGGTTCTCCCACACTGTAAGCATCTCTCATTCAAATAGGATTTCCTTCTCCTTGTTACAGCATTACTGTTTTTGTTACTAGGTGACATAGGTTAAACTCAGAAGGCCTAATTACTAACCAGTACCTTCTGTCTGTCTTTTCTTCCCCTTGTTTCTGTTAAACCCAGACTTCAACCACATCAAGTCCATCAACCTTCCCCAATCCCTCCTTCTCCTCTCTCCTCTTTATTTTTAGGTTTCTAGTCATTTGGGGTTTTTATGGTCATTTGTTATATTCTCCCTCAATTCCACATCCTAAATCACCATTACTTTCTGTACTACAAGCCTAGACAGGCCTAATCTAGGTAAAACCACATATTTTCCCCTCAGACTGCCTGGTGGTAGAGGAAATCACATAACTGCTATATTATTTAGGTTACTTTTGGTTGGAGATAACAGAAAACTCAGACTGGCTTAAACAATTAAGGGAATATATTGGCTCAATAACTGAAAAAGCCAGATGTGGGACTGGCTTCAAATGAAACTTTAACTAATTAACAGTGGGACCTAACTTCTTTTTATTTTCCCAATTTTCCTTCTTCAGAGTTGGCTTCATCCTAAATGTGTACCGTGCCATCATCCTTAGGCCAGGTAGCTTCAAGATAGCTTTTGTCATGGACTGAATTGTGTCCCCTTCCCCCAAATTCATAGGTTGAAGCCCCAAACCCCCCTCCCATGTGACTATATTTGGATAAAGCCTTTGTGGAGGAAATAAAAGTTAAGTGAGGTGATAAGGATGGAGCCCTAATGCAATAGAAATGTGTCCTCATAAGAAGAGAAAGAGATACCCAAGATCTCTCTCTCCACAAGCATGCAAGATGGAAGGCCATGTGAGGACACAGCAAGAAAGTAGCAAGAAGGACCTCACCAGAAACCAACCCTGATGCCACCTTGATCTTGGACTTCTAGCTTCCAGAACTGTGAGAAAATAAATTTCTACTCTTTAAGCCACCCAGGCTGTGGTATTTTGTTAAGGCAGCCTGAGCTGACTAATACAGCTTTCAGTAGCTCCAGGGCTTCATGCTTCCTCTTTCATGTGTAACAGGTATGATAAATCATCTTTGTCCCAAAATCTCTAGCACTAGACCTAAGAGATGCACTCTGTTGGCCAGATTTAGTCTGATGCTCACCTCTGAACCATTCACGATGCCCACAGATTTGGAATGTACTGATTGGCTCAGTGTAGGTTATGCAGTCCATCTCTGGCTTCAGCCAGGTCCACTGTGGCTTCTCTGCAAACTCACAGATTCCAGGTCCATGAGCTATTGGAAGTGGGGAGTGAGTACTCAGGAGGCAGCTAATAAATGATCACTAATTTGAGTTGCAACTTCATGTGGGCCAATTATGTTGTTCACATTATTTTACTCAAATGTTGTTAGTTTCCTTTCTCATTTTTTTTTCCTGTTCCTTCTTTTCTCAGGTTCCCTACCTTGCAGCCTCTTACTTCACAAAGAAGAGAGCATTGGGAAAGGGTTCTCTTAACAATCTTCCCTTCCACTACAAACACACCTGTTCTCACTCATCAGATGATGAGATTGTTCTTGATGCCTTACATGGATAACATGTTTTCTGTGTACTTATTCCCCCTCCCTACCTCCCACTTCTGGAAACTTGTTTGTCAACAATCCATCTCTTTCCGCTATCTTCAGTCTATTTTGTTTCCGACACTGGGTTTTCTCTCATCCTACAAAGATACTTAGGATTCTTTGCATCTAAACAAATACTTTGACCTAGGGAATCCCTTAAGATAAGGCCCAAGTTCTGTTTTTTCTTCGCTACTGCCTATCAGAGTCCTCTACATTTACTACCTCCCCTACCCCAGTGACCTACTTATTCCTAAAGTCTGCATTCTGCCAGCACAGCCAGGATTCAAATCACTTTGATAAAGGTCATAATTGATCTGTGCCTTCAAAACCAATTATTTATTTTTAGCTTCTCCTTTTTTAATGTTCTTTAGTATTTGATCACATAAACTGGTTCCTCTTCCTCTACCTGACTCCTAAGTATTGTATTCCCTTGAGTTCTATCTCCTTTTTTTCTTGATCAATTCATCATGACTTCACCCACCAACCTGTAGACCAGTGACTTGTCTCTGAAATCTATACCTCTAATGCTTACTAATTACCTGAACTCATTTCCAACTATCTTTTGGTGATATTCATTTGAATGTATTGTGGGATCCTTAAAATTTGTCATGTGCAAAGTGACCTTATTCTCTTCCCTTCCCTACCCACACCCCACCATTATCCACCTTTTTTTTTTGCGGTACGCGGGCCTCTCAATGTCGTGGCCTCTCCCGTTGCGGAGCACAGGCTCCGAACTCGCAGGCTCAGTGGCCATGGCTCACGGGCCCAGCCGCTCCGCGGCATGTGGGATCTTCCCATACCGGGGCACGAACCCGTGTCCCCTGCATCGGCAGGCAGACTCTCAACCACTGCGCCACCAGGGAAGCCCATGCCACTATCTTTGGCTCTCATGATCTGTGACAAATCCTTCTTGAGTGTAGCCCTCATCTAATCAATTCTGTATAGGAGTGGTTTTAAGTCATTGATGTGCACCAGGATCATATGTGAAGATTTAAGAAGCCGTAGATGCCCCAGTCCCCGAGCTTTGATTTTTACTGCTCTCGTTTAGGGCGCAGTAATTGGCAGGATAAGACCATCATAACAATCTTTATAAAATACAATCTGATCATGTTGTTTACCTGTTTAGAACTTATCAGTTGTTGACAGTGTCTATAAGAAAATATTCAAGCTGCTTAATTTGGTTTACATAAAGATTCCTCATTATCTGGCCCCTGCCTAATTTTCCGGCCTTATCATCACTTCTCCACTCCAACCTCCATCTGTCCCTCACATCGTAGGCTCTAAGCATATAAAATTACTTTTAAAAAATAAACGTTTAATTTTAGAACAGTTTTAGATTTACAGAGAAATTGTGAGAATAGTATAGATAGTTACCATATACTCCATACCAGATTCACCTATTATTAACATCTTACATTAGCATCTATATTTGTCACAATTAATGAACCAATATTGATACATTATTGTTAACTAAAGTCCATAGTTTATTCAGATTAAAAAATTTTTTTTCACCTAATATCCTTTTTCTGTTACAGGATCGCATCCAAGATACACTACATTTAGTTGTCGTGTCTCTTTAAGCTCATCTTGGCTCTGACAGTTTCTCGGATTTAACTTGTTTTCGATGACCTTGACAGTTTGGGGGAATACTGGTCAGGTATTTTGAAGAATGTTTCTCAGTTGGGGTTTGTCTGATGTTCTTCTCATGATTAGACTGGAGTTATGGGTTTGGGGGAGGAAGAAGAATACAGAGGCCAAGTGCCATTCTCATCATATCATATATAAAGAATATATACTATCAACCTGACTTATCATTGTTGATGTTAACCTTGATCACCTGACTGAGGTAGTGTTTCTCAAGTTTCTCCACTGCAGAGCCACTCCCCCACATCCCACCCATACTGTACTCTTTAGAAGGAAGTAACTATGCGCAGCCCACATTTAAGGAATGAGGAGTTATGTTCCACCTCCTTGAGGGTGGAGTGTCTACATAAATTATTTGGAAGTCTTCTGCATGAGAGATTTGTCCCTTCTCACCCATTTATTTATTTGTTTATTCAATCAACCATTTCTATCAATATGAACACATGGATATTTATTTTATATTTTGGGTTATAAGCCAAAATTATTTTGTGGTTCAGAGTATCAGTATTTCAGCTTTGGCCATTGGGAGTGCTTTCAGTTGGCTTATGTGTCCCTTTGACATATCCTTATCATTGTGGGTTGTTTTTTTGTTTTTGTTTGAGCAGTTCCTTACTTTCTGGTACCATGCTACAGGCTCATTTTATATATTCCCTGCCCCAATCCTAGCATCAGCTATTTTCCCAAGGAGCTCTGATTCCTTTTATTAGAGAATAGTATTAGAAACCAAGATGGTCCCTGGTGTGCTTGTTGCTACAGGGGTATGTTTGCCTCTCAACTAACAGAATAAGGAAATATATGTGTGTATGCTAACCCATGTATATACACACATCTATAATTAGTTCTGTATGTAACATCTGTATTTATAAGCTAAATATGAGTTCATACTGATGACTCCAATTCTAATTCATTACCATATGAATTATTCTAGCCTTCTCCCCTCACTTATCCATAACCTTCCACTCCTGGTGAGAAACCTGATTCCCACCATCTGCTTCTTAATTGTTCAATTCCAGTGTATTTGTATAGTGACTTCAGAATGGTTAACCCTTTATCAACTAAATCACAGTGCTTATTACAATTCTTACTGCCCTTAGTCTTACAGACTCTACTCATTTCCAAAGTTACTTAGCATCTTTCTTCAAATTACTTTTGCTTCCCTGAATATACCTTATGTTTTCACACTTCTTTGTCTTTATTTGTGCTAGTCCCTCTGTCTGGGGTGCCCTGGTTTTTACCCTTATCTCCTTGGAATATTGTCACTCACTCTTCTAGACCCAGCACAGATGTTGCCTTCACCAGGAAGCTTTCCCTAGCCACAACCAAGAGACTTAATCACTAATGCCTCTGTACTTTAATAGCACTTTATTCCCACCTCTGTTACACATTTATCAAGACTCTGTTTGCATCTCATTCTTCTTCACTTGGTGGTAAGTTTCTTTTTTTTTTTTTTTTTAATTTATTTCTTTTTGGCTGCATTGGGTCTTTGTTGCTGCATGTGGGCTTTCTCTAGTTGCGGTGAGCAGGGGCTACTCTTTGTTGCAGTGCGCGGGCTTCTCGTTGCGGTGGCTTCTCTTACTGCAGAGCATGGGCTCTAGGTGCGCGGGCTTCAGTAGCTGTGGCTCGCAGTCTCTAGAGCGCAGGCTCAGTAGTTGTGGCTCACAGGCTTAGTTGCTCCACAGCATGTGGGATCTTCGTGGACCAGCACTTGAACGGGTGTCCCCTGCATTGGCAGGCGGATTCTTAACCACTGCATCACCGGGGAAGCCCTGGTGATAAGGTTCTTGAGGGCAGGAACCAAATAGATTTGTCCCTGGATTCCTAGGACTCAATAGTAATGGATGTTATGTTAGAATCCTCTTGGGTGAAAATTACAGAAAACCTAATAGTGGCTAAAATATATAAGGATTTCTTTTTCTCATCTAGCAGGAAATCCAGAGGAAAGTGGTAACTATCATTGGTTTACCTGTTCAATGATGCTGTCAAGAACCAGGCCCTTTCCCTCCCCTGTACACAGCATCACTTTCCTTTATTCAGGAAAAAGGCAGAGTGAGGGTGTCAGCAAGCCATCCTCCAGCCCCTTTCCCTTCTGTATGGAGGCAAAGACTTTTGCCCGTTAACAGACTTCTGTCATCTAGAACATGGTCACATGGCTCCTCCAACTGCAAGAGAAGATGGGAAGGTGTATTTTTAGGAAGGCTAATATTTTCAATAAGGCCAAGATGTTGGGATTAAGCTCCAACTAATCACAAGGCCACAAGGAGGTCAGGTATCTGTTTCCTGTTGGATAAAAGGCCTGAGGGTAGACAGAAGACCAGGCCAAGAAGACTCTTTAAGACAAGAGGAAAAAAGGCTTGATCTCAGTGGGAGCAACATCTGTTATTGGTAGAAAGCACAAATGTACCTAATGAGGAATCTAACATACTCTGACTACCCACTCTATATTCCTAGCATTCTGTATTGCTCCCTGGAAACTTTCAACTTGTCTGTTTTCATGTGGAAATCGTATCATTCTTGTGAATTTTACTTTCCATTCTCTGGTGCCTTTTCTGTGTCATACCTCCTGTGATGTGACAGTCAAATTTTTACCTGATAGACCATGGTGCAGTTTGCCTTGATTTTTTGCAAGTTATAACTAATTGTAGTTCTTTAAAATAGAATTTACACAGTTCTATAATTTCTGCCTACCTAAATCCCACATTCTTTTGAAATTATGGAAATACATTCATTTGGATGCTTTTATTCATTAATGTTCTGTTTCGAGTTTTTTTTTTAATTATTTTTATTTTTGGCTGCATTGGGTCTTCATTGCTGCGTGCGGGCTTTCTCTAGTTGCGGCGAGCGGGGGCTACTCTTCATTGCGGTGCATGGACTTCTCATTGTGGTGGCTTCTCTTGTTGTGGAGCACAGGCTCTAGGTGTGCAGTCTTCAGTAGTTGTGGCATGCGGGCTCAGTAGTTGTGGCTCGCAGGCTCTAGAGCACAGGCTCAGTAGTTGTGGTGCATGGGCTTAGTTGCTCCACGGCTTGTGGGATCTTCCCAGACCAGGGCTCAAACCTGTGTCCCCTGCATTGGCAGGTGGATTCCTTTTTTTTTTTTTTTTAATAAATTTGTTTATTTATTTATTTATTTATGGCTGTGTTGGGTCTTCGTTGCTGCTCACGGGCTTTCTCTAGTTGCAGAGAGCGGGGGCTACTCTTCATTGCAGTGTGCGGGCTTCTCATTGCAATGGCTTTTCTTGTTGCAGAGCACGGGCTCTAGGCACGCAGGCTTAAGTATCTATAGCATGTGGGCTCAGTAGCTGTGGCACGCGGGCTCTAGAGCGCAGGCTCAGTAGTTGTGGCTCACAGGCTTAGTTGCTCCGTGGCATGTGGGATCTTCCTGGACAGGGATCGAACCCATGTCCCCTGCATAGGCAGGCGTATTTTTAACCACTGTGCCACCAGGGAAGTCCCCAAGTTTTTTTTTTTTTTCTAAGATTTTTTTTATAATTTATTTATTTTATTTATTTATTTTTGGCTGTGTTGGGTCTTTGTTGCTGCGTATGGGCTTTCTCTGGTTGTGGCGAGCGGGGAATACTCTTCGTTGAGGTGCACAGGCTTCTCTTTGCAGTAGCTTCTCTTGTTGCAGAGCATGGGCTCTAGGCGTGTGCGGGCTTCAGTAGTTATGGCACACGGGCTCAGTAGTTGTGGCTCGCGGACTCTAGAGTGCAGGCTCAGTAGTTGTGGCGCACGGGCTTAGTTGCTCCGCGGCATGTGGGATCTTCCCAGACCAGGGCCCGAACCTGTGTCCCCTGCATTGGCAGGCAGATTCTTAACCACTGTGCCACCAGGGAAGCCCCCCCGAAGGTTTTTATATATAACATTCATTTATAACTTGAATTCTTTATAATATTCCATTTTGTGCCAGGATAGCCTTATTGATACATTAGTCCAAACATGACTGGGTAAATCCTGCATACAGGTGCAAGCATCTCCTGCCATCTAGAGTACCTAGGGTTAAGGCCATTTGCAATGAATCAGGAAGCAGAAGTCTCATTAAGTGTAGAACTCCATTAACTTCATTCATGAAAGTTTTTTTACTAGAATTTGTAAGGACTGGTAACACATAAAGCATGCATGTAACTTAATACCTTTTCTCAGCCCACCAAATCTGATTACTACTTCCAGAAGTTACTGTAGTGCGCACAAATGTGAAATGGCAGGTGAATGAGTTAAAACAGATTTCATTCTGGTCCAGCATGTTTTTGGAGACAACTTCCAGAGCAATTAGATACCCTTCAGATATTCAGGTTTAAGGCAGCTTTGAGATAGGTTTACATGAAATCCTTCATATAACGTGTGAGTCCCAGTAACTTCTTGTGTGTGTGAGTGCATGGTGACACCTTTAAGGGTGGTCTTAGAGAGCAAACACAGCATGAGATTCCCATTTTGAAGCTGCAGAGTGACTGACATCACAGTGTGCTCTGCAAATACTTACTGTAATTATTGTTGCTGTTCTGTTCTTGCTAATAACCTTATTTATTCTCTGAAATTATAATCATCCAAAGAAAGATTAAAACAAGATGTATGAGTTGCCTGAGCTCTTTGCCTCACAGATGGTCACCCTCAGAGTTCTCTGAAATTGACAGAGTTAATTGAAGCTTCAGTTTTCACGCCTGTAGTTGATACTTAAGTGTTTCTTACCTGTGGCTTTCACTATTCAAAACAGTACAACAATAGCACTTTAATTTGCTCTCATTAATGGTAGCCTCTCAGGTAATGTTAGTGCAGCTTTATCTAGATGTTGTTTGTTCCTCTGAATGAAACCTTTGTACCAGCTTCCCAGCCAGAGAAGGAAAGCTAAACAGTTACAAAGGTAAAAACATGAATGTCTCACTAATTTACTCATTTAAAGGATGCTCAGAACCCAGGAAACATCCAAGGGAAGTTAACTTTTAAGCAAAGGGCAGACATTTAGTGTATGATTAACGGCAGTTTCTTTCACTGAGATTTCAGTGAGCTGAGACAACTGGGAATCATTCTTAGGGAGGCAGCTCAGAGCCAGCGAAGGGCTCCAAGGATAATCATTACAGATTCACACAAACAACAGTACTATTTGCTCTAGTTCTTTGGTGCCCTTCCAATAGTATTGAGATGTGAGGAAGCAATCTTAGGCTAAAGCTTAAATAGTAAGGGAAAGAAGTCCTTCTTTGCCTCTACTCCTCAACTGAGTAAAAGTAAAAGACCAGTGGAAAGAACAGGGTGTTAAAATGTTATGTTGTTTAGGTTATGCAAGAGCACTTTGCCTGTACCTTGAGATTTGAGTACTGAAAAAGAGAATGACTGTGCTGCCCTACATCTGGGGACTGGTGTCTCCCAGTGGCATTGCTTGCTGTTTGATTAAGGCCCAAGAGAAAAAAACAGAATTGAGAAAGATGAAGGGAGGGAAGAAATTCTGGGCTTCCTTAAATCAAATACAACAAATTAGCAACCCCAGTAAAGACTGGGGAGTCAATACTGTGATCCTTCTTGTATGTGTGGTGTACAAAGGTAGGGCGCAAATTGTATATATGTGCATAACAAAGATGCTTTTAAAAAAAGGTAGAGCATAGGCTTTCCCGTTCAACTGCTTGGGGTCAAGTTGAAGCCCCATTAGTTATTGGTTGGGTAACTTTAAGCATGTTACTTTACTTCATTCTCTGTGAGGTATTCCTATGTAATATGGGTATAAAAATAGGACCCCTTGGTAGGGAAATAGAGGTTAAATAAGATAATACATGTAAAGTGCTTAGAACAGGGCCTCAAACATGGTAAAAACTTAACTTTTTAAAATATTAATATTTATATGAAAAATAAATTGGGATTGGTGATTTACTTCCTCAAAGATTTTTTCAAATTGTAATGTATGGCATGCAGTATTTCCTTTTACTAAAATTATCCCTTTTATTTAAGAAGTAGTTAAAACAATTACTCTACAAAAATAACATTTGCAGTTACTTAAAACATGAAATATCCTATATACATCTTACCTGTTTCAGAAGAATATGATATAGTTTTGTTGGTATGGTATGGTAAGGGCTGTGAGTCATTGTGAAAAGGGCCACATTTTAGTGGAAAGCAAAGCATTTAGCCAAAATTTGGAGGTAGGACAGAGATCTCTTCCCTACAAGTCATCCTTCTACACCAAGGCTACTGCTTTTGCTACAAGCATAATGTGGTGTTAGTGGTAAGCTCAGAAAACTTGTGAGTGTTAAAACCACCTTCTCCTTGGCTTGTCATACGATATATATGTGGAACCCAAGTCATTTTACACATTTATTTGTTTCCTTGTATTCTAAAATGGACACACACTTACCTACATCTGAGAGCTGGCAGGAAGTCTGTCAGCTCTTCATGGCATACCAATGTAGTTATAGCATAATAAATGCTATTGATAATGAAATTCTCTCACTCTGATACCCATATGAGCTTCAGTTCCTTTCTGGATCTGTTCCTCAGTGATTGCTTTAGCCAACTGACTATTCATGACTGAGTCTTGGTGTTGAGATATCAGAGGGCCATGGCCCTAAAGCCATGCTCCTTCTTCATTCTGTTTCATTTTGACCTTGATAGAACTTGAGAGGAAGAACCACCGTAGGATGGTGAGCTGAAAGTGAGAACCTATAGGCAAAATAAGTAAAAGAAATACCACTTGATTATATGGACTAGAATTTGATATGGCAGAATCAGTTTGAACTAAGTTAAGTGAAGCATCAGGACCACAAACCTTTTAAGGTGCTTTCAACAGTAAATTAAAACTCAAACACCTAACAAGGATTTGTGGAAATTCTTGTTGCCTTCGTATTTCTCTGCTCTGGACTGTTGTAACTCAAACTGCCTTAGCAATTAAAGCACACCAAGACATGCCTAGAGAACTCTTACCAGGCTTCCCTCTTTCTGATATCTGCAAGTTTTATTCCTGACAAACACCTGATAACTAGGAACTATAATGAGAAGTCCTAAGTCTGTGGGAAAACTGCATTGTAATAATGTGGCCAGTATTCAGACCTTTATTTCATACAGTTGTACTACTTTTCCACGTTATGCTGGCCTCATAAAACAAATTGAGAAGTGTTCTCTCCCCTATTTTCTGAAAGATTCTGTGTAAGATTGGTGTTATTTCCTCCTTAAACATTTGATAGTCACTAGTGAAGTCATCAGGGCCTCCAGTTTTCTTTGTAGGAAGGTTTTTTGGTTTGTTTTTTTATTGTGGTAAAATATACATAAAATTTACTTCAAGAAAATGACTATTACTAGAAATAAGGAGGGGCTTTTATTAATGAGTCAATTCATCAAAAATATTAACATTTAATATTGCTATTGTCAGAAAACATACTCTGTATGATTTGAATACTTTGGAATTTATTAAGACTTGTCTTATAGCTCAGCATATGTGGTCTGCCTTGGCAAATGGTTCATGATCAGTTGAAAAAATGTGTATTCTGCTGTTATTAGGTATATTGCTCTTTCTATAAATGTCATTCAGGTCAAGTTGATAATGTTCAAAACTCCTATGTCCTTATTGATTTTTTGATAGTTCATTTCTGAGTGTTGTTCTGTTTATTACTGAGAGAGGGCTATTAAAATCTCCAAGTGTTGCCGTGAATTTGTTAATTTTTCCTTTTAAAAGATTCTATTTTTGCTTCGTGTATTTTGAAGCTCTGGTATTAGGTACATGTACATTTAGGATTTTTATGTCTTGATGAATTGGCTCATCATTATTAAATGTAATAGTCTTTTTAAAAGTCTATTTTGTCTATTATTATACCTCCATTAGTTTTTTTATGCAGTGTTTGCATGGTATCTCTTTTTTTTTTCTTTTTTTTCAATGTACTACAGAGCCCAAGAAGACCCAGAAGATATAAAGTAGGATCGCCATTTGTATAAGGTTCAAAAATAGGCGAAATTAAACAGTGTTGCTTAGGAATGCATCAATAGATGGCAAAACTGGGGGCACACAAGGAGGGAAATGAGCACCAGGCAGGGTGGGGGCTTTTGTCTGAGGTGGGAGCAGGGGCTGCTGAGCACAAGTACGCTGAAGGGCTGCTTCTTTTATGACTGTTTATTAAACATCCGTGTTTTATGTACTTGTCTGTACGTATGTCAGATTTCACAACTGAATATGTGAATTATGAAAGACAAAAAAGTGGAGCTACTAAGTTGCTTCATTAAATAAGTGTAATTTCTGATTCCTAACCCTTTAACTCACTCCTATACCCTCAAATGCCAGCAGGTGTAAAGGGCAGCTTCCCAAGTTTATCGCTCCGTTGTATCTCCAGAGCAATTAAAACACTGGAGGTGAACTGGAAAGATCTGGAAAGACCTAGATCCCACCACCTCAGATAAGAAGAAATGTCAGCAGCAACCCCTGCTCACCAGAAGGAATCAAGAAAGGACTGCTCTCCTGCTCAAATATTTGTCCTGCTCTTTTACCATCCCAGTCATCATTGCGCAGAGTTTATGTTTAACACCAAATGCTTGTAGGGCTACCAGGTCCCATCTCTTTTTTAGTTGTAACCTATTTGTATCTTTAAAGTGCTTCTCTTATAGACAATACAGGTATGCCCTGCTTTTTGAAAGTTTGCTTTACCTCCTTCACTTGGATGAAAGACCTACATTGGTACCTGTTGTCGCTAAATGAAAGAAATCTGAAGAGGATTTTCACTTCTACGAAAAAAGGTGAAAACCGAAAATAACTTTCAGTGTTTGTTTTGCAGTGAGCTGTTATAGAAGCGGTGCAAACCCTGAGCGTCAAGAGCAGCACCTCCAAGCTCCTTCCCTGGGAACTACACTCAGCATCCCAGCATTAAGCCGCCATAGCTTTGAGCATCTGTGCTTTATCTTGATTTATTTTGTGCATCTATTAACAAGATGTGTCCTAAGGTAATTGCTTTTTTGCTTTACACCATTTTGGCTTACAAAAGGTTTCACAGGAATCCTCCACTTTTGGATAGTGGGGGAGACCTGTATATGGTTGAGTATTGCCTTTTCATACAAATTAGCAACCTGTGTCTTTTAACTGGAATCCATTTACACTTAATGTAATTACTGATATGGTTGGATTTAAATATGTCATCTTGGTATTTGTTTTCTAATGGTTCCATCTGATCTTTAGTTTCTCCTCCTTCCTTTCCTGCCTTCTTTTGGGTGAATAGAATATTTTTAGCTATGCTTCTTTGTGTTATTTCAAATAAAAGTACTAATCCGTACAATTTCATTGTGCAAATAATATCTTAATTAAACTTGTATTCAAATTAGGGTATGCCAAAGACCTAAATAGACATTTCTCCAAAGAAGATATACAGATTGCCAACAAACACATGAAAGGATGCTCAACATCACTAATCATTAGAGAAATGCAAATCAAAACTACAGTGAGGTATCACCTCACACCAGTCAGAATGGCCATCATCAAAAAATCTACAAACAATAAATGCTGGAGAGGGTGTGGAGAAAAGGGAACCCTCTTGCACTGTTGGTGGGAATGTAAACTGATACAGCCACTATGGAGAACAGTATGGAGGTTCCTTAAAAAACTAAAAATAGAATTACCATACGACCCAGCAATCCCACTACTGGGCATATACCCTGAGAAAACCATAATTCAAAAAGAGTCATGTACCACAATGTTCATTGCAGCTCTGTTTACAATAGCCAGGACATGGAAGCAACCTAAGTGTCCATCGACAGATGAATGGATAAAGAAGATGTGGCACATATATACAATGGAATATTACTCAACCATAAAAAGAAACGAAATTGAGTTATTTGTAGTGAGGTGGATGGACCTAGAGTCTGTCATACAGAGTGAAGTAAGTCAGAAAGAGAAAAACAAATACCATATGCTAACACATATATATGGAATCTAAAAAAAAAAAAGGTTCTGATGAACCTAGCAGCAGGACAGGAATAAAGACGCAGATGTAGAGAATGGACTTGACACGGGGAGGGTGAATGGTAAGCTGGGATGAAGTGAGAGAGTGGCATGGACATATATACACTACCAAATGTAAAATAGATAGCTAGTGGGAAGCAACCACATAGCACAGGGAGATCAGCTCGATGCTTTGTGACCACCTAGAGGGGTGGTATAGAGAGGGTGGGAGGGAGATGCAAGAGGGAGGAGATATGGGGATGTATGTATATGTATAGCTGATTCACTTGGTTATAAAGCAGAAACCAACACACCATTGTAAAGCAGTTATACTCCAATAAAGATGTTTTAAATAAATAAACTTTGCACTCCAAAAAAAAACCAAACAAACAAATTAGGGTATGGCAAAAGAGAGTTAATAGAGGGTACCTAAAGAGAGTGGGACTCTGGTGGCAGAAACCAATTTTCTCTACCAGAATTCTTTTGGGAGCTGACCCTGCCCTTCTCTTTTTTTCTCATCACAAAATGGAACCATGACCTAGTAAACATTAAGCTAACATGATAGTCATAACATAAAGCACATATTTATTAATCGTTGCAGTGACTATAACTGGATAGCTGCCTGTATAGTGTCAACTCTTCGGTCACTTCCTTCTTCCACACTGCAGGGATCTAAGAAGCCACCTTGGGAAATATGAAGTAACTTCCTTCCAATTAAATTTATGTCAGACAAGTACCATTTTTGTGTAGTCAGTCAAACAATTAATTCACAAGCAGCTTGGTGCTGCCCTTAGAAGTTTGCAATTTATTTGAGAAAGCATTTATGTTAAGTAGTTGTATTATGTATCTATATTATGTTTATTATACAGTTTACTATATATTTATATAATATAAAAGATAAAGAGCATTGCAAGGCTGTTGTAGATAATACATAAATGAAATAAAGATGTTTGTGTGGTTAATTAGAAAAAGCTGCCTAAGCTGGACAAATTGCCACATGTTTAGGCCCTGGCTATACCGTGTTTTTCTATGGGCTAGCGGTCTGCAAGGCACACACTTCTCTGACATTTTCCTGAATTGCCTAATATCCAATCCGGTTATGCCTTTTTGTCTCCAGCCTGTCTGTAGATGTTCTTGGGCATTTATAGTGAGAAAAACATCTTTTTTTCCCTTCTCTTCCTCTTCTATATATAGATAGATATAGATAAGTATCACGTGATTATTTGAAGGATTGAAATTTCATTTTGATTTGGCTTTCCTGGGTGGAAAACATTTACATCATTTCATACTTTTGAGCATGAATTGCCTCTTTTTCTAGGTGTAATCCATTTCTACTCTTCAGCATACGGAAGATTTTATGAATAATGTTCAGTGCAGAAAGAGAGCTCTAAAAATAATTGTGCTAGTAGGGTTTTGTTAGTCTTATGTGGAACAGTGACAGGAGAAAAGAACAAAGGCACATCAGAGGAAAGGTAGTGGTAGGCAGAGCATTTGATTTCATTTGCCTCCACCAAAGAGCTTGCATTTAGTGGAGAAGCAAAAACAAATAAGAAACAGGAGATCTGCACTAGCTATTGAATGTTTCATTTCTCATCACTGTTAGTCACATTTGAATGGAATCATTGCAGTCTTTTTGGTGTGTATAACTAAGCCTTTTTTTCCCAAAAGGAAAATCTTGAATTTTATGTTTAAAAGCACAATGAGATGTTTTGACATTCTGCAGTTTGTTTTGGAATTCATAGTCTTAAAAACCCATTGACTTTCAGTAAGGTGGTAAAGGGTGTACAATACATGTCATTTTTATGCCTGATAGCACCTGGGATAGTCTCTAATGCATATTATATATACACACCTTTTATCATCCGTTTCTAGCTTACAGCGTTAGGCTGAATGTTGCGATTAACAACTGAATGGGGGTGAAATGCCAAGCGGTATTACAATGGATTCTTATTGGAAAACATAAGCTCTTTAGAGCTTATTTTTTATACTTTTCCATGAAGATTTTAAGCCGACATATACGCCAGTACATAATTAAAATAACATACTCTTTAAATGTTTAAGTTATTCTCCAGAAATGGAGATAGATTTGGCTAATCAAATGATGATTCTCCTCTTGAGCTGGGATTTAAGCATGCGTTTTGTACAGGGAAATCTGTTTTGCAAATGCATTACTGATTATTCTTTAAAATGTATGTATACAGGGTTGTTAGAATTAAGAACTGTTGGGATCATATCTTAATATAGTATTTACTTACTTATTTTACCAATATTCATATTATTCAGCCCAGCCCAGGGAATGAGATTTTTAAAATTTGTTTTCTTATTCTGCTCCTATACTTGGGTTTTTGGTCTAGTGGTCATCAAATATTCCCTAGAAATACATTTGCGTAGAATTCCCAAAACAAAATAATAAAATCACTTAAAAAAACTTTTTAGTATACAAAATCCAGATTCTGGGCTTACATGCTTTAGCCATGTGCTAAAAATTATATAAGCAAATACCAAAGAAAGCCAAGTTGGTCAAGGCTGTGACTTATAAAGAATGCCAGGCAATGTTGTACACTCCAGATATTCTTTTTCCTTCTCTTGGCCTGAAAAATACTTCAGGAAAGAAGCTACCATGCCCATCTTTCATTTCAAATTTTTTAGTTTTCATGTCCTTTCTCAGCTTGTAAACCTTTTAGGCCAGTTTTTGGCTCTTAGATAAATAATATGTTGTTTAATCCATATTGACTAATTAACTGTTTGTAACTTTCCAGGTACTGATTAGGATGAATGTGATTTGGAGAAATTATTTTTCTCGTCTAAGGATAAGAAAGGTGCCTCACAGATACCAAAGTAGTTATCACCCAGTGGCCCCTCTGGGATCAAGGATTTTAACTGATCCAGCCAAAGTTTTTGAACACAACATGTGGTAAGTTATCTTTTTTTTTTTTTTGTGGTACACGGGCCTCTTACTGTTGTGGCCTCTCCCGTTGCGGAGCACAGGCTCCGGACGTGCAGGCTCAGCGGCCATGGCTCACGGGCCCAGCCGCTCCGTGGCATGTGGGATCTTCCCGGACCGGGCACGAACCCGTGTCCCCTGCATCGGCAGGTGGACTCTCAACCACTGCGCCACCAGGGGAGCCCGGTAAGTTATCTTTTTAGGTGTGATATAATGTATGTACATTAAGCATCACCAGTGTTATTTTCATTTAGTGCCAGAAAAGGATTTTTTAAATTGAGCACTTATGTTTTTGAAGTTAAAAGCAAGGGTAACTGATCCCAACTTAAATGTTGCCAATTCTGAATTTCTTTGCAAAGAGAATTAGAAAAGTGAAGTTTCCCAAGTGCTTTCCTCAGCTTTGGGTTCTTGCAGGCCCTCCCTGCTCACCTCTGATCCTGATTTGGCAGCATATCACTGAGGGGGCTTCTTTTCTAGGTAGAGCCCTCCATTTGCCTCTTTTACAAGTACTTATCAATCAGCAAATGTGAACTCAGTACCTGCTGCTTACTGAGCACCAGGGAGAACACATTGGTTTGACCTTAATTCATGCTTTTAGGAAATCCACCGTTTATTTGTGAAGATAGATGGGTATTTATAGGAAAAACTGATGATTAGGAATACAAGGCAGCAAATTGTAAGGGCCCAGAGTGTTCTTATAAGGCATAGGTCTGTATAAGAACAACTCAAGGGCTTCCCTGGTGGCGCAGTGGTTGAGAGTCCGCCTGCCGATGCAGGGGACACGGGTTTATGCCCCGGTCCGGGAGGATCCCACATGCTGCAGAGCGGCTGGGCCCGAGAGCCATGGCCGCTGGGCCTGCGCATCCAGAGCCTGTGCTTCGCAATGGGAGAGGCCCGCGTACAGCAAAAAAAAAAAAAAAAAAGAACAACTCAACAATGCAGAATCACTTCTATTTTGGCATAGTCAGGAAGATTTTTTTTTTCAGCTTTATTGAGTTACAATTCGCATATAAAGGAAGGTTTAAGTGGGGAAACTGAGATATTTATTCTTTCTCCAGTACCCAGTATGGTGCCTGACACATAAATATTTGTGGAATAATAGATAGGTAAAGCTGGAGTAAGGGCATTCTAGGTGGGTAGACAGTCATATCCACCTAGATGAGGAAGTATAAGGCATATTCAGGAGAACAGGATAGTTTGCCGAAAATAAAGGCTTTTCTAGGAGATTGGTAAATGATAAGGTTGGAATGGTAATAGACCAGGTGTGGGGTAGGAGCAAGATTGTGTGTGGTCTTAAATTCACACCTGAAGTGAAAGGTATTACAGAGCCACTAAAGAGAAATGGCATTCATTATACATGGTATATTAAGTATAAGTATTTGTATAACAGTATAAGGATAGATCAGCAGGTAGAACTAGAAGCAGAAAAGGGAAAATGAGAGAGAGATTGTAAGGGAAGAAAAAATAGAACTTGGTGCTTTTGTAGAATAAAGGAAAAGGAAACATTTGACTCTGAAGGTTTGATCCTAGATGACTAATAGAAATAGGAAAATCAAGAGGTAAATTGATTTTTTTTAAATATAATAGAAGAAAAACAGGTGGTTTATCTTCTTCTTTTGTTTGTTTTTTGTTTTTTGTTTGTTTTTTGTTTGCATTACGCAGGCCTCTCACTGTTGTGGCCTCTCCCGTTGCGGAGCACAGGCTCCGGAAGTGCAGGCTCAGCGGCCATGGCTCACGGGCCCAGCCGCTCCGTGGCATGTGGGATCTTCCCAGACCGGGGCACAAACCCGTGTCCCCTGCATTGGCAGGCAGACTCTCAACCACTGCGCCACCAGGGAAGCCCTTTTTGTTTGTTTGTTTTGTTTTTATCTTCTTTTTTTAAATTGAAGTGTAGTTGATGTACAATATTATATAAGTTACAGGTATAAAGTATAGTGATTCACAATTTTTAAAGGTTATACTCCATTTATAGTTACAAAATATTGGCTATATTCTCATCCTTGTAGCTTATTTTATACATAATAGTTTGTACCTCTTAATTCCCTACCCCTATATTGCCCGTCCCTCTTCTCTCTCCCCCTGGTAACCACTGGTTTGTTCTCTATGTCAAACAGGTGGTTTCTTATAAAGTTAAATATACACTTACCATATGACACAGCAATTCCACCCACTCCTAGGTATTTACCAGAATAAATGAAAATATATGTCCACATAAAGACTTGTATATGAGTGCTCATAACAGATATAGGTATTTGACAAAATAAGAGGTAAATTGATTTTTTATTTTGGAATAAAGATGGTGCATTTAATTTTAGATATTTTGAATAGGTTTTCAGAGAGGAACATCCTGAGAAAAATGTCCAGAACATAGACTCCACTGCTAGGAAGAGAGAGCAGTCAGGGCTGAAGATGTGAGGTTGGGTATAATATCTGCAGACAAGATTGTTATCTGACTAGCCTTGGGAGCAGGACCTCTAGGGCTGGGAAAGTAATTCATGGACTTTCTATGTTTATATTGCAACAGAATATCAATTTTAAAAGGAAATAGATTGACTTTATTAATTAGTCCTGCACTATACAATATGGTGGCCCCTACCCACATATGGTTTTTGAGCACTTGAAACCTGGTTAGTCTGAATTCAGATGTGCTATAACATTTTGAAGATTTAATATAAGTAAAAGGTAAAGTATATCATTAATAATTTTTGTACTTAATTATTCAGTAAATGTTAAAATGATATTATTTTGGATATGTTGAATTACAGTATATTATTAAAATTAATTTCCTTTTCACTTTTTTATCATGGCTACGAGAAAATTTTAAATTACATGTGTGGCCGACATTATACTTTCTTGGACAGTTACTAAGTTAAACCATTTTGACTATCATCACCAATTTGGACAGTTATAATAGGCTGTGAGATAATTGTCAAACAGTTAAACCTCCAGAGGAACTTCTGGTCCTAGGCAAGCTCCTCATTTGCCAGGATTTTTGTTTTGTTTTTTGTCAGTAGACTCTAGTGATTTAGTTGTCTACATTTCTTTTTCCATTTGCTATCACTAGCTTTTTTGCCCAAGATTCCTGCCTGCCCATTTAAGTTCTGTTTTGTCATAGGCTCTCAGGGAAGCAAGGGTCATGTGGTTCAGTGCCTCTCAAACACTGTGGGCTAGCTTAGGGCTGCTGCACAAGAATCCCTTGAGGTATGGCCCAGGAATTTGTAATTTGAAAAAGTTCTTTTAGTAATTCTGTTGAGCTACCAGGTTTAGGAATCCTTGATGCAGTCCAATGGTTTCAAACTTTAGTAGAATTTTTTTTCCAAGTGAAGGCTTAACATAGAATCCCAATATTTAAAAGGTAAAAACAAACGTACTCTGAGTGAAGTGAAGTGGTCATAGAGGCTTGGGGCATTGACAGCTCCACTTCCCTTTTCCTCTCCCACCCCTCCCTCCCTCCCTCTAGCAGCCTAGAGGACCTTTAGGGTTCAGCTGACCAGAGTTTGAAAAACCTTGATCTGATCTCTACAGCCATCCTTCTCCATAGCATACCCCCAAAGAAGTTACCCTGACTGTGCAGGATACCTCTAGTGAACTCTCTCCAAAGCAGATACATACTGTAATAATAAAATAATAATAATTTTCTCCAAGGGAAGAGGAAAGTAGTTGCTTCACATCACCTTCCCATGTCCCCCACCCCAGTTCCCCCCGTTTTTTTGCATGAAGAGAAGATAAGTAAATTAAACTGAAAACCAGAAGACTGGTTTACTTTCTCCTTACTTCAAGTCCAAAGTTCTGTCTAAAAGTTCTCACTTCCTTCCTTATTTCCTCCTTTATATTTAAGAATAATGTCTCCTCATGCTGAATTTTGATTTTTAAGAAGTCTCTTAACAAGTACATGTCAGTTTTCTCTCAGAGATGTTGATCAGAATTGTGTACAGTTCATTTTTCCCTTTAGCCTCTAGTTTAGTTAATAAGAACTATTTACTCTATACATGAACCTCTTGTTAAAAATTTTTTGAGAAAAAATAAAAATACCGTTTTTCTTCAGTTTCTATATCCTGAGTAATATTTGCCCTCCAGATTCTGGATATTACTAGTATTTACATCTGCCTATAGGCTCTTAATTCTTAATAGTTTAGTTAAGTGAATTTCACATAACATAAAATTAACCATTTTAGGTGAACAGTTCAGTGGCATTAATTACATTCACGATTTTGTGCAACCAGCATCGTTCCAAAACATTTCCATAACTCTAAAGTAAAGTCCCTTATCCATTAGGCCTCTTACACTCATGCTACAGTTCCCAGCCCCTGGCAACCACCAATCTGTGTTCGTCTCTAGAGAATTACCTCTTCTGCATATTTCGTATAAATGAGATTATACAATATGTGATCTTCTGTGTCTGGCTTCTTTCCCTTAGCATAAAGTCTTGGAGATCCATCCATATTGTAGCATGTATCGGTACTTGATTCATTTTTATGACAGAATAGTATTCCATTGTATGTATATACCACGGTTGGTTTATCCAC
Source organism: Phocoena phocoena (assembly GCF_963924675.1). NCBI lineage: Eukaryota > Metazoa > Chordata > Mammalia > Artiodactyla > Phocoenidae > Phocoena > Phocoena phocoena. The sequence goes on along the minus strand of NC_089225.1, from coordinate 54,103,559 downwards.
TCATTCACTGATGGACATTTAAGCTATTTCCACCTTTTGGCTCTTGTGAACAGAGCTGCTGTGACATGTGTGTACATGTACTTGTTTGAGTCACCTAGGAATGGAACTGTGGGGTCATGTGGTAATTCTACATTTAACTTTTTGCGGAACCGCCATACTTTTCCACAGTGACTAAATCATTTTGTATTCCACTTATAGTCTTTTAGTTATACTTAGTACATTTATCAATTTGGGGGGCACTGACATGAAACTATATTCAGAGTGCTTGTGAGACATGGCCCAGACATCTGTCTGTATTGAGCAAATTACACAGTTACTTGGAAGAATCATTCCTTATTCCACGCTGCTCCTGGTTTAAGTGTATAGGAACTTTTCAGGGGACCCCCGAAATTTATAAGGAAGCAGTAAGCACTTGTATTATCATATAACTAAATCAGCTAGGCCAGCAGCTTTCAAGCTTTTTGGCATGACCCACAGTAAGGAGAACAGTTCACATCATGCAACAGTACTTGTACGTATAACACATGCACATATATGAAACAGGAACAGAAGTTTCCTATGCAGTTTTACCATGTAAGACATGCACTCATAGTTTCCATTTGTTCTTTTCTGCTCCATTTTTGTTTTTTTCTCTTTTTAAATGTAGATGGACTAACTAAATTGGTTTCATGACTCACTAAAAGTGACGTGACCTTTAGTTTAAAAACACTGAGCTAAGTGATTCTCTGTAGATCCAAGGCAAGACCTATATCCTGTAACATGACTTTCTATTACATAACCCATTTAAATAACTGACTGTTTCCAGCATCCCAATAGAGTTCAGGTATCAAGAATTCTTTCTTACTATATAGTCTGAATTTTCTTTATACAATAATTTGTCATGAGAGGCAATCTAGATGTTAAAAGGGGCAGTCTACATGTCTAACTTTAGGAAGTTACTTAATCTCTCTGTGCCTCAGTCTCCTCATCTCTAAAATGGGATAATAATAGTAATATTAACCTCATAGAGTTCTTGTAAGGATTGAATTAGTATATATATGTTATAATATAAATTGTATATACATGATAAATAAGCAACACATAAGAATTAGCTGTATTATTATTATTACCGTTTCCTAACATGTACTTTAGTTACTTATGTGTCTGTTTTATCTTCATTATTAGATTGTATGACTCTTCAGAGAAGAACTTAGCTTATATCTGTTTCATTGCTATATTCTCTATATTATAGGTACCCAATAAGTTTGTTTGAATAAGTGAATGAATGTAGAGAAATAGGAGATCCAGTTTATGTCTACTTGAAATTTACAGCTAGACTGAGAGTTAATATCATAGCTATAAAAAATAAAATTAAATAAATAAAAAATAAATTTAAAAAATATCATAGCTAAACATGGGCTTCAGAACCCAAAAAATCTGAATTTAAGCCCTAACTCTACCCCTTTCCAGGGTTAGAATTTGAGGAATTTGAGCAAGTTTTTTTCATGAGGTGTTGTGAGTATTAAAGGAAATAAATATGTAAAACACTTAGTAGTAGTAAGCTCCCTAAAAGGCATCATTCTTGTTATTATTATAAGACGGAGAGTTGAGATATATACCAATGAATAAATAAACAGTATAGAGGACTATGCAGGGTCATACAGTGAAGACAGTGAAGACCATAGGAATAGTCTTCACAATAGGAAGAGATTTTTGAGATGGGGATGTAAGAAAGTCAATAAGATTTCATAGGGCAGGTAGGATTTAACCTGGGCTCTGAAGGATGAGGAGGATTTAACTAGTGAAAACCCTTTTGTTCTAGACATGAGCAAAGATCTGCATTGTACACAAGGTATATTTCGTGTACAAAAGCAAGCAAATAGACCAGCCCACTTGGAAGAGAGGTTTCACATTTTGAAACTGGGTAAATGGTGTGACAAAAGAAGTATTTTAGGAGAATTAATCAGGCTCTGTTGTCAGGACACGTAGAGTTAACCATTGTAGAACATGAAATGATATCTTTTTTCCTTAGCATTTTTGTTATATTGACATGTACCCATCACTGGGCTAGGTTCAGAGCAGTACTCAAGAGAGGAACAGCAGATGATCACTGCTCTAAAGGAGCTCTAGTCTGTTTCACTAATAAGCTTGAGTCCTCCAGGTAAAGAAGATGGAATGAATCTGAAAAACAAAGTATTCCTCCTCCAACAAAATGAATAAGAAGTAGTAAAAGCAAGCAAAAAGTATGCCAACAGCAACTACAAGAGTTCATACTGTTCATACATAGACAATTAGTGACCAAGGAAAGAAACTATAGATTCATGTGTGGCTCAGAGTGGCTTCTAACCCTATCTTTATCCCTCAGAAGCAGTACTAGGGAAAGGTCAGCTGACAAATCATTACTAATACTCATTAGGCAGCCCTGGCAAATGTTGAGAAAGAGCCCTTGAAAATAAGTGTTCTCACCTATCACAGAAGAATTTGAGGTCTTAGTAGAGTAGGGAAAATCATGGGGCTCACCATTTTCCAGAGTTCCATGCTGAATTGAAACTATCCAAAGCCCAATGGAAACCCCCTTAGGAATAGGACACATCCTAACTAGATAAGTGAAACCTAGCATAGATAGGACTTAATAAATCTCAAAAAAAAAAAAAAAAAAAAAAAAAAGCAGACCCAGACCCTCATAAAATAAAGGCTGCCAACTACCCAGTGGAGTTCCCCCTTCTCCCCCACCTCTGACACCCTCAGATTACAGAAAAGTGCAGAGGATACATAATACCCAGCCTTCAAACTAAGCTTGCAGAGAAAGATAAACCTGAGTAAGGTTTGGTGTCAAGAGAATTTGTCTGCCAACAAACCAGAGAGGAAAGAAGGAAGGAGGGGAGAAAGAACATAGCATGCACTATGGATTAGTTTGCATTTTCCAATATTTTATGTAAAGGGAATCACAATATATACTCTTTTTTTTCTGGCCTCTTTTACTAAGGATCATTATTTTTAGGTTTATGCATGTTGTTGCATATATCAATATTTTGCTTATTTTTATGACTGATAAAAGAATAAAATCAGAATATATAAAAAGCTCTCAAAATTCGATAAACACCCCAATAAAAATGGGCAAAATATTGAACAGACACTTCACCTAAGAAGATACACAGATAACAAGCATATGAAAAGATGCTCAAACATCAGTAGTCATTAGGGAAGTGCAAATTAAAGTCACAATGAAATACTACCAAACATTTATTAGAACAGCTAAAATTCAAAATACTGTACCAATACTGTTGGTGAAGATGTAGAGGAACTGGAATTTTCATACACTGCTGGTGGGAATATAAAATGGTGCAACCACTTTGGAAAACAGCTTGGCAGTTTCTTAAAAAATTAAACATACAACCTCTATATTATTCAGCCATTCCATTCCTAGATATTTATCCAAGAGAAAAGAAAGCATACAAAGACTTTTGCATGATTGTTCATAGCTTTATGTGTAATAGTCAAATTTGGCAACAACCCAAATGTCCATCAACAAGTAAATGGATAAACAAATTGTATATCTATATAATGAACACTACTAATAAAAAAGGAATGAAACTATTGATACACACAACAACATGAATGAATTTCAAAATAATTATGCTGAGTGAAAGAAGCTAGAAATAAAGAGTATGTACTTTACTTTTACTGTACTAGAAAAAGCAAACTAATCTATAGAGGCCGACAACAGATCAGTGGTTGTTAGTGAAGCAGGAGGGGGGTGTGGCGAGAAGGGGAGGGGTGGAAGGGAGGGATTACAAAGGTGCACCAGAATACTTGAGAGTAATGGATATATTCATTAACTTGGTTGTGGTGACGTTTTCACGCATATTACATTTGTCAAAATGTATCAAATCATATACTTTAAATATGTGCGGTATGTCAATTATACCTCAATAAAGCCATTAAAAAATATGGTTACATCCATACATTGGAAAACAATGTAGCAGTTAATAAAAATAAGAGAGATCCATGTGTATTGATATCAAGAGATGGCTATGGTATGTCATTAAACAGAAAGAGCAAGTTGCAGAAAAGTATCTCTAGTATGGCCTCATTTTTATTAAGGAATTTCTGTACATGTGCTACAGTATATACATATCTTTGTTTTTATATACACAGAGAAATGTCTGGAAAGGTCCACATTATACTGATAACACTGTTTATCTCAGGGATGGACATGGGGATAAGAAGTAGGGTAGAGATGAAACTTCGTATTTTATAAGCATTAGTATTATTTGAATTTTGATTTTTTAAAAGAATGCCCCCCATGTACATATTCTCATCTTACTGTCTATCTGATAAAGTCTTTGTTCTTTAATAATCAATTACAACTCCTCATCTTCCTAACAGTTTTGAGTTCTATCAAATCTTCTTCATTTTCGTGTCCCCAGTTCACAGCCCAGTGCCTAATAGTTATAGGTTGTCAATAAATGTCTAATGAGAGAAGTAAATATTGTTTTTTTTCCAGCAGCTGTGACCTCTATCTCTTGTATGCAGAAGTGGGAAGGCATTGGTTCTTTCTGTGTGTCTTTTGTATGTCATTCATTCCTAAGTAAGAAACTGATTTACTAATAAAAATAATCAACTGAAATATTTATTATGGCCAAAAAAGATAAGTGGAAAGCCAGGACTCAGCAATATAAATTAGTGTCAATAGTAGAAAAGATTTAATTGAAGTTAGTTCAGTTATTCTCTGATTTACCTATAACAACTATATTTTATCCATCTGAGACATTTTTTTTACCGATTAACATCTCTGTGAAGTCATGGCATTTCTTAAAATTGATGGCATCTTACAATTGTAATTGGAAGTGTTTTTTTCTTTCTTACTGGTACAGAAAATAATGGTATCTTAGATTTGATGAAATAGGATAATTATAATTTCAAAGTACATAGTCTTAATTGTACACTGTTTTGAGAACTATTACATTTATTTTACTAATACAAAAACTAAGAGACATAGAAAATATAAATTACTTTCCACTGCCATACATCAAGATTAACATTTGAATATTTGTTATATTGTTAGAAAAGCATGAAAACCTTTTGTTATATGGATAAATCGGCAACAGACATAAAAGATTGACCCAGAAGGAAGTACATGTGAACATATGGGAAAATATACAACAGTAAAAGAAATACAAGTCAAAACAATTTGGTACCTTTTTATAGCTACTAAAATAACACCAAAAAAGAAAGAAAAAGAGAGAGAGAGAAATTTAAGATAACACTGTATCCTGGTAGCAGTGTAAGTTAATACAATCTGGTTATATTTCTGTTTATTTTTTGTCTCATCTGTTCTTTTATTTTTCTCTACTGGCTTTTTGGCTATACATCTTTTGATTATTTTTTGTATGTTATTTTAGAGCAATAGTTTCAAACATTTTGGTCTTAGGACCCCTGTACACTGTTAAATCATTGAGGACCCCAAAGACCTTTTATTTATGTGGATTATATCTATTGATATGTTCAATATTAGAGATTGAAACTGAACAGTAAAATATTAATTTTAAAACAATAATAAACATTACATGTTAACATAAATTACATATTTTCATGAAAATATCTATTAGCTCCCCAAAAATATAGTGCAAGGAGTGCATTGTTTTAAATGTTTGTAAGTCTCTCTAATGTCTGGCTTAATGGAAAAAGCTGGATTCTCATATGTGCTTCTTCATTTAATCTTTTGTGTAATGTTGTTTAGGTTGAATTATATGAAGGAAACTTGGCCTCACACAGATATGTACTTGTAAAAGAGAGGAGTGTTATAATAGCATCTTAAGATAATTTTAGATATTTTTCTTTTTTTTTTTAGCTGTGCCCCACATCTTGTGGGATCTTAGTTCCCTGACCCGGGGTTGAACCCTGGCCCTCGGCAGTGAAAGCGCAGGAGTCCTAACCACTGGACCACCTGGGAATTCCCCATATTTTTCTTTCCTTTTTAAAAAATATTTATTTATTTATTTTTGGCTGTGTTGGGTCTTTGTTGCTGCACACGGGCTTTCTCTAATTGCGGCAAGCAGGGGCTACTCTTCATTGTGGCGCATGGGGGTCTAATTGTGGCTTCTCTTGTTGCAGAGCACGGGCTCTAGGTGCGCGGGCTTGCTTCACTAGTTGTGGCTCACAGGCTCTAGAGCGCAGGCTAAGTAGTTGTGGCGCATGGACTTAGCTGCTCTGCAGCATGTGGGATCTTCCCGGACCAGGGCCCGAACCTGTGTCCCCTGCATTGGCAGGTGGATTCTTAACCACTGCGCCGCCAGGGAAGCCCCCCCATATTTTTCTTGATACTACATTAAATCTCAGCAGCAGCAGTTTCTTAGTTGCAATATGGAATATGAAACCATATCAATGAACTTTTGGTATTGTGCTATATTATAATCCATTGTTACACCTTATACTTTTTTTAAAAATAAATTTATTTATTTTTGGCTGCGTTGGGTCTTCGTTGCTGTGCCCCGGCTTTCTCTAGTTGCGGTGAGTAGGGGCTACTCTTCGTTGTGTTGTGCGGGCTTCTCATTGCGGTGGCTTCTCTTGTTGTGGAGCACAGGCTCTAGGCGCACAGGCTGCAGCAGTTGTGGTTCATGGGCTCTAGAGCGCAGGCTCAGTAGTTGTGATACACAGACTTAGTTGCTCCGTGGCATGTGGGATCTTCCCAGACCAGGGCTCAAACCCGTGCCCCCTGAATTAGCAGGCAGATTCTTAACCACTGCGCCACCAGGGAAGCCCACACCTTCTATTTTGAATTTTTTTTTTTACCTATGCATCATTTTATGACATCATGTATGGAAAATTTGGAAAGTTTAGTTCCCTGTTTTATGTAGATTCAGATGACACATTTCATTATACAATATTCAAAAATCACATTTGTTAATACACCATTATTCCCATCAGGAAAAATCTCTTAAGTATTGGGAGCTATCAAACTCATGGTGGTGGAAACAACCTTTCCAAAATCCTAATTTTTGCTTGAAAGCACAAAATTTATCTTTGACAGCAAATACTGTTTCTTTTCTTAAAGTGATAGGCTGATTTTGTTTACTTTTAAGATGCCAAATACTCAAGTCTGAATAGCTATAGTTTGTCTACAGTTGCTCTTTCAAGTAAAAATAGCATTCCATGAGAAAAGCATATAATTTAGTTCACAATGCAAACAATCATACAAGTACTTTTCTACAAGTCATTCATCAGACTTCAGTTTGCAGCTTTTTGCATGCCTCCCATTTTGTCACATAAAATATTAAAAATATATTTACCGAAGGGTAATATATTATCCTCCTCCTTCACATGCTAAAAGTTTTGATTATCTGGTGGACATTATGGATGATATCTTATGTGGAATCTGGATTATGTTGTCTTCCTTTAAAGGTGTTGAGTTTTTTTTCCTGGCAAGTGGTTAAATTATTGCCAAATCTTCTTGGTCAAGTCAGATTTAATTTTAGGTTCTGTTCAGGTGAAATTATTTTGATATTTTTCTGAATCTAGCGTGATTCTTATTCCTATAGTGTGGCAATTCTGGGGTCTTAACTGAATGCCTGAAGTGTTCAGAGAGGTCTCTCCACTCTGGCTTAGCCAGAACTCCAGTATCTCCAAGCACTGCACTGCACTGCCTATGCAGACTTCAGGGACCCTCCCCTTTGTCCAACCCCCTCTTGTTCAGTATTCTGCTGCACAAAGTCTCACCATCTCAGCAGCTCTGAACCTTGATTTCTGCCTTCTCAGCTCACAAAACTACCACTCAGTGAGTCAGCCAGGCTCTGCTTGGGCTCTACCTCTGCACCACAGTCTAGAACATGTCCCAGACAGAAAGTCCAGGGTAAATGTGGGAGCTGACCTTTTGTGTTCCTCTTCTTTTAGGGATCACAGTCCTGTGCTGTCTGAAGTGTAGTCCAGTGCCTAAAAGCAATTGCTTTATATACTATTTTATCCAGTTTTATTATTGTTTATAGCAGAAGGATAGGCCTATTTCTAGGTACTCTGTCATGGCACAAATCACAAATCCTATACAGCAGTTTTAAGCCATAATTATGAATATTTCGTAGCTATGTAGAAGAGTGTTTGTGTGTGTGTGTGTGTGTGTATCCACAAATACAGGAAGGGAACTTGAAAAAATAAGAACTGTTAATTGATTAGGATATTTAAACGAAAGGTAAGACTTTTTCCTCTTTAAATTTTTCTATTAATATAATTTAACTATGTAATAAAATGACTTTGTTATGGAATTAAAGATTACTGAAATAGTTTTAAGGTAAAACTAATAAACTTTATTTCTTCCTTTTACCTAACAATATTTTATTTTTAATTCACTAGGCACCTAATACATTTGTTAAATTTTCTTCTATAATGACACTTTTTCATACACAGTAAATGACCAAGACAGAAAAACATTTTATCTGCGTAGCTTACACTGGGTACTTTGGTTTATATCTGATTGTTAAAAATTATAGTAGGAAGTGACACCACATTCAGCAGTTTTCTATAAGTAGGAACCTCAGAAACATTAGTACCCAAGCTAAATGATTGGGGAGAGAGTGTGTGTGTTTTAACTTTTCAAAACCAAACCAAATGCATGACTATTTAGACTGTTATTGCCATCAACTTAAAGCTAAAGCAAGGAATCATCATTCAATTGCACTATACTTATAGAAGGAATATGAAATCACACACACACGCACACATATGAACTGAAGTCATAGGACTCATGGCCACTCCAAAATTACGAATTAATTCTACTAGCCTTGGTGTGAAATTTTCTTTTTTTTTTTTAACATCTTTATTGGAGTATAATTGCTTTACAATGGTATGTTAGTTCCTGCTTTATAACAAAGTGAATCAGTTATACATATACATATGTTCCCATATCTCTTCACTCTTGCGTCTCCCTCCCTCCCACCCTCCCTATCCCACCCCTCTAGGTGGTCACAGAGCACCGAGTTGATCTCCCTGTGCTATGCGGCTGCTTCCCGCTAGCTATCTATTTTATGTTTGGTAGTGTATATATGTCCACGACACTGTCTCACTTTGTCACAGCTTACCCTTCCCCCTCCCCATATCCTCAAGTCCATTCTCTAGTAGGTCTGTGTCTTTATTCCCGTCTTGCCCCTAGGTTCTTCATGACCTTTTTTTTTTTTCTTAGATTCCATATATATGTGTTAGCATACGGTATTTCTTTTTCTCTTTCTGACTTACTTCACTCTGTATGACAGACTCTAGGTCCATCCACCTCACTACAAATAACTCAATTTTGTTTCTTTTTATGGCTGAGTAATATTCCATTGTATATATGTGCCACATCTTCTTTATCCATTCATCTGTCGATGGACACTTAGGTTGCTTCCATGTCCTGGCTATTGTAAATAGAGCTGCAATGAACATTTTAGTACATGACTCTTTTTGAATTATGGTTTTCTCAGGGTATATGCCCAGTAGTGGGATTGCTGTGTCGTATGGTAGTTCTATTTGTAGTTTTTTAAGGAACCTCCATACTGTTCGCCATAGTGGCTGTATCAGTTTACATTCCCACCAACAATGCAAGAGAGTTCCCTTTCCTCCACACCCTCTCCAGCATTTATTGTTTGTAGATTTTTTGATGATGGCCATTCTGACTGGTGTGAGATGATATCTCATTGTAGTTTTGATTTGCATTTCTCTAATGATTAATGATGTTGAGCATTCTTTCATGTGTTTGTTGGCACTCTGTATATCTTCTTTGGAGAAATGTCTGTTTAGGTCTTCTGCCCATTTTTGGATTGGGTTGTTTGTTTTTTTGATATTGAGCTGCATGAGCTGCTTGTAAATTTTGGAGATTAATCCTTTGTCAGTTGCTTCATTTGCAAATATTTTCTCCCATTCTGAGGGTTGTCTTTTGGTCTCGTTTATGGTTTCCTTTGCTGTGCAAAAGCTTTTACGTTTCATTAGGTCCCATTTGTTTATTTTTGTTTTTATTTCCATTTCTCTAGGATGTGGATCAAAAAGGATCTTGCTGTGATTTATGTCATAGAGTGTTCTTCCTATGTTTTCCTTTAAGAGTTTGATAGTGTCTGGCCTTACATTTAGGTCTTTAATCCATTTTGAGTTTATTTTTGTGTATGATGTTAGAGAGTGTTCTAATTTCATACTTTTACATGTACCTGTCCAGTTTTACCAGCACCACTTATTGAAGAGGCTGTCTTTTCTCCACTGTATATTCTTGCCTCCTTTATCAAAGATAAGGTGACTATATGTGCGTGGGTTTATCTCTGTACTTTCTATCCTGTTCCATTGATCTATATTTCTGTTTTTGTGCTTGTACCATACTGTCTTGATTACTGTAGCTTTGTAGTATACTAAAAATCCTATCTTTTATTTTTAAGATTTCTTTTTCTCAAATTGAAGTTTTCAGGAAAAAATATTCAGCATATTTTATATTTTCTTCTCAAATCTCTTTTTTTTTTTTTTTTTGCGGTACACAGGCCTCTCACTGTTGTGGCCTCTGCTGTTGCAGAGCACAGGCTCCAGACGCGCAGGCTCAGTGGCCATGGCTCACGGGCCCAGCTGCTCCACAGCATGTGGAATCTTCCCGGACCGGGGCACAAACCTGCGTCCCCTGCATCAGCAGGTGGACTCTCAACCACTGCGCCACCAGGGAAGCCCTCAATTCTCTTTTTTTAAGAAAACATATATTCTTTTTTATTATAAAGATTGCTGGGTTTTCCCCCAAGAAGGATAGCATAAAGTTTTAATGACCTTAAACATGCAGTATAGTTTTTTTATAAATATGGTTTTTAAAAGGATTATCTCTAGTTGAAGCAGCTTTATAATATTAAGGAAATTTTAAGGCAGTTACTCTTTATTCCACTATTCTACTATAATTGTTTTTATTTCACCCAGTGTGTATATTATTTTATATAGTTGTGATTATAATACGTATACAGTTTGGGGATCTGTTGTTTTAACCTCATGCTTTTTCATATATACTTTTCCATGTTGTTGCATAAACTTCATATCTATCATTTTAAATGTCTGTGTAATATTCCTTTGAGTTACCATACTTTTTCTATTATCCTATCAGTGAGGTTGTTTCCAGTTTTATGCTATTATATTTGGTATTCCAGTAAATACTGTTGTACAGATACTTCTCTGTACAGAACTTCTCTGGGTTTTTTTTAGTGGCTTCGTTACAATAAATTCCCAGAGTATAATTTGCAAGTCAAACAGTATGAACCATTTTCTTCCTTCAGTAGTGGTGGTGGCGGTGGTGGTGGTGGTAGTGGTGGTGGTAGTGGTGGTGGTGGTGGTGGTGGTTGTTAAATACCTGATTATTTTCAGTTTGTTTGTTAGTTGTCTCTATGCTTAAATTCTATTGTAATTGTATTTGTTACTTATAAACCTTAATGATTCTTATTGCTGTCTGTTGGGTTTGGATATACATGAATCAGACTCTTCTAATATAAGAACCTCCATAAAGCAGCTGGTCTGGAGGAAGTCCCCATAAATACAGTAGAAACATTTTATAGGTTTCTATGGGGATTCTGTAACTATATAGTGGAAAATCTGTTCTCTTGGGGCTAAGGGTATAATATCCCCCTCACCTAGCAGTTAAGAAAATGAAGCAACATAAAAAACAGTATAAGGAAGTTAGAGCAATTTAAGAAATAACTAAATCTATTAAATACTCAGGAAGAAGCAAGTTAAACTAACAGTTTAAAACAAATGCGTACGAGTGAAAACCATATACACTCTCGTTGTCTCAGAGCTTGATTTTTTTACAGGGAAACAGACTGTTCTATTTTCCTTATTATATTTTTTAGAAATTCATAGATGAGAAACTTGTCCCCAGCCTTAGTAATACTATTTTTCAACAAGTGATTTATTGCCTTTAACGTCATAACTGTCATATAATAATATTCTCTATATATTTATAGGTACAGAATATAAAATGTAGTTACCAGCTCCAAGTTATATATGCGATTCCTCACATATATTAAAATAAGTCAAAGCAAAAATTTGTTCTGATCTCATTCATTAAAGCAAGTGATAAAGCTGTTTAGTGATTATTTGGGTTGTAAATGATTGGGTTTTATTTGAAATAACAGTGGTTAAATTTTCATCTGTGAAACTCTGATTTTTACATTATCATATACTTTTCCTGGGAACTTCAGTATACCAGTTTTGATCCTTCTTAAATGTAATTTCTCACCTTTCAGTGGTGTATTTATAGCCAGGTCACTGGAATATACCCTCTCATATCTGATTGCATAAACATGACTTAAAATAGTACTGAGCTTATCATCATTCCACCCAAAGCAACTCCTTATTCTGTCACTGTTGCCCCCACTTTCATCAGTACTCAGTTTTAATACCTTGGAATCATTCCTGACTCTCATTCTTCTCCCTTCAATATCTAGTTAATCTCCAGATCATAACTATAGTTTTCTTTCATAGTGTCTCCCCCTCTACTCTGCCTTTCTGTTTCCCATTGCCACCACCTTAGTGCTGGGTCTCATTACTCCTAGACTACTGCAGCAGACTTGAATTTTGGGTATGTGATTTCTTTATTGTTAAGAAAAATGGTTTATTCCAGGAAACTACATCACCTACTTACAGTTTTACCTATTGCAAAAAAAGAAACATAGACTTTGGAAGAACAAAACAAAACAAAAATCACCTTTTTTCTATAAAGATGTTGCTTCTATTCCAAGAAAGATATTTTGGTGGCAGGAAATAATATTCTCTCATATGGAGTAAATTCTGAAACTGAAAATACTTATAGAAAGTGCCAGGTCTTAGAAAGATGACCTTCTTATATGCTATATCAAGTAGTCTATCATTTAAACATAAATGAATCCATATATAGAAATTAAGGCAGCTAATAAGAATAGTGCAAAAGGAGTATGAAAAAACTATTAAAGAATTCCCTGTTCATAAATTAACAGAAAAGCAAATAAATTTAGCCTTAGAATGAAACACAGCAAACCATACCAGCACCCAGATAAACATGCACCATGGTGCTCCTGGGACACCACTTCAGCAGTTATCTCCAGAAGGTCGCTGGGGCTTGCAAGACACCCAGAGTTAGAAGGACCGTAGGCGCTCCAGGGTTGCACCGGCGCTGTCACAAGGAACATCTGGCACAGCGTATTCATTTGCCTTGGAATTTGTTTGTGTCATTTGCCTTTGACTAACCTAGAATGAAAGGGGTATCCCTTGTCACTCTTTTTCTGCCTTCTTCAATTATAAAGCATGTTTTATAATCTTCATTTTTTGAAAGGGATCACATGCAATGGTCAAAAGAAGAAGAAGAAGCAGCCAGAAAAAAAGTAGAGGAAAACTCAGCTGTGCGAGTCCTTCTGGAAGAGCAAGGTAAAGCAACTACATGTTGTGTCTCCTGGAGCCTGGCTTCCCTGTGTGCCCTTCCACTGATTCAGTTCACACCTCAGTCTCTTTTCCTCCTAATTGTGCCACTACTTTAGAGAGTCCTTAGCTTCTACCTTTGCTAATCTACTTGATCCTTTGGGAGAATTCCAAGTTATTCCAGTGTAGCGGAACCAAAGTTAAAGAAATGAATTATGTATTCACCCTATAAGTATAATCTCTTTCTATAGTCATATTATTGCTTTCTCTGGGAGATACATAAGGGTGGCATTTAAAACAAGATATGAGAACATAATTTAAATTTTTTCCTTTAGTTATGCATCTTTTAGTATGCTGTTGTGCACTTGACCTGCTAGGAATATTCAACAGATTCAAAAACTGAGCGAAGAAGGTAGAGTCATATCAAAATGTTTCTGGTCTTTTATTGAACATAAAGTTTCAATAAGGATTTGAGGTACTTTTCTTGGAGGCCTTTGATATTTAGAGTTTAATTTAGGTAAGGCCTTGCCAACCTTAAAAATGGCTTCTAAAGTATTGGCCTATACTCCAATCACAAAACCAGAAAATAACAAGTGTGGGTGAAGATGCATAGAAATGAAGCCCTTATATGCCCTGTTAGGGTAATTATAAAATGGTACAACCTCTACTGAAAACAGTATGGAAGTTCCTCCAAAAATTAAAAATGGAACTACCATATCATCTAGCAGTCCCACCTCTGGATATATAGCCAGAAGAATTGAAAGGGTCTTGAAGAAATATTTTCACACCCATTTTCATAGCAACACAATTCACCATAGCAAAAGGTAGAAGCAACCCAAATGTCCAACAGATAAATTGATAAACAAAATGTGGTCTCTTCATATGGAATATTATTCAGCCATAAAAAGAAATGGAATCCCTGTCACATGCTATCATCTGGATGAACCTTGAGGACATTATGTTAAATGAAATAAGCCAGTCACAAAAAGACAAATACTATATGATTCCACTTATATGAGGTACCTAAAGTAGTCAGATTCATAGAAACAGAAATTAGAATGGTGGTTAGCAAGGGCTTAGGGGAGGGGGTGAAACACAGAGTTGTTGTTTAATGGGTATAGGGTTTCAGATTTGCAGGATGAAAAAGTTCTGGACATCTGTTTCACAGCAATGTAAATATACTTAACACTACTGGGCTCTTCACTTAAAAATGGTTAAGATGGTAAATGTTATGTGTTTTTTACCACAAATTTTTGTTTAAAAAGCACAGTAGGGCTTCCCTGGTGGTGCAGTGGTTGGGAGTCCGCCTGCCGATGCGGGGGACGCGGGTTCGTGCCCCGGTCCGGGAAGGTCCCGCATGGCGCGGAGCGGTTGGGCCCGTGAGCCATGGCCGTTGAGCCTGCGCGTCCGGAGCCTGTGCTCCGCAACGGGAGAGGCCACAGCAGTGAGAGGCCCGCGTACCGCAAAAAAAAAAAAAAAAAAAAAAAGCACAGTAAAAATAATTTGGCCTCTGTCCTTCTCAATGCATAGCTGGGAACCGACAGGCGGTTGGCCCAACACTTACACTCTCCAGAGAGAATTTTCCTACCTTTTTTTTCTTAAATGATTTCTCCTTTAAAACAGGTTGATTTTTTTTTTCTTTAAAAAAAACAAAAACAGCTTATTGAAGTACCAGATACCCATAGAAATTAACACAATTCATAAATTTTCATAAAGTTTTCATAAAACTCAGTGAATTTTCCCAACACCCACTTTAAGAAACAGAATATTACCAGTAACCCAGAAACTTCCTCATGCCCTGTCCCAATTACTTTCCCAAACCCCTAAGACTCTACAAACAGCAACCACTATTCTGGCTTCTAATACCATAGGTTAGTTTTGCCAGAACAACTTGGTTCTGGTCATCATCATTTCTCAATCACTCATGTAGCACTGCCAGTGTACCTGTTAGATAGAATGAGAGGCAGTAAACTATGGCCAGGGGCCAAATCCAGCCCACTGCCTATTTTTATAGAGAAAGATTTATTGGAACTCATTTGTTAACATTGTCCATGGCTGCTTTTGAGCTATATCTACAGAGTTGAGTAGTTGCAACAGGGACCTTATGTAGTCCACACAGACTACGTACCGTCTGGCCCTTTACAGAAGAAGTTTGCCAACCCCTGAGATAGAATTTTGTTTCCAGATTGATCAGCTGTCCTGAAACTCCCCAGAGAAAGATGTTTGCATTCCTCTGTGCAAGCCAAGCATAGTGAAAAGCACTAATCCCACTGGTAGTTAGCTATTGTTGTGACTTTAGTCTACACTTGAGGCTAAAGTTTGAAGCAAAGGTAGCTGTTGAAACTTAAGCTAATGAGACAGCCCTCATGAGCTGCCCTTTGCCAGTGAAGGGGGCAGTGTGGTCCTGTCTTATCCTCTGGCATCATTTGTTATCCCTCAGAGCTAGTTTTCCTTCCTTACTGTAAGCATGAATATGTCCTGGAGGATGGACAAGAAAGAAGAGCACCTGATCCACAGTAGAACCATTCTATTTTTATGAACTCCAGCCATGCAGTCCCAGAGTGGGATGTGGCCAGGGAGTGTTGGGGCTGGATTTGAGAGTGCATACCGGTGGCAGTTCTGCTCACAGATCAGCCCGCACTGCATTCCTTTGCAGGAACTCTGTCACACTGTTTCTGAGGAAGTATAATTTTGCTTCTTTGCCAGCAGCTGCACAGGCATATTTTCCACATTACTCAAGCTTCTGCTAGTGGCCACCTGGATGTGACAGAGAGAGTCAAGCCTAAACAGAATTAAAAGATATCAGTCATCTTAATTCTTTTCCAGGAAGTTAAAAATTATCCACAGTATATTTCCTGAGAATATGAAAAACCAAGGAATTTTTTTTTTCCATGCTCTTTTGAGTATTTCTGTTTAGAACATAAATAGATGAGCAGTGCTGATAATGTTCCCTTAAAGGGCTCTGTATGTGGCTGCCTATTTTGGCCTATTTATGTTAACAATGAACTTGAGTGAAGCTAATGAGAAGGTTATTTTCAGGCCTTGGAAACCACAGTAAAGGAAAATGACAGTTCCCACAGAACCATAATGTGACTGAAATAGAAAGGTGGTGACTGGCCTTTCTCTATAGAAGCAGGAAAAGCAGACTGGAGAGAGCTGATGATACTGCTTTGAAGCATTTGGTTTGCTTATTAGCATGTGCAGTCTGTTTCTGAGCAAGTTTTCTGGCCGCCGTGGAGACACAAAACAAAAGAGTTCATTTTAAAATGACTCAAAGTGATCAAGGCTTCTGCTGGGTCCCCTCTGCGTCCTCCCTTCCTACCTCCCCCCACCCCCCCATAACACCACTCAGTGCAATGGACTTCACACATGTCAGAGAACTGCTACAAGGAGAGGAACACACACATTGAGGGTGACCCTTACATCACACTTAAGCAAGGTTGCACAGAGCAGCAGCTGAGGGTGGCAAAGAAAGAAAACTTATGTCCTGAGGGACTATATTGAGTGATGGGATATTACAGTGAGAGTAAATACCTACCCAGCCACCCAGTCCAGTCTCCACCAGGGATCATCGACCTGCTAGTCTGCAGCAGCCTAGGTGAGGCTTCTAATTGGATATCTAATGTCTCTGATGAATATGGGTCAAGGTGAATAGATCCGTTTAAAAGCTCTATTCCCAAACGTTGTGAAAACCCAAAGGAAGCTGTGACCCGGTTCTTCTCCCACTGCCCCTGTTAATCACCATCTCTTCTTATCCAGGAGGGTCCTAAGTCTTTGAAAGAGCCAGTTTTCTCCCATCATAAAGTATTCCATTTGCAGAATAGTATACGGCATGAGCACTGTCTACTGATTTTATCTTACTTATTTTAATGCCACTGGGAGGAAATACTGGTTGTTCTCCCATGCTGGCCAACTCTCTGGCAAGTTTCTTTTGGTCTCTGTGTGTCAGTCTCTCCTGTCACTCCCATTTCCCATTTGTCACCTATTGTCTCAGCCTTTGGTGAGAACTGAAGTCCGGAAACACCCCCACAATTCTGAAAATAAGAACTTATACATCACAAATAAGACAGTCTTTTGCTGTACAATGGTTGACATATTCATTCCTGTGATTAAAATGTAAAGCATCCGGGCTCTCATTAGCAATATTTCTTTCAATTAGATGCCCAGATTAATGATTTTTTTTTTTTTTTGCGGTACGCGGGCCTCTCACTGTTGTGGCCTCTCCCGTTGCGGAGCGCAGGCTCCGGACGCGCAGGCTCAGCGGCCATGGCTCACGGGCCCAGCCGCTCCGCGGCATGTGGGATCTTCCCAGACCGGGGCACGAACCCATGTCCCCTGCATCGGCAGGCAAACTCTCAACCACTGCGCCACCAGGGAAGCCCAGATTAATGATTTTTAATTCCACATTTCCTTTTGGTAATTTATTTTAAATTTTATAATAGCTCAGATTTCGTTTTAAAGCAGGTTAATTCAGAGAAATGAGAAAGATACATTTGGCAGTTTTTGAGTTAACATGATTATAATTTCCTGAAAACATCTCCAGTGTGTTATATCTCAGCTGGTAATTTAGCAAATGTAATGGGTTTTTAAAAGTTAATAACAAATGCAGCTGCTATTTTTACTTTAAAATACCCTTGTAAATAACTAACTACCTAGGATGAGTTATCTATGTCGAGGAAAATAGTAAGAGAATTCCACTATACCTTCCTTTGTGAATACCTTACCACTTGAGAGTGTCCTATGTGAGAAAAAAAAATAGAGTAGCTAAAAGTTTTGTGTGCTGATAAATTTAGGATACTTGTTTGTAGGTCAGCTTTGGTTGTTAATTTCATACACTGCTCTTAGAAGTATACTTTAAATTTCATAACTTTAAGAGTTTCCTTTATTAGACAATTAACTTTATCAGTGACATGTGGAAATTTCCAACTTTGAGAGCTCAGGTGTTCATGTAATTGCTGTGCAAAAATAGCTTTAAATTGCCTTTTGTATAGGGAGGGTGGGAGGGAGGAAGACGCAAGAGGGAAGAGATATGGGAACATATGTGTATGTATAACTGATTCACTTTGTTATAAAGCAGAAACTAACACACCATTGTAAAGCAATTATACTCCAATAAAGATGTTAAACTAAATAAAATTTTAAAAAAATAAATTGCCTTTTGTTACATTGCAACTTAGAATAAATTTTCATAATACATATTAATCATATCGTATATGTCAGATACATATAAATGGTTTAATTCAATTTCTTAGTTGTTATATTCCGTGTGATTCAGGGTGAATTCTGAATATTTAAGTATGGTTAGTGTGTCATAGTCCTTCTTCCCCTCAGCAGTATTGAATTTAATAAATGAATAATTGAGAAGTTGCTTCATCTGGCTGTGGTTAAACAGATCACTACATCCCTTTTACGGCCGTTGGCAGAGAGCAATTAACTCTGAATTGGCAACCTTGCAGAGTTAAGGGAAAATTTTCTCCTCCAAGAAAAATTGATCATTAATATACCTGTTTAGAAAATCAGTTGGACAAGATGAAGACAGGGCAGATTTCGCTACACTATATTCTTTTATCATTATTGGCCTGAACTTGAGTGAACAGCAGGATTAAGCTAAATTTTTCACTCATGGTCAGAAAAGTTGCTCTTCCAATTCCCCTGTTATCACAGATACTCTTGCAGTTCAGGAAATTAAATTATATGCTGGAGGTGTTTCCTTGTCTCATAGCCATAATTATGAGTTTGATTGAGCTTCCGTGGGTCTCAGAAGCTGTTATACATTACTGGGAACTGTGGAGTTGCCAGCATTGATGGAAGGTACTGCTAAAAGCACAACTTTAAAAAGCAAAAAAAAAAGTTCCAGCTCATTAGCCTTTATCCCAGACTATCCTGTTTTGTTTCTGTTTTGTTGCTGTCCCACAAACCCATCTATTCTCATAGAGCATTTTATGTTCCTGTTGCTCATCATAATTTCATCATACAACCTTGCATAGTTTATTTTTTATATAATTCAAATGGGGTTTAATTAAGTCTGTTTTTCTGATCTGTCTTTATGTAGGTTCACTCCAGTCAGCATTATTTTTACTACTTGGTTATACTGATTATAAGTCATACTGAGGTTTTAATTTCAGCTTGATGCTTCATAATGAGAGGAAAGTACAAAATTAGAAAAACATTATTTTCAGAGATATTTTGGAGGGGGTTAATCTTGATTTTGTGTTAGGAAGGCAGTATAGTATAATGGTTAAGAGCATAAAGTCTGATAGAATTGGTTCAGGTCCTGGCTCTGCTGGGTGACTTTGGGCAAATTTTTTTATCCCCTCTGACCTTGAACTTCTTTGTCTGTAAATTGGAATAACATGTCTATCTGAGAGGTATTATTAGGATTAAATGGGGAAAAAATCCAAGTAACATTTGACATAGTGCCTGGCACAAAATAAACACTTAGTATGTACTATTGTGCTGCTGTTATTGGTACAATGATTTATGTGATGTTTGTTTTTTTCCTCCTAATTCCTGAGTGGGAAATACTTGAAAAAGGCTTGAAAGCGTATATATTAGCAGACCTTGACCATCATCTTTTAATAGTAATCAGATCCTTTTTAAAGATTGGGTAAGCTAGGGTTGAATTTAGGTGCTTGATATATTTGGTACCTGCACCAGATTCTAGTCACCTCACTGCAAATTCATTTTCTTTATAAACTGTAGAAATTAAACAGTAGTACAGGCGCATATTTATGACAGCAATCTGATCCAAGATTTTGCAGTTTGTAGAACTGAATGTTTAATGTTCTCCATAAATTCATGGGATTTAATAGGGAAGTACATAGACTTTTTAGAGCTTAAACATAGAGATACTCTAATTCAGGGGTCCAGCCCGTGGCCTGTTAGGAACCAGGCCGCACAGCAGGAGGTGAGCAGCAGGTGAGTGAGTGAAACTTCATCTGCCGCTCCCCATCGCTCCCCATCGCTCACATTACCTCCTGAACCATCACCCCCCCACCCCCCACCTCCGTGGAAAAATTGTCTTCCACGAAACTGGTCCCTGGTGCCAAAAAGGTTGGGGGCCGCTGCTCTGATTCAACCCCTCATCAAATGAGGAAACTCTTTGGGCAAATAGAATGAAGAATTCAACCAAGATTCTTTATCTTCATGTAAGATGTAGATAAAACTTTGCAAAAGAAAGAACTACCTAATAATCGTTAAATTGTTACCAGCACTCCAAATTTCCATCTGATGGTTATAAATGAATATAAAATAAATTTTAGAGTTGCAGTCAGTGTATAGACCATTCTGTCTGAATATTTTCTCTTAATATTATTATCCTTTAAATTTTAATTGCTACATAAGTTTACTCTGTTTTGACATGCATGGTTTGCTTGGTCATTCCTATGTTGCTGGCTGTTTGAGTTATTTCCACTTTTTCTTATTACAAATAGCACTGCTATGAACATCTTTTCTTTCAAGTTACTCCACTGCTGTCTATCTCTTCCCCTGCCAGTTAATTCCGAGGGGGATATTCCCACAAATTAATCACTTATATTATATTCTAGTTACTTATAGTTAGGTTCAAACTCACTTCACAAGTAACTTGGTATTAGAAACTCAAATGCTAGAGATTTGACTAAATATAGGTCTTCTTAGGTGGGTCACCTTTTTTTTTTTTTTTTTTTTTTTGCGGTACGCGGGCCTCTCACTGTTGTGGCCCCTCCCGTTGTGGAGCACAGGCTCCGGACGCGCAGGCTCAGCGGCCATGGCTCACAGGCCCAGCCGCTCCGCGGCATGTGGGATCTTCCCAGACCGAGGCACGAACCCGTGTCCCCTGCATCGGCAGGCGGACTCTCAACCACTGCGCCACCAGGGAAGCCCGGGTCACCTTTTATTAAGCAGAAAAATCTTTTACCAGCATAGAGTGAGTTACAAAGAGAGTTCTTAAAGTAAAAGGAAGAAGAGAAGGTGCGAGAAGACCCTGGGGAAATTTGACGGTTTCCTAATTCCTCCTGAGTCTGATTTTCAGAATGTTGTTTTGTTTTCTTACACAGTATATCAGGTACACTCCAATTTCTAAAAGTAGAGATAGAACTATTTTAAAGATATACAGCATTTTTAGATTAGTGATAAATAGGCTTCCTCCCATTAGTGCAGATGAGAGCATGTTTTGGACTTCAACATCACATAATTCTTTTGTTACAGAGATCTACTTTCATTTCTCAGACCTTAAATACAGATGGGAGTTTCTGTCTTTCTAGCAGTCCTGCTGCCAGATACAATTCAGCCCTGATGGGAAGGAAGTCTTGTGGCCAGATGGGTGGAGATCCATGGTACAAGGCCATAAAGATAAAAGTGGAAAGAAAAGAAAAAATATAAGGACTTCAGGACAGGGTTCTGTAACAGAGACAATCCTGACTATAGGCAACTGCTTGTTCTGAGGGTAAGGGCTTCTTTAAAATTCTCAAAGAAATGAGTCTGTTGTTTTTAGTTTTAGTTTATTTTTGGAATAGATTATAATTTCACATGGATCAAAATTCAAATGAGAATTCTTCCTCAAACCCTGGTCCCCAGCCACTCAGTTCCACTCTTTAGAGGCAACCAGTACTACTAATTATGTGATTATCCTTCCAGAAGTATTCTGCCCATATAGCAGTAAATATGTGCATATACATACATGACTGTTTTTCTGTGTATGTACATACATGTATTTTTTTCTTCTTTTGTTTCTAATAAATAGTTGCATCATATACTTATTGTTCTACATTTTGCTTTCTCACCTAACATTAAGTCTTGAAAATTATTCTATATTAATGGAAGGTTTTTTTAATTTTTTGAAGGCACTTTAGAAATGTCACGTGTCTACACTGGGCGAAAGTAGTTCCTAACCCAGGGATTAGGTCTGGTATGTAATAGTATCCAAGAAATGTTTCTTGAGTGAGTGATTGAGAAAGTGAGTGAATTAATGATTATACTAATTTAAGCTGCAGACAGAAAGAGGCAGAAAGCTAAGAATTGCCTGAAGGTCTGAGACTGTTGACCTAACCCTGATGCTGAGACCCAGGGTAATCGAAGGGATGACATCACAAAATGCATATCTCTTTTTAAATTGTATCAGAAATTCTCTTTAAGGCTTCCTATTAGGAGATGTCAATAAGAAGAGGTGCCTCTGGAGGTAGGTGAAGAATGGAGTTACGGGATGGCCCCTAGACCCCAGGAGTCAGATCATACGGTCCTGCTTCTGCTGTGACCAGGCTCCAGGACCCGTACAAGTGGGTTCATTTCTCTGTGTGTCCTTTCTTCAAACGTGAAACAAGGGGGTTGGAGTAGATTATTGCAATGGACCGTTCTAGCTCTAAGATTATGTCATTTATTATTCCACAATTTCCTGTTTGATTACCAGTTTGCACAGACATTTGTCGTGTTGAAGCTGCATTTACAGAGACATAAAAAATGAGGTATCATTTCTCTAAGATAATAAAGAGCCTTACAGGTTATTGGTGAAAATGTGATCATTAAGATTTCAAGATTAGACTGTAGAAAGCAGTATGCAATGATTATATTCCTCACAAAAATTTATTGGCTAAACTATTGAGACAGAAGCAGACTTACCAGGGTAAGCCCAAATAACCCACCCATTGACACATTTTGTGAGGATTAATACTCTGTAGTTTTAACCTTTAAAAGGTTAAAAAAGGGCTTCCCTTATAGCAGAAACTAACACACCATTGTAAAGCAGTTATACTCCAATAAAGATGTTAAAAAAGAAAAAGGGCTTCCCTGGTGGTTTAGTGGTTGAGAGTCCACCTGCCGATGCAGGGGACACGGGTTCGTGCCCCGATCCGGGAGGATCCCACATGCCACAGAGCGGCTGGGCCCATGAAGCATTGGCCGCTGAGCCTGCGCGTCCGGAGCCTGTGCTCCGCAACGGGAGAGGCCACAGCAGTGAGAGGCCCGCGTACCGCAAAAAAAAAAAAAAAAAAAGTTAAAAAAAATCAGATAAATAAAAATTATTATAATATTAAAGTTATTCAATAGTAAATATAATTGTTATAAATGAATAGTATATGTAATATATTTAGCAGTATATAATTATTAAATATAGTTATTAAAATAGTAACTAATGATAAATATAATTCATAGTAAAATAAATCCTTTTTCTTCTCTTTACTTTAGTGAAGTATGAGAGTGAAGCTAGTAAATATTGGGACACATTTTATAAGATACATAAGAATAAGTTTTTCAAAGATCGTAATTGGCTGTTGAGAGAATTTCCTGAAATTCTTCCAGTTGGTCAAAAAACTGAAGAGAAGGTAAAAGAATTATCATGGAATCATGTAAAAGTTCATGCTGCAAACTGTTTCTCAAGAATGCACTGCCCTACTATGCGTGAAGAAAAAAATCATGATAGAGAAAGTTCTGGCTTATCAGATGGTCAAAACAAAGCAGGATCTGATTTTTCCAACCTAGACTCCAAAAAACACAGAAAAGGACCTCTGAAGACTGAATTGTTTCCTGGTAGCAATGCCACTTTCAGAATCCTAGAGGTATGGTACTGCAGGGGCAAAAATTTTTCAATGTACATTTTATATTACTTTAATAACGATCCATATTTTTTAGGGGGGAAATGATCAAATCTAACTATTAAATAAGTGTTCATATACTTTTGTGCATAAAAATTATGTAAGGGACTCATATCTTTAATTAGTCAGGTTTTAAGTTTGTGATTTAAATTTTTTTTAATTTGTCTACTTTAATTCTAACTTGAAGGAAGTTTTAAATACCAATAAGGTTTTGGCCTTAATTTCTATCTCTTTCTGTTATTACCCACTTTTAGGTGAAATAGAAATAAGTGAAGTATGTAATTTGCTATAATCTGGTGTAGACCTTGATTTTCTGTTTTAAAAAATAAACCTTTTCCTTCTGATTGTAAAGATAATATATACTGCTTACAGAGAATTTGCTAAACAGAAAGAATAAAATAATCTACAGTCCCATAAACAAGGGATTTAATTTAACCACTATTAACATTTAACTGACTTTTTTCTCCTTTTGTTTATACTGTTTTGTATAGTTGAGCTATACTCTACCTGCATTTTGGGGTTTTGCTTTGTTTGTATTGAACATTATAACATAAACAGTTTTCCCTATCTTTAAAAATTCTCTATAAACCTTTTCATGGCTGCAAAATACTTTACTATGTGGAATACTATGATTCTACTTACCTGTTTTCACTTGACTGAGCATTTAAATTGTTTTCAGGTTTTCAGCAGCAAACATCTTTGGGTATAGACTTTTCTGCATTTTCTTTTATTATTTGGGTTCAATTTACTAGTTCATAATTTATTTTAAAAGTTTAGTACTGTTAAAATATATTGCCAAATTGCTTTCTAAGAAGTTGTACTAATACCAATTCACAGCAGTATAGGTCTGTTTCATCACACCCTTACTGACTGGAATATTCTTATTTTAGTGCTTTCTGCTTTGTTAGACAAAAATTATACCTTATTTTAATTTGCATTCCTTTGATTGTTAAATAGGTCATATAGTTCTTCAAACGTTTAGAAGTCATTTGTACTTCTTTTGTGTTCTGTTTATTTCCTTTATTTATCAGATGCTTTTTAAAAAATGAGCTCTGCCCTTTATCATATTTAATGCAAATGTTTTTTTCACAGTATGTTTGTTACCTTTTAATTTGGTTTATTTTGGGTTTTGGTATGTAAAAATTTTAGATGTTTCCATAGTCAGATTTCTCAGTGCATATTATTCTTGTGATTTACTTCATTGCTTTTGAGTTTAGAAAACTCTCCTATACCCAGAGATCCAGTAAATTTCTTTTAGTTTTTTTTAATAAAAAAATCTGACATTGGTGAGGAAAATTTAACTTTATTTTCATAATATTTGTTTATTCTTTGATTTTAGGTTGGCTGTGGTGCTGGGAATAGTGTTTTTCCAATTCTGAACACTTTGCAGTGAGTTTTAGAGTTTTCTCCTACAAAATTCTACATACATATGGGAGGTTGAGAAATTCTGGGAAAAAGTTGTCATGTATATGCCAGTAGTGTTCTTGTTCCTATATAAACAATGACTAAAGGAAATTTCAAAAGAAGTGTCTTGGTCTGAGTGTCTAATTTCATGTGAACTGAGAATTACTCTGAAAATAATGTTTCACAGGCATGGGTTGTCCACCATGAGTTGAAGTAATTTTTTAAGCTTGTGTTTATGTGGATGAGGGAATAAGAAGAGAGTAAGAGGTTGGATCCTTCTGCTAAGCTGGGAATTGCTGAACTTTAGAGATTTATTTACCCCTCCAGGTTATTTAGGTGTCATTTTACACATAGAGAATTGAGTTTAAAGCTTACACAAAATAAAGTGTAAGCTTTAAACTCATTTTTTTGTCATCACTTCTGGAGCCACACCCAGTATAAAACCTTCCTATGTCAAATGACTGTATCTAGACTTGACATTGTTTGGAGTTATAGCACCTAACCCTAAGATTCAAAAAGGCAGAAGTAGGGGATAGGAGCAAAGATGTTCTCCTGAGCTGCCCTTCCCGTTCACCACCTCACCTATGTGTTTTAGTAGGTGATGAAGAAGATACACCTTACAAAACTTTAACACCTTTTACCTATGGCTGGTCTGTCAAGTCCCTATTTTTTTTTTAAGTTTACATGATAGCTTTCCCATTATTTTTCCATTATAAAATCAACATAAGCACATTGTAGAACGTTCCCATTAGAGGAAAATGGGTTGGGGGAATCACCCATTATTCCCACCACCATTAGCATAGCTGCTGACAGAATTTTTGTTATAATTCCTTTCAGTCTTTTCACTATGCCTATTTTTAAATTTAAGAAAGTCTTTTTTTTTTAACTTTCCATTGTGAAAATGTAAAAGCATTCAGAAAAACTGAGTAATACAGCGTATTCTCATACACCCACCACCTTGTTTCAACAGTTACTAACATAAGGCCAACATCATGACACTTTAAGTACTTATGATGGATCTCCAAAAAGCAGAACAAACTTCATTACTATTATAAACCTAACATAATAAAAATTAAGTAATTCCCTAATATCATCAAATTACCAGTTAAAGTGTCCAGCTAGAAGTGGTGCTGGCCAATTTGCAGTTCTGAATGGTCTTCCTCTTTCCGGACTTATTTTCTTTGTTTTCCCTTTTCCAATTTCTGGGCCAAAATTTCCTGTACTTTTATACCACATAGCCAGATTCCTTCACCCCCGTGATCTCTGAACTTGTGATACACATAAATCTACTACACTGGCAGTTGATTGTATGTTACTTTATGACTTACCTCAAGTTATTATTTAGCATATCGTTTCTCTATGTCTTATTTCTTAAACTACTATTCATATATTCCTTGAGGTAAAGAGCATATTTTACTCTAATCTGATTTTTCAGGTAGCCTAACAATACAATATAGATAGAGCTTGGTACACACTGACTGATTAATATCTCTGGCTCCCCACTTGTTAGTTGTATTTTTCCCTCTTCTACTTCTCCCTCCAACTAATAATTGCAAGCTCTTGCCTCTCACCGCTGACTCTTTCTTTGTGGATATGTCTTTTTGGTTTTTTTTGCCTCGTATTCATATTTTAGAAATCACTGTAGCTCAATAACCTGAGATAATTAATTCACCTTTAAAAGGCAACCAGTGATTAGCCTTCCAAAGGGAGGATTAGACTTTTTTTTCCCACCACAGAAATTGTGTTTTATTACTTTTGGAGAGTATAAGATTAATGTTTTACATTTTTAGAATATTTTACCATAATTAGACCTCTGGAATTGAGAGGTCATATCATTCTCCAAGGATCATTTAATTCTTAAACCCCTTGCCAAGAGAGTGCTTGGTGGTGTGGTGGTAGTGGTGATATTTACACCTGTTTGCTGGGAGAAGGGCCAAGGCAGTCAGCCGATTTTACTGAAAAGCTCTGGAAAGTCATTGGGTGATCACAAGACCAACTTGGGTTGCTGATGCAGTGGGAATTCAGTTTCAGAGGTCAAGCTGCCGTCTGGTAGGACACATGGCAAATGGCACATGCCTTCCTTTAGCTTACTAGACTGTTCTGTATCTTGTGAGTGTTTAGTAACTACTGCCCAAAGATAGACTGCATACCTTTCATAATAGCTAGATGTGCCAGTGTCCAGAGAAGCATTTTGAGCTATATTGAAGTATTTATAGAACCATGTTAATTTCTTAAGTTTTTAAGTTCCTGGAAGGCAGAGGCAGATCTTCCTTTAATGATGATAACAATGATGATAATGATGATGGTGATGATGATAGCAACAATAATAAGAATGACTAACAGTTATTAGGTGCTTACTCTGAGTCAGGCATCTTTCTAGAAACTCTACATATATGAGTCCATTCAATCCTTACAACCAACTTAGATGCCATATTAATCTCTGTTAGGAGTTCGGGATTGACATATACACACTACTACTATATTTAAAATAGATAACTAACAAGGACCTACTGTATAGCACAAGGAACTCTGCTCAATATTCTGTAATAACCTAAATGGGAAAAGAATTTGAAAAAGAATAGATACATGTATATCTGTAACTGAATCACCTTGCTGTACACCTGAAACTAACACAACATTGTTAATCAACTATACTCCAATATAAAAGAATTAATTAAAAAAAAATAAAGATGAAGAAAGCAATTACAGAGAGATTAGATGACTCTTCCATGGTCACCCAACTAAGTGGTAGAGCCAGGATTCAACCCTTGGCAGTCTTGTTTCAGAGCCCTTGCCCTTAGCCATCATACCACATAGTACTATATGTATCTGAGTGTTTTTTGAGACATCAAACATATGTGACCAGCCAACAATTACAAGTCACAAATATATGGATTTCATAGGAAACAATAAGGGTATATATGCTGCAATAAAGCACAATTTTTATATGGTATGGATGAGAAAATAAAAGCAGCACAAGTTTTAACTTTGATTCAGTACTGGTTAACTTTTCATAACCATATCCTATTCATGATACATTAATTTATTTGGACAGATCTTAATTTGAGTACAAACCCGTAGTGCCACAGAATGGCACTATATATGAATACTATACTATATATGAATATTATACATGAATGTAGTATTCATCAGTGAGTAGCATTTGAGAGTAATGCAAGCCTGGGTGAGATTTTGCTAAATGCATATTTGTGCTTATATTCCGTATTTATTTAGAAGTCCTGCTTGCTTGAAATGCCTCCTGAATCAAATTGGAAGTTCTAATTATGTGCTTCAAAGCCCATATATCCTGTCACACACTGGGCTCTCAGGATCAACTCTGCTTCTCATCCCTAGCATGTGACTCCCACTTCTAAACCCTTTCCCCTTCTTCCCACTTAGTAATGCCATCCCCCTCCTTCAAAATTCTTAAGACTTTCACCTGAGGGTGCCTGCCTTATGCACACTTCTATAGAAATTTTTGTATATGTCCCCAACTAGGCTATAAAATCCACAAGAGCCAGGACCATACCTATAATTACTGTTTAGGACATACTGATCTCTTTCTGTGATTCAGACACACTACTACGCAAGATGATGCAAGGATCCTTTGCTAATAGCATACAAGGTATGATTAGGAAGGGTACTGACCCACAAAATTCAAAGTACAGTTGACCCTTGAACAATGTGGGGGGTTAGTCCACGAATAATTTACAGTCGACCCTTCGTATTTGTGGTTCCTTCTGTATCCACAGATTCCATCAACCACGGACCATATAGCACTTAGTATTTACTATTGAAAAATATCCATGTGTAAGTGGACCTGCGAAGTTCAAACCTGTATTATTCAAGGGACAACTGTATGTGCCTGCCCATTAGTAACCATGGATCAGCCATTGTTACTGAATTTCAGGTAAAGACCAAATAGAACTTGTCTAAGTTCAGTGGAGGCCAATTAAAATTAGTCAGGATTTTCATATGGGTAAACATCCCCCCCAAAAAGAAACCCCCCTGAATTTGCTTACTTTATTTACGTATTGTAGGTAAAGCAACTGAGTCTCGGAGAAGTTAAGTCAAATTCAGTGTTAATAACTGGCAAATCCAGGATTTAAACACAGGTGTAATTGGCTCCCAAATCCCATACTCTTACTAGACAGTTTTATTAGACAGTTTCATTTACTACTTTGTATTCTAATGCTTGGTCCATGTATAAGGCTCAATAAAAATTTGAAAATCGGGCTTCCCTGGTGGCGCAGTGGGTGAGAGTCTGCCTGCCGATGCAGGGTACACGGATTCGTGCCCCGGTCCGGGAAGATCCCACATGCCGCGGAGCGACTGGGGCCGTGAGCCATGGCCGCTGAGCCTGCGCGTCCGGAGCCTGTGCTCCGCAACGGGAGAGGAAAGAAAAGTTTGACAATCACTTGAAACGATAAGAATATATTAGTGTTTTATTATTTTTAGAAGTTGTATTTACATGCTGTTAATATAAACATATTAATATTATATTTAACAGCACGTAAATGCAGCTGGGGGTTGAGGGTCCTTGGAGAGGATAGAACTTGGCTAAGCTAAGAGGAGTTACAGGCCACGCTGGCTGGAGGCAGACAAGAAAGAGTGCCTGTGAGGGGTAGGAGGAAGATTGAGCAATGCTGATGGATGGCTTTGGAGGTTTCCCATGGGAGAGTATGATGGGATATAGAGCAAGTAGGCGCACATAATGGAGGGCCTTAAAATCAGGGCAGGAATTTGAAAGTCACCCTGTAATTGATAAGTGTTTGAGATAATGTTGGTTCAGAAACATGAAGGCATCCACACACCACTGCAGAGAACAGTGTCTAAAAGGAAGAAACAACAAGCCAAGTGTCATCCAAAATTCTGTTAAAGAAATACTAACAAATTCAAACCTACACTTTCCTTACTTCTGTAGCTTCAGCATATCTGGGCTCTAGATTTAAATATTTCTTTCATTTTCATAGGAATGCTCCAGAGTTCTTTCTTTATTGTTGTGATTTTGCTTCTGGAGCTGTGGAGCTGGTAAAGGTATGCCTTATATTTTCTTTAAAGAGAGCTATATTAAAAATCTAATTTTTTGCTGTTGAAGTGATTTTTTTTAAATGTAACTGCATCAGATGTAATCTGTGACCATTTTTAACTGAGCTTTTACAATTTTGCAAATCATATCATCAACTGATGCCTAAGATGTTACCCTAAAACAATAGAAGTTGTTTGGGATTTAATATAGAGTTCAAGAGAGTGGTTCCTACAAGGTGGTATTTATATTTATGTCCCTAGAGCTTTACACACAGTTTGGCACATAGTAGGCACTCATTAAATTAAAAATTTTGAAAAAAAAAAAGGTCTGAAAAGGCATATATTACAAATCTAAAATGTCTCAACTGTAAAGAAAACAGTGGTGGGAACCGGGCCTTATTTGACCAATTCCCAAATGCTAGTAAGCATTATCATAGCAAAAAGAGGTAATTTTAGGAAATGGAAAAGGAATGGAAATTCTAACAAAAATGTATAGTAAACACATGGAACATAATTTCTGGTAATAAGAGTTAATAGTTTTTCATTGTAGACATTTTCTAAAATACTAAAAAGCCTAAAGGGGCAGATAAAATTTACCTATAATATGCTTTTTTAGAGTCCTAGAGTGAATCACTGTTAGTATTTTGGTATATATCCTTCTAGTGTTGTTTTTATAGGCAAATTGTGTGTGGATGTGGTTTTTTAAAATAGCGTCTTTATTGAGGTATAGTTCACATACCATAAATTTCACCATTTTAAAGAATACAATCCTGTGATTTTTAGTATATTTAGAGTTGTACAGCCATCACCATTACCTAATGTTGATTATGTACTATAGGATATTTACATATTAATGCCAAAGGAGGCATGGAATAAGCAGTGAGAGAGAGAACCGAGGACCATCTCAGTGCCTCTGAAGTAACACAGGGTGGGCTTCCAGCAACACTGCCTACTGACTCAGAAAGACTGCCCTACTCCACTTTTCAAGCTAAGGAGGAATTGCAAAAGAATATTTGTTATCAAGTCCAAGAGCTAGACTTAATTTTTAATGACAGCTTGAAATAACCTAACAGAATACCTAATCCAAAAATCAAATTTATAGAAGAAAGGCACTTGAGAGAAGTTAAATTGACCTTTTTAATTTGAGAAAAATACTAGAAGTCTACTAACAACTGTTTTTGTCTTTTCATTCCTTTATCATGACAGTCGCATGCATCATACAGAGCAGCCCAGTGCTGTGCCTTTGTTCATGACGTTTGTGACGATGGCCTACCCTACCCTTTTCCAGATGGGATCCTGGACGTCATTCTCCTCGTCTTTGTGCTCTCTTCCATTCATCCTGACAGGTAAATGAAGACGAAAAGGCAGAGCAAATGTGTACAGCCCTTTATCAGGAGTGGCTTTCAAAACTATCAAAGCAAAAATGACAATTCTTGAATTTATTATTTAATGAACTGCATTATGTATAATATGCAGCCTTTTAAATGTAGTTTTTCCTTTCTTCAGACTTTCAGAAAGAAACTGGTGACACTACTTCTTTAGTGAGCTTTCTGTCACTGTCAAAGCATCTTCTGGCAAGACACATGCCTATTAAAAGTGACAGAGCTTCAAGGAAATTACAAATTCAGAACAGCCTAATAGACTCCCGAGAGGGAAATTGTACATTGGTGATCAGAAACAAACATCTTTGATTTAGCATCTTGCTGAATGTTCATGAAGAGGTGGGCTGTAAATCTGTTTGGCTTCACACTGGTCTGTTGATGGGCTTTAAAATATTTGTTTTAAAGAAGCCCACTAGGGAATTAGGGGTTATCAAAATTTGCCAGATTAACCTCAGACCTTTATAATCTAAGATTGGCCTAGTGCCATCATTTAAATATTCATGACTTATATATTTTTGTTCACATAAGGTTTTGAAATAATAAATACAGCTTTTCTCTAAAGAGGAAGCACAAAGAGATATTACCAGCAATTAAAATGATCACTTTTCTTAAAATTTTGCCACCTTGTATGTATTAAGACACATGTGGTAAGTGTCAGGGGTTGTGCCTTCATAATGTTTCTTAAAATTGGGTTTTCGTGATCTTCTGGTAATAGATACAGACTTGGCATCAACCACTTTTTGTTTGGTGAGTGTGACTCTTTCCCAAAGAAATGGAGTATTGTGTCCTTCTTTCTTTGCTATTATAAGGTCATTAGGACCCTTTACAGTCCTTTCACTTCTCATTGAGAGATGTGCACTTTGATTACTTGTGGAAAAGCAAATTAGATTTCCAAATAACGAATGAAATATATAATTGCACCTGGTGAGATATATCAAGTTCCATGAAGTTACTTCCTCCCAGTTTCTATAACCTATTTCTTTCTGCTAATCTGTTTATACTGTTGGCATTATTCAGGTACTGGTAGAAGGATGTCACCTATGTATTTTGTTTCACAGTTAAAAGGATGAATAGTAAAAAAGATAGAGTAGGTGGATAGTGAATAAGATTTTCTATCTGACACCTATAACAGGAAATGTTTAAATTCAAAATGAGACCTCAAAAAGACTATTTCAATTAGTTTAGATAATGTATTTTTGTCATGAGTTGAATTGAATGTTAAAGAGAAGGGGAAGCAGATATCTTGGAAAGATTGTTTTTATAGTACATATATTCATTCTATTTATTTATTATAAAATAAGTTCAGATGTATCATGTCCATAGCTACTTTCTTACCTACGTGGAAATGATCTAAAAATGAGGTGAATGAGTAGAAGTTGGGTAATAGTAAGTGAAAAGTAAGGCAGTATCTTTAGGGTCATCTAGCACTGTGGTAGTAGATTCAACCCCAGGAAAATTCTAGAAAAATGGCTTATTGCCAGCTTGGAAGGTCAGCTAGACCTTGAGTCTTGGGGTCCCAGCTTAAATGGGAGTAAACCATAGAAGGCTACAAAAAAAATAGGTAGCTGTCCTTCTTGTTATTGAAATAAAAGTATAATATGTTTTCTAAAGATCTAAGCATAGAATAGTCAATAAACACTCTATTTTTTTAATTTCCTTTTTTCCTTCTCCTCTCCCTCCATCCAGCGATAGGTGAGGATAGCAGAGTTGGCCCAAGTCAGATGAAAAAAGAAAAGGGGCTTTCCCCCATTCTTGTCCATCTCACCTGCAGGCCACTCCCACCTGCATTTCTCAGGAACTGGCTCTGGAATTGCATTATGACCCAAGATGGGCTGATAAGAGAAGCAGCTCCCCACCTCTTGCCTTCACCTGCAATGCAGACTTTAAAGGATAGTTGGGAGGAGAGGATTTGCAGAAGGAGGCTACATTTTGAAGTATTTGGCTGTTTGTTTTTTTGTGTTTTCGTTTCATGCTTGTTTTGCTAATAATTGCAGAAAGAGATTTTTTTTCTCTGTACGTAAAACATTTATCCTGAAAGTGAACGTTTTAAGGTTTAGATATGGTTTTCTTTAATTGTCAAATTCTAAGGATATAAGCACAGTGTGAAAATAACCTGTAATAAAATAAACAAGGAAAAATACTTTTCTTTTTCTCTTTCATGTACTTAGGTTCCAGGTTTTTTAAAGAGCTTTTTTTCTAATCATGGCACCTTTTTCTGTCATTTATCTCTTGTTTTCATAGTTACTTTCATTTTCTTACTACTTATTTCTTTCATAACCTGACATACTGTTTCACCCCGTTATTCCACTTAACAGTGTTTTAAATTTTTATTTTTTTTTAATTTTTAAAAATTTTTGGCTGCATTGGGTCTTCATTGCTGCATGCCGGCTTTCTCTAGTTGCGGGGAACAGGGTCTACTCTTCGTCGCGGTGCGTGGGCTTCTCGTTGTGGTGGCGTTTCTTGTTTCGGAGCACAGGTTCTAACGCATGGGCTTCAGTAGTTGTGGCACACAGGCTCAGTAGTTTTGGCACATGGGCTTAGTTGCTTCGCGGCATGTGGGATCTTCCCGGACCAGGGCTCGAACCTGTGTCCCCTGTATTGGCAGGCAGATTCTTAACCACTGTGCCACCAGGGAAGTCCCTGAAGAGTGTTTTAATTGGAAGGAATTTACAGATCATCTGATCAAAACCCCTCATTTTTAAAATAAGTTATGCTCAGAAGCTTTAAGAAGCTTGGATAAAGCAGAGACAGCAAGGACTTAGTACACAGGCTGCCCATTTACCATTCTCTGCCCAGGGCAGACATTGATAATTGATTTTGTAGATTGTCATTCCCTGTGAGTCTTAAGAGTCCTTTGCAGTAGAGCTCCGTCGGCAGCCAATGTCAGTCACTTGGCTTGATATGAGATCTGAAATCTTTGTCATCTCTGTACCATAATCACATATAAGGCCTTGAACACTTAACCAAAAACATTAAATCAAAAGCAGTCACAGCTTCCCTGGTGGCACATTGGTTGAGAATCCGCCTGCCAATGCTGGTGACACGGGTTCGATCCCTGGTCTAGGAAGATCCCACATGCCTCGCAGCAACTAAGCCCGTGAGCCACAACTACTGAGCCTGCATGCCACAACTACTGAAGCCCACGTGCCTAGAGCCTGTGCTCCACAATGAGAAGCCACCGCAGTGAGAAGCCCGCACACTGCAACAAAGAGTGGCCCCTGCTTGCCACAACTAGAGAAAGCCTACATGCAGCAGCGAAGACCCAACACAGCCAAAAATAAATTAAAAAAAAAAAAAGAAAAGAAAACCAG
Organism: Phocoena phocoena; assembly: GCF_963924675.1. Classification (NCBI taxonomy): domain Eukaryota; kingdom Metazoa; phylum Chordata; class Mammalia; order Artiodactyla; family Phocoenidae; genus Phocoena; species Phocoena phocoena. The sequence goes on along the minus strand of NC_089225.1, from coordinate 54,068,522 downwards.
TCACAAGGGGTCATGTTTGGGAACCAGATGGGTAGAATAAGCAGTAAAAGATAGAAAGTAATAAAAGCTTCCCAGTATTGAGCTGGGGCTTAGAGTGTGAATAGAATTTAAATAGGCAAAGAGTAAGGAGGAGAGAATTCTTTGAGGGGAAACCACATGAGCAAAGGCATGGACTGCTCAGAGCCAAGCATGTAACAGTTTGGCTAAAGATGCTTCAGATTAGGAAGTAGTGGGAAAGATGTTGGAAAGATTGAGGTCAGTTGTAGGTGATCTTAAGGGCTCAAATAAGAAACTAAGATTTTATCCTGTGGATTAAAATCATGAAAATTTGAGCAAAGGGATGATTTGACAAAACCATCATTTTAAGCATACTAATTCATCAATAATATGCAGGAAGGATTGGCAGGGATAATAATAACACCTGTTAAGAAGCAATTCTGTTTCCAGCCTGAGGATGTTGGAGTTTGTATACTAAGAGAGTACCAATGGGATACGAGAGAGAGAAACGATCAAATATGTAGTTTTTTAAAAAAGACAATTTGATGACCAAATGGTTGTGCTGAGGATAGTGGAAGAAGAGAAAAATAAAAGGAGTCAAAGATTTCTCTGAGGTGTTACACTTCGGTGAATTTAGTACCTTTGAACTAAATAAAGAAGTCAGGAGGAAAAGCAGCTAGTTTTGGAGGAAAGGTGATCCCTGTTTAGGTATGTCTGATTGGGACAGTTCTGGCATATTTTTTGTCTTGCAAGGAAAATGAAACGACTTCATTTTTTTCTGCCTTGGAACTACCTTAATTTGCTGTTAATATCAGGAATGTCTATGTGGTTTTGCAGTTCAGCATTGACATTACACATCAAGCTCTGTGAAGTTACCACTCTGGTCATTTGGGTGATTTCTTGATATTCTAGGCTTTTTGAATCTGATTATTTAGCAAGTTGGTGTCCTTTTTTCTTTCTATACAAAATATTTTTGGTTTTGTTCCCCTTATATTTGTGGCTTACATTTCTTTGGCCTCATTGAGCTGTGCTTATTTTATCATTAAGGAGGTTGAATGTGACGTATAAAACAAGACTTCCACAGAGTCTCTTGCTTTGTTTTCAAAGGATGCAAGGTGTTGTAAACCGACTGTCCAAGTTACTGAAACCTGGGGGAATGCTGTTATTTCGGGACTATGGAAGATACGATAAGACTCAGCTTCGTTTTAAAAGGGGTAATGGTATATTCAGTTTGGAGTTATTTTCTTGTGTTTTAAAGAATGCTGTGTTTACATTTCATGTCAATTTTGTTGTTGTTGGTGGTGGTGGTTTTCTTAAGGAATACTAAGTTTCTCTTGTCACACTTCTTTTTCTTTTTAGGGCATTGTTTATCTGAAAACTTTTATGTTCGAGGAGATGGTACCAGAGCATATTTCTTTACAAAAGGTATGTTTATCTATAAGAGGAAATAATTAGCTGTAAAAACTTTCCTTGGGTATTATTTGCAGGGAGAAACTTAAAAGCTCTAAAAATGAGGCTTCAAGAGTTGAATAAACATTAGATGTCTTTACACCTTAGTGATTATAACTGTTCTATGTAAAAGCTTGGAAGTGGCCTTTTTGCCTTTTAATTTTTTTCCAATTTAAAGAATCACTTGTTTCATCCTCATACCCTAACAAAGTTTCCATTTCAGAGGTACTGTTAGCCCAGATATGAAAAAATTGATGACGTGCCACAGCCAAAAGAGGGAATGTGATTTTAAGAGTCCATAGAAAATTACTTATCTCTTGTCAATTTCTCATTTTAAAAAAGCATTTAAAATGAATCCTTCATTCAAGGACTTTCCCCAAACTTATGTGAGTACTTTTACAATGTGCCATTTGGGGTCTCTGCAAACCAACAAAAACTCAGATCTGGGCACCTTTCAAAATATTGAAAGCTGCAACCGGTAGTGTTGTATATCTGTTAACACCTGCTGTGTTCAACTGTTTATACTTAGTATGTTTGTGTGAAATAAAAGAAAACCACTTGGTGTCATGGGTTTCCTTCACCAATTTGTACTAGAGAATGTTTCTTGGTATAAATGAAAATTCAGATGGTCATTCATTTCATTAATGTTCCATTGTTCCTGACTGCCCCTCCCCCCAAGTTACATATCATACATTTGACTGCCATTCTTGTCTCACAGGGGAAGTCCACGATATGTTCTGCAAGCCTGGGTTAAATGAGAAGCAAAATCTGGTCGATCGTCGCTTACAAGTTAATAGGAAAAAAAAAGTGAAAATGCACCGAATTTGGGTTCAAGGAAAATTCCAGAAACCATTACCCTTCACTTAAAAAAGCTCCAAATTGGTATTTTCACTCTTTTCTCATGGCTGAACTATGTATCATGTTAAGGTACAAACCAGAGGATTACACTATGCAAAGTCTTCTGTAAATCTTCCATTTTTGAAAAGACAGAAGAAGAGAATTTGTATATCCTGCTGTTTACCATGGGTGGGCTCTTTTGTGCATTTTAAGCACATGTAAGTGATTTGGAAGAGAGCACAGTATTCTGTGTTTTCAAAACTTAATATGCTAAAGCTTGTTTGGATTTATTACATCTTAACCATTTTGTTTGTTCTTTGAGTTTTATAAGCATTCAGTTAAATTACCGATATAAGTCAGATGATTCTGAGAAGTGGAAACCTGCCATTTTTTAGAAGTGAAAAAAACCCATCTACTTTATTTATACATTAGTTGAACACAGTTGAACTCTCCTCCACTGTTAACTGATAGCAGAGAGGCAGCTCACCTTGTTTCCAAGGAAAGTCACAAGACCAAGACAAAAGTCTATATTTTTTTGTTTTGTTGTTGTTCGTCCCAAAACTTTTTTTTTCTTTAATTCACAGACTAATGTCTGAAACAGAATTTTAGTTTCTCTTTCCTTTCCTAAAATTGGGGAAGTATGACCAATGCTAATATTATTTTCAGGCTATTCTTAGGTGTACAAGTTGGAAGCCTTCTTTAAGACAACTGTCATACCCAAGAAAATCGTAGCAATTAAAAATTTATTTACCACCTTGCCTCAAAAAAGACATAAATTGGCTTGCAAATTGTACTTGGTAAAAATGGAGTTTCTAAAACTGGTTTGTCATTCATTATACAACATATACTGAGTACTTACATTGTGCTGAATTATATGGAATAATACAATAAAGATCCAGCTCTGTTTTCTGAGAGCATAAATAGGCTCTAGCTGGCAAAGCAAACTGTGCATCCCAAGCCTCTAAATCATGATCTAAGATAATATGTGAGCAAGTACTCAAATACGGAGCTTATCAGCTAGCTGATATGCTTGATTGATTATGAGCCACAGAAATCTGGAAGACATGGACAATCTCTTGAAAGGACCACCATCAGAATGATCAGTTCCAACTATTTTTCCTTTTTGAACTCACTTAAAATTCAACTTCCTGGAAGCATATGATTGGTCCAATTTGGATCATGGATTCATCTTTTTTTTTTTTTGCGGTACGTGGGCCTCTCACTGTTGTGGCCTCTCCCGTTGCAGAGCACAGGCTCCGGATGCACAGGCTCAGCGGCCATGGCTCATGGGCCCAGCCGCTCCGTGGCATGTGGGATCTTCCCAGACCGGGACACGAACCCGTGTCCCCTGCATCGGCAGGCAGACTCTCAACCAGTGCGCCACCAGGGAAGCCCCATGGATTCATCTTTTGACAGACTGGGGCAGGACAGGTTATTTGATGGCACCACCAGACTATATGGAATGGAGGCAAGTTCCTCAAAGGAAAATCAAGACACTTATCAAAAAAGAGGGGAGGGCTGCTGCCCAGTCACAGACATCGTGTGGTGGTAGCAGTAGTAATAATGGTTCTGAAGAGAGAGAAAGATCAGCTGTGGGATGGAAGGGAAAGAATCAGGGTTCTGGGAGGAGGTAGGTCTCAGGCTAGTCCTAGAACATATGCTCTCAGAAGATGGTGAGAAGACAGGTATGTTTGGTGGGGATATGGATATTCATGATTCGGAATAGTGGAGAAAAGATGGGGAGGGCATCTATATACAGCCTTGAATAGAGGGTGCACTGGGTTCTGGTCTCTGGACTAGAGCCATCCAAGGTTGGTTTATTTCTGTTTTATCCTAGCCATGGTGTGTTATAAATATATTTAGAGAGATTGATTGAGGAGTCGTCAACAGAATGGAATGCAGTGAGGTCAGAGATCAGGGCAAGGAGAACCACGGAAGGTTTTTGCGTACATTTGCCTTGATAACAAATCCTCAGAAGTACAATATCAAGGTTTCTGTTTAAACATGCAGTAAATGTAAAAGTCAAAATTTGCCTGAGACTCTTAACTCAGTTGTTTTCCTAACTAAAGTGTATATTTAAAAGCCAAACTAGTAACGAAGTTATTACGTACAGCAAGGGCAGTTAGATAAGTTAATGTTGCTATGGGAACTCCAGCAGATCTTCTTGTGTCTCAATTTAAAACTCATGGCCCAAGGTGGTTTTAAAAACAACAGAAGGTAAAATTATTCCCACATTCTCATACATGTAAATCGTACTGTCTCTCTCTGTCCTAAATAGCAGATTCAAGCCAGCTTCTTGACTGGCACAGTAAAATGCTGCTCCGTGTCTTTCTATAATGTATTACAGCATGTAGTTAACCTTTAGAAACTTCAAAAATACATCCACCAAATTTGGACTGTGAGACACAAACTGGGCTCTTTTGGGCTCTGTCTAGCATAGACCTCCTATTCCACATGGCTGCTCAATGGGCCATTTCTATCAGTGTCTTCTGCTTGTCTGGTCAGTCTTTCTCTCCCTTAGCCTACCTGAATCAACCCCCTACTTAGAGTTTGCTGCCAGACAAAATGTAGATTTTTTTTGGCAGAGGAAAAATAAGAGAAAGACCTGATTTGGAATATTGCCTATAGATATTAAGAAATCATGAAATGTTGCAAATGTATCTGCTTGGGTATTAGTTTAAAATATTTGATAACTGCATGAAATTCTCATCTTTTCCCTCACATCTATGGAGCTAGGACTAGTCAGTTAGGCAGAGTTTGATATTTAAAACTTCATCTGCTGAGGGAGCTGAATTTCAAAAGGACTATTTTCTTTCTAACAGAAAAAGATGTGTTCCTTCATTTTATAATACAGAAACAATGAAAGATGCTATATTAAAAATGCACCCTCTGTTTTCCTCCATTTTTAAAAATTCACTTTTGAGCATTTTCCAAATGTAAAAATTCTCACACATATGAAGTACTGTTTCATAAGGTTGTGAGAAAGCCAAGGTAGCGGTTTCTATTATTAAAAGTTTTGCATTTCGGTATGACACATTTGTCGTATTGAAACACCCAGTTAATGTTGACTTCTGAGAACTTATTTGCTTTGCTTGTCTCAGTTCCATATGCGTTGTCTCTAAATTTTGAATACATCGAGGTTTCTACCATCATGCAGTCTAAATCGTTGCTATACTCACTTGTACGTGAAAATTATTCACCCGTATGCGAAGAGCTGCCCTCCGGGGCATCAGGACCATGTAAGCCGTTCAACATCAGGTGACTTAAATTCTTGCCCCCAGACTCCTATGCTGTATTCCTCTGGTTTTCCAACTCATCAAAGCCAATTTCTGAAGCCAGAATATATCACGCATTATTACTTCTAATTGGTTTTAATGTTTGTTATGCTCCTCACAAGTGCAGATAACTTCACATTTGCATCATTAATAGGCCTTTTTCTGAGCCTCCGCTTCTTCTGCTTTCTGCCTCTGTTAGTCATCAGTAGACATGTTGGTGTGGGTATTTACCTCCCTTCCTTGTGAAAAGTGCATTGTAAAATCTAAAGCACTGAATATATGTGAGGTATTGTTATTAATAACAGTATTTACAGTCTACAAGGCAGCATACAGAGCACTCCAGCAACAGAAACTTTTTCAGTGGTTTTATGAGACCTTGTGAGAAAGACAGTAAAATGCATGGAAAAATATTGCCTGCAAGTCAGACAGGAAGCATGGGTCCTAGTTCCTGTTGAACCGCTTAGCTGCTCTTAATTTACCTCTGAGTGCTAAGTCTTTTATACACTACACTTTTATATACCACATTATTCCTTCATTTAATCCTCAAACTCCTATGAATTAGTTTTTACTGTAAAAATAACCATTTAACAGATAAGACTGGAGCTTTGAGGTATTGGGTAATTTGCCTAGGATATCACCGCGAGTCAGTGGCAGAAACACAATTTGGGCCCAGAAGTGTCTGATTCCAAAACATCTAGTCTCATCAGTACACTTTTAATTGATAGACTCAAATGCTGTTCGGGAAAGCTGCTGGAGAAGAAAAAGAGCTCCTGAATCTAGCGGAGAATTATAGCAATGGGTGGGAGTTTGGATCAGACGATCTTCAAGGAGACAGCTCATTCTAGATCCAGTGATTCTATGAAATAGGTAGGTAGTACTTGTCCACAGTTACAAACTGGGAAGGAAGAGAAGGGAAGGAACGAAGAGGAATGACAAAGCAAAAGCTTGCAGTCAGCTCTTTTCAGCATTCTGCATATGTTTACTTCTGCTCTCGCCCCACCCCCCTTCGGGCTTCAGCCTTCCACTTGGCTCCCCTGCGAGCACACAGAGCACCCATCACTTGCATACTCCTCACTTAAATAAAATAAATCAGTCTGTACTGCAAGGGGGTAGGGGGAACCCTCAAAGGGATCAACTCCAGCATAATCTAAAAATATGTGATCAGGGAGTGTCAATAATAAAATGAGTGAGAACATCTTTATTTAAAACATTGTATGTACAATAATGCCAATTCAAGCCTGACATGTTGAGCATTCCATGGAATATGGCTTGGGATTTGAGAGAGCCCAAAGTTACCTGCAGGTTGGCTTTGGTGTAGTTATAAATATAAATAGAAGTAAAATAACAGTTGCATCTTCATTTATAATGAATATATACTGTGGCCTCAAAGCTGCAGAGGAGAGTGGATGCCAAAATCTATCTTTCATTAACATATGCCTTAAATGACAGGGAAGAGGTGTTAAGACAAAATTACTTTTTCCTCTGCGTATGAGTCAGCAACATGCAAGTAATAATAGTTCTGCGTGTGAGTCCCTACAGAGGGTAAGAAAAACAGCATCAAATTGAAAATGCAAGTTCACCTGCCGGAGGGGCCCAGGTGGCGGTAGAGCACAGCTCCCTTGAGCACCATCTTGAAGTGTCTCAGGGCACAGTGACCCCAACTCTGGCAAACCAGGTTGGCATGATGTGCATGGAGGACATTAAAACCTCCAGATAGTCAAAGACAGCTCACCCTCAGCTGCTCCCGGACCTCATCAAAAGCAAGCTACAAGGCACCACCACTGTCCAAGAGTTTAAAACAGCTGCTTTGGATTCTACGGTGCATGTGGTTTCACAACCACTTAACCTTTAGTCAGGAACAGCTAGAGGCAGGTGAATGGATAAATACATGTTAACATTACATAAGGAGAAAAAAAAAATATTTAGGAGCACATGGACTTCAAGTAGTCACAAATAGCATTTAGTTAGCTGTGTCCTTGGCATCCCAGTGATTTTTGTCTTTATCTTTGATTTTCTCCAGCAGATAGGCACTAAGTAGAGCCTGGACTCCAGAAAAGATATGCTTTTCTATCAGGTGTTAACTGCTAAATTAGGTGAGCTGTTCATTGCCTCCTAAAAATCCCCAAACATGTCTCCTACTTGGGCTGGTGGGGTTTAGTCCAGGAAAACTATAAGTTTTGTTATCCTTACACAAATTTTTTGGCAGTGTTTTCAACCCATTGCTCCTTTATGTGACACTTCCTAGTTCATTGCAGAAAAAGAAATTAGTTTTTTTCTTACTTAATCTTTATATATCAGTTGTTGGTTGTTTCAAAAAACTTTGGGGAAGGGCAATCATCCATCAAGTCTAAGCCTTTCTCATTGAGAAAAAGCTCTAAAACTGTGTAACTTCCTAAAATTAATGATGAGATGCTGTTGAGTCTCTTGCATTAGTTTGTTGATGGTTTTGTGTTTTTTTTAAATGCTGTGTACTTAATACAAGGAACACTATGCAATTGCAGCCTCATTTCTCTCACCTCCTGCCTTTTGAGAGTAACGTCTTTCTCCTGAGGCTGTCCTGCTGAACAGACGTGATAGCTCTCCATACATTTTTAGTTACGCCGCACTCCCTCAGGTGAGCTGGAACAGCGTCCCCTTAAGCAGCATTTGGAACTTGCACTGAAAGAGAATGGCTGAAATTGCCAGTGTCACATGCCGCATTGAAGCAAGGAAATTTCTGCCTCTAAGGATAATAGCTTTTCTCCCTGCTCATACATCTTCCTTCACAGCCCTCATTTATTTTAATGTATATATTCCACTTTGATTCTCTGGAAGATATTTTTAAAGGTTTTTTTTAAAAATCCAAATGAAAGATGAAATTCAGGATCCAGAAAAGCATTTACTCTGTTTATCCTCTCCATGAATGTATTCTTAATCAACCAGTCTTTCTGAGCATCTCTTCATTTGCTGCTTTGTTTCGTAATAGAATACTTGGGCTCTGGAGATAAGTGAGACAAAGACAAAGCTTCATTATAACCATCCTTGTTTTACTCCCTTGTCTTATAGGCTTTCTCTTCCTAACTCACTCTCCAGGTGCTTCTTTCTCTTGCCAAATAGCGCAAGGAAATACTTTTGCAGATCTTTTGTTTACTTTAGAAAAAACACTGATCCAGCCTTTCCCATTTGGGAGTGCTGCTCATTTCCTGACTGGCCTTTAAAGTTTGGCTCGGTAGCAACTTGGGGATTTGTTTTCTACCCAGAGTGAAAGGAACTGGGTGCCTAGCAGCCCCATGCTGGAATGAGAATTAAATTCTGCTCATTCCCTGGATAAACAAGCTGATGCTTTCCTTGTAGGTTCCCCCCGCCCCCATTCCTCAAAGCTTTAATGTTTAGTCATTTAGCTTTAGCTTTTTAAAAGACATTTTAATAGGGTTGTCTCTCCTCCAAGTGCATGCAGAAGCTGATCATGGGCACAGGGAAACTCTTAAGAATAAAGAATTCCCTGTTTGCTGGTTTTTACCTACAATGAAAACGATGTACAACACATGCAGTGCTTACCCCTACTGCAGTTCCATTGCCAGTTGCCTGGCCTGGGACAGGAGGAACTGTAACACCCAAGGAATTTGGCTTGAGCTACCTCACTTTCTAAGTCCCCAAGACTGCCAAGTTAATGAAGCTTTGGTTATTACTCAGTTGAACATTTTCTGACTGCATGTAAGCTTTATAAATCTCGTGCTTTCTTCTCTTTGGCACGTTTACATTAAATTTTATTCTAGTTATGCAACTTTATTTATACTATAGTTATGTTTATATATGAATGTAAGTTACTCTTGATTCATCCTGCCTTGGGGTATTTATTAATAGTTTGTTATGAAGTGTCAGTAACTTTCCAAAGAGAGTGGCTTTCTAAACCTGGAGCCTATATTTTTATATATTAATGCATTCTTTACATTAAAAGATTTTTTTTTTTTTTTTTGCGATACACAGGCCTCTCACTGTTGTGGCCTCTCCCGTTGCAGAGCACAGGCTCCGGACGCGCAGGCTTAGCGGCCATGGCTCACGGGCCCAGCCGCTCCGCGGCATATGGTATCTTCCCAGAACGGGGCACAAACCCGTGTCCCCTGCATCGGCAGGCGGACTCTCAACCACTGCACCATCAGGGAAGCCCTAAAAGATGTTTAATGTAAAAGGTTAGTTGAATGATAAAAATAGAAAACCTTGACTGACAAAGGTCTTAACTACATCGAGGTGGGCGTTGTCTTTAAGGACTTAATCTATAATGTAAAATAATATGACAAATAAAATACCATATGGGGGGGAGTTACAGACAAAGTTATTGGCATAGACAAGGTCCGTTTGAAGAAGCGTACCATGTCAATAATGATGACAGCGGAATCTAGGGTCAGTCATTCCTCTAAAGCTCAGCGAGATACATAGAAACAGTCACCGTTAGGAAAGGCTACCAGCAGAAGCGTCTGGCACACTGGCCTAGAGAAAGTGGGCAGTGTCCACAGGCAGAATAGCCAAATACTGTTCCAGTGACCCAAAGAAAAATGCAAGGTCAGAGAAGTTTGTAGCAAGAGTGACTTGAAACTGAACCTCAGAGAACTAGACTGTAAGCTTAAATGCCTCCTAGCCTGGCTCAGGAAGAACCAAAGAAAGAGACTTCACTGAGCCTTGGGAATAGGAAGGCTGCAGAGGCCATGAGCTCTTTTTCTGTTTACCTGAATTATATCACAGAAATAGCCATTAAGACATTTTGTTCTTGATACTTTTTTTTGGTACTTTTTATTTTTATTTTATTTTATTTTTTTATCTTTGGCTGTGTTGGGTCTTTGTTGCTGCACGCAGGCTTTGTCTGGTTGCGGTGAGCGGGAGCTACTCTTTGTTGCAGACACGGGCTTCTCATTGCGGTGGCTTCTCTTGTTGTGGAGCACAGGCTCTAGGTGTGCGGACTTCAGTAGTTGTGGCACACAAGCTCAGTAGTTATGGTACATGGGCTCTAGAGCACAGGCTCAGTAGTTATGGCACACGGGCTTAGTTGCTCTGCGGCATGTGGGATCTTGCCGGACCAGAGCTCGAACCCGTGTCCCCTGCATTGGCAGGTGGATTCTTAACCACTGTGCCACCAGAGGAGCCCCTTTGATACTTTTTAAAAGAGCAAAGACTTGCCTTTATCTGATTCTTACTTTTGATTCCAGAGCCCTTGTGCTTGTTTTCCATCATGACATGTCACAAAGTATGAGTTTATTGATGTTCATAAACCTGGAAAGATGGGGTGCAGCTTTAGAATAAACACGCCCAGAGAGGTGCAGGCAGAAGGGGACACTGGCCAAGCCAGAAGATCGTCCTTATTCCCCAGTGTGACAGAGAAAGGTCTAGCTCCTACTTTGCACAAGGGAACAGATTAGGTATCAATGTAATAGAGTCACCAAGTGATTAAGATCTCCTGACCCTCTGCAAGGAAATAAATGGAGGGCAAGTAAAGAATACAGGCCAGAATAGCCTATGAGACAATACCATGATATGCAGTCACCACCATCTGGTGAGGTTTGAGAAGCCCCCCAAAGCACTATTCCTGTGTTCCCTGCCCACATTTTAAACCAACTGAGAGACTGAGGTGCCAACAGATGAAGATTAAAACATGAGCTTAATTACTGATGTAGCTGGTACAGTAGAGAATGGCTCAAGGTGCATGGAAACAGTTGCCCCCCAGTACTGAACCCCAGAATCAAGACCCACAGCTGGACAGCCACGAGACTCTACCCATGGGGGGTCTGCCCCTGTAGAGCCTTTTACAGAGCAGCTGGCTTCCAAGAGAGAGTGAAAAAGGACTAGGTTAAACATGCCTAATTCATTTCCCAAATTCACTTTTTAGCCAAGTCACTTCACCTCTCCCAGGAATGAGGAAGACAAGACTGAAGAGACCAGTTGCTGTCCCTCCACATGGTGAGAAACAACAGGAGTGGGAATTACCTAAACGTTTTGTAAGTGCTGGGTAAAGCATACCCCACATCTACCGAGACTAGAGCAATGTGGAGTGGACTCTATTTTGTCCTTTTGTCACTTGCTGAGTCATCTGCTCAGCATTTACCTGTAAGCCTGTGGCAGCTTACCTGGTCTGTAAGCATCTGCCTTAGTGATGGGTGGAATCTGCAGGGTATGCACTGACACTTGTATGTGGTTAGAATACCGGGGACTGCAAACAGAATGAATTTCCAAAGTTATAACCAGTGACTTATTCTAGGAACCTTACTACACTTAAACCTTTACTAGATTGCTAAATAAATGGCCAGGAGGTCTAGCAACTTTGCCAAGCACCGCTTCTACATTGACTCACTGTACACCAGCACTTCTCAAACTATCCGAGGCGAAGGACCAGTAGTTGCTTTTTGTTTTGTTTTGTCCGTTTCCAAGCTGTCACAGACCACTACTTTTGTAAAACACAATAAAGATGAATTAGTAGGGAAAAAAAAAAAGATATACTCCAGTTTCTGGCATTATTTCCTGGTCTCTGCCCTCTCCCCACAATCTCTCCATATTACTGCCCTGTCAGCCAGTGCTTACCAGCTGCATGTCAGGCATTGCTCTAGGTTTTGGGAATGAAGAGTTGAACAGGAAAAAGGAAAGAGACAAGCCCAAGATTTTTACTAGATTCATCAGTTATAACCTTACTTGGTCTCTCTGCTCACCCTGTCACAGACTGGGAATGAAACAGTTCCCAGACCAGCACCCAGTCACAACCCATCCCTTGAGCTGCACTGCTCTAAACCACAGGGAGATTAAAAATCCATGTCACAGTATTTGTTCAGCTTTGCCTCCTGAGCCCTGTTGTCTCTCTTCACCTCAGAGTGTACAATGCCAGGGCCTGGGCTCTTGCACCTAGAAATGCTTGGTCCAGGTGCTCAGTGCTTTTCGCTGCTATCCTTTTCACATAGTTGTCTGTGTTAAGTACACAAAACCACGCCTTACCACCCAGCTGTCACCAGGATTCCTGATGGTTATTGTTCCTTTTATTCACTTTTTAAATTTTTGACTTTTTGTGAATATGTGAATCAGTGCAAAATAGTTTCTATGCCAATGTAAAATGGAAAGGGAGATGATTCAGTTCTTTTGTTGAAGTCAAAACTTGTAATTTTTTCCCCCACTCAGTAGTGTTTAAATGCTAGATTGATGCCAAACTCAAAGAACATGGAGAACTTGGGGAAAGGCCAGAGACAGATAAACGATTAGTGATAGTTTGTTACAAGGGCCATGATTAGAGGCTGAAGAAAATGTGTTTATTAACCCTAGAAGAAGAGCATGCTACAGGATGAGAATGATAGCTCCCAGGTAGAAACAGATAAAAAGAGTTCTCAGAGAAGAGAAGAAACATGGGGCCCATTTGGATATAAATCCTAGCTTTGCTCCTGCTGGCTGTGTAACCTTAAACAAGACATGTAACATCTCTGAGCCTCAGTAATTGGAGATGATATTGCTTACCTGAAGATTGTTGTAAGGACTAAATATAATGCACATCAAGTGCAAGACATGATGCCTGGAGATAATTGGTGCTTAATAAGTGGTAATTAATAGTTTTTTTTAAACAAAAGATGGTGATCAAGTCTATCTTTTTTTAAGGGAGGAGAAATGCACTCTTCCTATAATATACATATTTTAAATTAGCCATAAGAAATTTTCCTAACTATGAAGAGTTAAGTTTCCTTACTTCAAATTATTGCTGTTTTCTTGACTTATATTCAATTCAGTTCAAACATATATTAAGCATCCATCCACTGTGTGCCAGAAATTGCCAGACACAATGCTGGAATGAATAAGACTCGGCCCTTGCTCTTCGGATGCCCACAACTTAGGATGGATGACCATTTGTCTGAGATGTGGTATCTCCTACTTAAATCTCTTGGCTTCAGCTGGCCACTGCCATTCGACCACCGTAGTCTACCCAACCCCAGCATATTAATTTGCACCCTAGTTTTTGAGACCCTTTTCAAAGCCCTCCGTGAATAAATCTAGTCACGTACTACCCAGCAAAAGCCAAACAAATCGTGTGAAAGAAGGTGTAGCCCCTGTGTCACAGACCCTCTTGTGTGTAAGTTCCCTTTTAATAATTCTGCCCATACTTCTACATAGATCACCTCCTGCCACAGCATTTAGGGCTTCCACTTATAATACCACTCAGCACTATTCTGCATTACCACAACCCATCCAACCTGTCACAATTGGGATGAGGTCTGAGCTGCCTTCAAGAGAGCTGCAAACTCCCGCTATCAGTGCTACAAAGCCCCACCCCACACACTGTTCACCTGATCTGGTCATACAAGCAAGAAACCTGGCTCATCTCTGGCAACAGTCATCACCTGATCACATAAATTCAAAAACTAGCCCCTTTGGAGCCCAGAAATAAACCTCTGCACACATCCTCAAATGGTTTTTGCAAAGGGTGGCAAGACCATTCAATGAGGCAAGGACAGTCTTTCCAACAAATTACGTTGGGAAAACTGAATTTCCACATGCAAAAGAATTAAGTTGAGGACTTCCCTGGTGGCATAGTGGTTGAGAATCGGCCTGCCAATGCAGGGGACACGGGTTCGAGCCCTGGTCCGGGAAGATCCCACGTGCCGCAGAGCAGCTAAGCCCATGAGCCACAACTACTGAGCCTGTGCTCTAGAGCCCGTGCTCCACAGCAAGAGAAGCCACCACAATGAGAAGCTGGCATAGCACAACGAATAGTAGCCCCTGCTCACCACAGCCAGAGAAAGCTGGCACGCAGCAACGAAGACCCAACGCAGCCAAAAAAATATATATTAATTAATTGATTAATTTAAAAGAATTAAGTTGGACCCTAACTTTATACCACATAGGAAAATTAATTCAAAATGGATAAAAACCCAAATGTAAGACCTAAAACTAAAATTCTTAGAGGAAAACATAAGGGAAAAGCTTCATGACATTGGATTTAGCAATGATTTCTTGGAATAAGGAAGCACAGGCAGCAACACGGGCAGCCCAGGCAACAACAACAAAAAGGTAAATTGGAATACATTAAAATGTAAAACTTTTGTACATCAAAAGATAATCAGCAGGGGCTTCCCTGGTGGCGCAGTGGTTGAGAATCTGCCTGCTAATGCAGGGGACACGGGTTCAAGCCCTGGTCTGGGAGGATCCCACATGCCACGGAGCAACTAGGCCCTTGAGCCACAACTACTGAGCCTGCGCGTCTGGAGCCTGTGCTCTGCAACAGGAGAGGCGGTGATAGTGAGAGGCCCATGCACTGCGATGAAGAGTGGCCCCTGCTTGCCACAACTAGAGAGAGCCCGCGCACAGAAACGAAGAACCAACACAGCAAAAATAAATAAATAAATAAATGAACTCCTACCCCCCCCCCCAAAAAATAAAAAGAATCAGCAGAGTGAAAAGGCAACCCACAGAACAGGAGAAAATATATGCAAATCATATATTTGATAAGGGGTTAATGGCCAGAATATATGAAGAACTCCTACAGCTCAACAACAAAAAAATCGATTAAAAAATGAGCCAAGGGTATTCCCTGGTGGTGCAGTGGTTGAGAGTCCGCCTACCGATGCAGGGGACACGGGTTCGTGCCCCGGTCCTGGAAGATCCCACATGCCATGGAGCGGCTGGGCCTGTGAGCCATGGCCGCTGGGCCTGCGCATCCAGAGCCTGTGCTCTGCAACGGGAGAGGCCACAGCAGTGAGAGGCACGCGTACCGCAAAAAAAATTAAAAAAAGAGCCAAGGACTTAAACAGATGTTTCTCTAAAGAAGATATTACAAATGGCCAGTAAGCACATGAAAAGATGTTCAACATCACTAATCAAAACCACAGTTGCAAAGCACCTCACACCTATTAAGATGGCACTGTCAAAAAACAGAAAATAACTGTTGGCAAGAATGTGGAGAAATTGGAACCCTTGTGCCCTGTTGGTAGGAATGTAAAATGGTGCAGTGCCTATGGGAAACAGTGTGGTGGTTCCTCAAAAAATTAAAAGTAGAATTATCATGTAACCCAACAATCCCACTTCTATATATATATCCAAAAGAGTTAAAAAGCGGGGACCCAAAGAGGTATTTGTACATATACGTTTATAGCAGCATTCATAATAACCAAAAGGTAGAAGCAACCCAAGTGTTCATCAGCACATGAATGGGTAAGCAAAACATGGTGTATACATACAAAGTGATATTATTCAGTCTTTAAAAGGAAGGAAATTCTGACACATGCTATAATAATGTAGATGAACCTTGAGGACATTATGGTAGTCGAAATAAGCTAGTCACAAAAGGACAAGGTATGATTCCACTTACAGCTACGTGTAATTCATAGAGACAGAAAAGCTTCATGACATTGAATTTAGCAATGATTTCTTGGAATATGACACCATATTCAGATTCATAGAGACAGAAAGTAGACTGGGGTTGCCAGCGTTTTAGTTTTACAAGCTGAAAAGAGTTGTGTGGATGGATGGTGGTGATGGTAACACAGTGTGAATGTATTTAGTGCCACTGAGCTGTACACTAAAAAAGGTTAAGATGGTAAGTTTTGTGTTATGTGTATTTTTACCACAGTTAAAAAACAAAAACTAGGGCTTCCCTGGTGGCACAGTGGTTGAGAGTTCGCCTGCTGATGCAGGGGACACGGGTTCGTGCCCCGGTCCAGGAGGATCCCACGTGCCGCAGAGCGGCTGGGCCCGTGAGCCGTGGCCGCTGAGCCTGCGCGTCCAGAGCCTGTGCTCCGCAACGGGAAAGGCCACAGCAGTGAAAGGCCCGCGTACCACAAAAAACAAACAAACAAACAAAAAAAAAACTAGCCCTGGTGTTCAGCCTGGCCTTCCCAAATCATGAACTTGCTGCCTTCTGTCTCTAGCTCTCTGCCCTTCCCGTCCACTTTCCATACACACCACCCTGCCTTCCACCAGTCTTTACTATGCCCAGCCCACTTGGCCTCAGCCTGGCATTTTGCATACACTCTCATTGCCCACTCCCAGGAGAGAGGGCTTAAGTACAAGAGATCCTGGGCTCCCACCACCATAGTACCTTCTCATAACACCCACCACTAAGAATGTACCATCAAACCCTTCACCAAGCAGACCTGGAAAAGTTTCAGACCTTCCACCAACCCTTGTGCTTGGGAGTGGTGGGTAAATGGAGAGGACCTAAAGCAAATGTGTTACATTTGACTCTCCCCACACAGTGTGCTGGCGCAACAGAAAAAAACCACCCCAGCATTTGTTGAGGGTCTTAGTTGGAATTCTAGGCACTGCATTTACTCCAGCTCTCTGCCTCCTGCCTTTGGACAAAAAAGTTCATTTCCCTTTTCTGATTCTTACATCTCCCTTCAGAGTTCATGCTCATCTTCTTACCTATTACCTTGGCTTCCCTGCTATTTCAATCCAAATATCCCTTCCAACTGTGGTCCCTAAGGCTTGGTCTTAAGGAGTGTCACAAATATGACACACATGGCAAACCTGGGAGGTAGGAGGCAATATAGAAAGGTCCGTGCTACCAATTTCAGTATTTCCTTGACTTTAGAGAATATCTAGATTCTTTAGAATCTGTGACCAAGTTAAAAGTTTCGGTCATGTAAAATGAAGCTATACACACTTTCTGTTTTGCTCTTTTTTGTTTAAAAAGTTTATTATTTTGTTAGTTGCTTATCTCTGCCCACTCTATTCTGGACCTAATTATCCTAGATCCTTTCTGTACTCAAAGGTGGTTTGCAGCATCAGCATCACCAGGGAGGTTGTTAGAAATTCAGCTCAGTCCCCATCCCAGACGTTTTAAATCAGGATCTGCATTTTAACAAGATCCCCCGGTAATTCATATGCATATTGAAACTAGAATTGTTCTAGAAAGCTTCTAACTCCTGTTGGAGCAATGGATCTCAGGACCTTGGCTGTTCATTAGAAGCACCTGGAAGCTCTTAACACGTTTTGATGCTTCAGATCCCACCACCTGATCCTGATTTTATCCGTCCACGGGGGCCCTGGGAATTGGTGTTTGTTTGTGATTCTCTCAGAGACTTTGATACTTAGCCAGGATGGAGGACCATTGAGGGTATGACTTAAAGGAAACTATCACATAGAATTCCATGGATTTTGAACTGATTTGGAGTTGTAAAAAAGTAGATTCAAATAGTTAAATCTGAATAGGTTTTGAACTACATATATGAATATTAACTTGAAACTACAGATTATATACTCAGGAAAGGTCTTCTTAGTATATCAAATCTCTTAACTTCCTGGGACAAAAAAAGAAATATAGTGAGGGGAGAGAGAGGCACAGAGGAGGAGAGAGAGAGAACGAGAGGTTAATAAAATACATATCAGAAAACAAAAAAAACCTATCGATTGTATGTATAAGCAATTTCTACTTAAAAGTCTTCCTCTCTTATTCCTTATCTGTGTCTTATTATCTTTTTCCTCAGTCCTTAGAGTGTCTCAACAGCTCTCTTCTATCAAATGGCGTCCAGGGCTTTCCACCCAGCCCATGCTCCTGTCCCAGCGCCCAAAGCTGGTGCTGCTTCCTGCTGCTGCCGAGGGCTCAGGTACAGGGTACTGGTGGGAGCAGCCGTTACTATCACTTTGGCTGGGCTTCCCTGGTGGCGCAGTGGTTGAGAGTTCGCCTGCTGATGCAGGGAACATGGGTTCGTGCCCCGGGCCAGGAGGATCCCACATGCCGCGGAGTGGCTGGGCCTGTGAGCCATGGCTGCTGAGCCTGCGCGTCTGGAGCCTGTGCTCCGCAATGGGAGAGGCCACAACAGGGAGAGGCCCGCGTACCGCAAAACAAAAACAAAAACTATCACTTTGGCTGCTGGTGCTATTTGGTTGATGCCCGAGGAAACTCACTGTACTACTGCACTCTGCCCAGGCATGCTAGAATCCCAGCAGTGAGGACCTCAAGTTGTCCTTATACACACTTCTTGCAAATCAGCCATGGGGGCATGAGGTAACGGCCCCAACACACATGCACTAGAACAACTTTAGTATCACCACACCAATCTGCAACTTCCAAAATTTCTTTAGCCTCTTCCCATGTTTTTTCTTTTTCATTTGTCCTTTCAGAGGAGCCCAGCCAGAATTGATCATAATCTAAATGGGTTTATGAGTAGAGAACTTCACCTGCCAAGTGGGTCTTACTTTTCCTGAAGACATGTTTTTCTTTTGTGATCATGCGTTAGTAGATGGGAGCCTCTTTACAAGGCCTGTGTAAACATTTATATATTCACCTATACTCTTCATTTTTATCCCAGAAATTAGTGGGTTTTTTTTTTTTTTTTTTCTGGCTACGTTGGGTGTTCATTGCTGCATGTGGGCTTTCTCTAGTTGCGGCAAGCAGGGGCTACTCTTCGTTGCGGTGCATGGGTTTCTCATTGTGGTGGCTTCTCTTCGTTGTGGAGCACAGGCTCTAGGCGCACAGGTTTCAGTAGTTGTGGCACGCGGGCTCAGTAGTTGTGGCTCGTGGGCTCTAGAGCGCAGCCTCGGTACTTGGGGCACGTGGGCTTAGTTGCTCTGCGGCATGTGGGATCTTCCAAGACCAGGGCTTGAACCCGTGTCCCCTGCATTGGCAGGTGGATTCTTAACCACTGTGCCACCAGGGAAGCCCCTATCCCAAAAATTAGTTTTTAAGAGGTTTAGATAGATTTTTAATCAGTGTTAGGAAACATTTTTTAAAATGCTTTAAAGTGAAATTCAATTTGTTTTATCAAATCTTAATTGAATTCCTGCTGTTACCATCAGAGGAAAATGACTAGCAGCTTCCGTATTGTTATTGAAATACTCATCTTCTTGATAAATATTTTGACATTCTTTGAAATGCCAAAAATATGCATGATGTGTACCATACAGTCAAGAATTAGAGCTCTTGCTTTGGTATAAAGCTTATTTCAGGTGGGAAAGGAGGCAGTTGATAATGCAGATAAGAAAATAGAATTAGTAAAATAGTCATTTTTATGGATATAATATATTTCAAGATAGGGTCCTAATAACTTAATTTCTCTGCAACAAATGTACCCTAAATGATTGTGAGTCATTTTGGGTTTGTAATTTCTAGCTCCTAATTAAATATGAGCAATTGAGCAAGTCAATCTTTTTCTGCCTCAGAGTATTTATTTGTAAAATCAGGGAGTTGAACAAAGAGTCCGATAAGGTCCCTTTCATCTCTAAAAGTCAATGATTCTATAAATTCTCAGCTAAATTATATATTATCAAAAGGCAAAGACAGCATCTTCTATTCTGTCCCAACTCCTGGTTTTGCCATCATATGGGAAATTACAGAAATAAAGGCAATTAAAAATAGGAAAAAAATTTTTTGCCATCCTAACATTTGCAAGTGTTTTCATTTTATGTTCCATTCTGGTTCTTGAGCATATGTATACATAATTTTATATAATTACAAATAGGTCAAATTTTATATTTGACTTACCTTACTTAACATTATCTAACGTTTTTATATTATCATTATCACTCATAATTATAGTTTAAATGGCTACATAATATTCCATTTCATTGATGTACCATAGCTTACTTAAGTACTTCTGTATTTATAAATTTAGATTGCTTTTAATATTTGATAATATAAAAATGCTGCAGCAAACTTTATTCATATGAGTCTTCTTTTGAATAACTTTCAAAGAATAAATTCTAGGGATGTGATTACTGAGTTCAAGAGAGTCTCTTTACAGTTGTTTATAAGTACTGACAAACGGATTTCCTAAAAACTTACAATGATTTACATTGTTTTCACTATATCTGAGAGTGACAGTTTAACCACAGCCTCATCAAAGGTGTAGTATGAAAGGATACTTACTGTCAATGTACATTTCTTTGATTACTGGCAATCTTGAACATTTTTCCATTTGTGATTGCATTTTATCTTCTGTGAATTTTCTCATTGTCCCTTTTTCCATTTATCTGGCTGTGCAACCGTGGATGAGTCACCTAACCTCTCTGTGACTCTCTGTTTTCTCATTTGTAAACAGACTAATAATAGTGCCTATCTATAGAGTTATTGTTGGATTAAATGGATTTCTAAATGTAAAGCATATAGAAGAGTACCTGACGCATGGAGGGCCTTCAAAAAAAAGTTAGAATTAGAGCTAGTAGTAGCACTGGTATTAGTTATCTAATAATATATTAGTGATTTTCTTTATAATTTATATGATTTTTCTAGTTCTTATATAAATGCATACCTATCTTTGATTAACTTATAGAAGACCTTTTTATATAATATAGATGTAAGTCCTTCAGTCTACTGGGTTTGGTAAGGTAGCTTCCTGTTTCTTGTTTTAATTTCTATATTTTGCATGTGTATGTGTACACACACACAAGCATATGAGTACATACTTTCTCACAAATCCAGAAACACAGTGTCTATGCAAAAGGGGTAACTCATAAAAATGTTTATTGCAGACAGTGCCTAGAATGGCACGCCCAGCTCACTTGAAGAACTGTTCAACCAAGTCATTTAGAAAAATAACAAATAAACAAAACCAGAAGCAAAACCAAACCACATACATACACTCACTTATAAAACCAAAACCAAAAACAAACCATGTAAATACATGCACATTGCAAATAAACAAAACTGTGGAGGTTTTAAGCCAGAGAGATGAAAGATAGCCAGATGTAAGCCATGGAAATTTCTCTTTAAGAGTAATTGACTCTTTGTGTGCAATCATTGCCTGATTTCTGGCACACTGAGATCTGACTTAGACCACTCAGGAAAAACAAAAAGGTGGCATCAATAAATAAATTGCCTTTGGGAGTAAGAGAACTCAGAGTCCACATCAGCATGGATGGAAGAAATCCTTAGGGGGGGAATTCAGAAGGGATATAGGGAGCTCAGAAGAGCAAAGTTAGCCATGTTCAAGACCCAAGTTAATCGTCTATACAGTGAATGAATTGAAAGAAAAGGATAAAGAGAAATTTAAAAATAGTAATATGAGTAGTGGGAGGAACTGAAAAAAGCCGCTGCCCAGATGAGGATTGGAAACTATTTAAACTGAATAATACAGTATGTGTTTTGGCTCTGAGAAAACAGAAGTTGAACTTTTGAGTAGTAATCAGGACTTGGTCTCAAAGTATTTGCAAATAGTGCTGATATGAAGAACAGATGCTGACATTATTGCCAGTGGAAATCGCAACGTGATAGTTGGAGTGTGAGACCGTAAGAAACCACAGGGAATTTTTGTGGAAAGCTCGGCATCGAAAATGATTTATGGTTGACTTAAGAAGGAGACAAGGAAAATAAGGCTGCAGTGTATATACCATCTGACTGCTGCAGACAAAGGATGTAAACAGCCATAGCTCTCCAACCTCTTGGAAATCAGAGCTCTGCTCATACAGAAAGGCTCCAGAATGTTTGTCTGAGTTAAGCACATACTTCTTTTTTAGTATCTAAGAATAGTTATCCTCCTTTCCTCTCTCATTACTGTTTGGGTATCCTTAAAAATCCTCACCAGCCATTAAGCACTGTGAAATTACCCAAAGAGATCTGCAGCGTACTTTATTACCTCCTAAACAGGATCAGAGGAACCTCGCACAAGGCCCTAGGCTTGAAAGGTGAGCAGCTCTATTTTGTTATTGTTATATGTGTGAAGTACTTTTTTTTTTTAAAAGAAGATGTTGGGGGTAGGAGTTTATTAATTAATTAATTTATTTTTGCTGTGTTGGGTCTTCGTTTCTATGCGAGGGCTTTCTCTAGTTGTGGCAAGCAGGGGCCACTCGTCATTGCTGTGCGTGGGCCTCTCACTATCGCGGCCTCTCTTGTTGCAGAGCACAGGCTCCAGACGCGCAGGCTCAGTAGTTGTGGCTCAAGGGCCTAGCTGCTCTGCGGCATGTGGGATCCTCCTAGACCAGGGCTCGAACCCGTGTCCCCTGCATTAGCAGGCAGATTCTCAACCACTGCGCCACCAGGGAAGCCCTGTGTGAAGTACTTTCATGCTAGAAAACAAGTTGGGGGATTCAGGAGAGTCAGGTGAGTCTTCCAGAAATATCTGATGAAGTATGCTGCGAAGGTGAATTGAGGCAGAAAAGATGTGACCATTCCTTATTGTCACTTAAGTTATATCCTCTGTTCAAAGAGCAGAGAACCAGCAGTGCCTCTCAGATAGGAAGTAGGAACTTCTTGAGCTGCCCTAAAGGGAGTCTGCATTTGAAATGGGAAAAGACAGATATATTTGGCTAAAGGCAGTAGGGTTTTCATATGAGACACAGACTTCGGGGATGTTGATGTTGAGCCTTAAGTCCTCAGAACCGCTGAAGAAATGAAGCTCATATAAGGAGAATAAATGAACAGCAAACAACAACAAAGAAGCATCTCCAAAAGATAGGAACAGTGAGTTTTAATATCTGTCCAGTGACAACACTTATAGAATAGCAAGGGCAACAGATGAGATAAGGAAAATAAAACTGGGCTCTGTGCCCAGGAACCTGAACCAACTAAGCCAATCAGTGGCCAGATTCTCGTTACCTTGGAAAATGGATCCAGGTTCTCTCAATGTGTCTGTTTATAGGCATTCTCCTCACACACATATCTCACCAGCACCCTCCCCATTATCGCCTAGTTGAGTCTCCTTTGAAAACTTTTCATCCCAAAGCCTAAGACTACAGAGATCTATCCAAATCTGTACCAGAATAACTAGGGAGATTCAACTGTACTCTAAGTGGTCAGGATGTCCATTTCAGATGTAGTCCAAAAGGCCTGACGTAGCTAGGGCAGATGGAAAGGTGAGGACTCTCTATCCACTTGCATTGCTCTCTCCACTCTCCATTCCTTGGCGGAATCCTAATCAGTGTTCAGGACCCACTCAAGTGTTCCCTATTATCTTTTCTCCCTAAACCCCACAGGTAGAGAGAGCTCTGCTTCCATAGCATCTTATGCATAGCACTGATTATGCATTTACTACATTATTTTGTAATGGTCTGCTTGTCCATATTTTTTACTGGAGCATCCACTCCATGATGCGGGGGATAAGATCTTTCCTCTCTGTATCTCCAGCCCCAACACAGTATCTAGAACTGCACTATCCTGTAAGGTAGCCACCAGCCACATGTGGCTATTGAGCATTTGAAATGTGGCTAGTTCAAATTGAGACATGTAAAATACACATCGGGTTTTGACATATGAATAAGAGAATGTAAAATATCTCCTAAGTTTTTATATTGATTACACATTAAAATGATAATGTTTTGAATGAGTTAAAATATATTATTAAAATTAATTGTATCTGTTTCTTTTTACTAGTAAAAAGCTTAAAATTATATTTTCAATTGGACAGGACTGGTCTAGAACATAGCAGAGGCTTGTTCAAGTCAGAGTCTTAGCAGGAAAAAGAAGATATACTCAGTTTAGATTTTGAAGAGATGTTAATGAAGGGACAATTCACAGAAGTGTGGTTAAAGACATCCACAAAGGAGGCCGAAGCACCAAGACACTAGCAACAGAGGGGAGCAGTTAACAGTCTATAAAAGAAGGGGAGGAAATGATGTTACTAGAGTTGATGAGCCCTGGAGGTGCCGTAGAGGATCACTTAGCAGCAGTTCTAGTTACAGAGGGGCCCAGTCACTGCCAGAACCAGGAACCAAGCAGGAAGAGAACTCACCTTTGATCTCTGCTCTGCTCCCACCAGCTGTAGGGAACCAAAAGCCTAAGGGCAAGGGACCCTGAGTGATGTGCCTCCCAGGGCCCTAAGCAGTGCAGAGTAAAGTGGAGAATAAATAGATTAGAGCAGGAGGGGGCAGAAGTTGAAGAATAACTAGCACAGAGCTCAATAAACATGTTAAATGAATGAATGAAATAAAAGTAGCCAATGGGGAGAGAATGGAGGACAGTGATAAATTAATTTTTTCCCACCTGGGATATTTTTGCAACAGTACTTTTCAAACTGTCTGTGACACTGAGTTTAGTGAAATTAGGAGTTCCATAGACATTTCTTCCTTTGTTTTAAATATATATATTTCCTAACTATTTAAAAGACTCTGCTAAAACACAACATGCACACACACACACACACACACACACACACACACACATGTGTTCCATATCAAAATTGTGCCCACACTGGAAACAAGTCATCATCAACTTGTGCTGCCAGGTGAATTTGTTTTTGTGCAAAAGCCTAAAATAAGAGTCCTCCTGCCTCTTCTGTACTTTTATTTGAATGTCTTAAATGATCATGAATTAGGAAGGCTTAGGTCTGCATTAATCTCTTATAAAAATTCAGATCTACACATGTTCTCATATAAAATGGTACGCTTTAGTAGACCACCGTAACACACGTGCATAGCTCAAGGAAGTGCCCAGCAAGGATCAGGCATGTGAATTTGGCACGTGTCCTCATGTCTCATCATGTTACATCATTTTACATCATGCTTCTGATATAAACAAGATACATAGACATGATATGTTAAGGAATGTGACGATTGCAGATATTGTTAGGAATTCAATTTGAAATACACTTCTGGCCTTTGCTTCTTCTGTTCCCTATGCCTAAGAGGCTTTTCCTTCAGTTCTTGGCAAGGTTGAGATTGGAATGTCCCTCAGTCCTTTCCTCCTTTAACTGTCAGCTCAAATGTTTACTCCTCAGGAAGGGCTTCCCTGACCATTTGATAGCTTAATTAGGTGTCCCTCCCCATTCTCTATTTCAGCCTTATTTTACTGCCTTCATAGCACTTACCACAATTTGTAACTTTTAATTGTCTCTTTATTGGTTTTTGTCTGTTGCCTTAATAAAAATTTAAGTCTCATCATTGCAGGGACTGGCTACTTAGCATGGGAAGGGCACTATTGTAAGAGCTTTGCCTATATTAATTCATCTACTCAGAATAACCTTGTGCAGGTCTTTTTGACCCCGCTTTTAGAAATGAGGACACTGAGGCACAGAAAGGTTAAGTAATCTGATAAAGGTCAAATAGCTATTATGTGGGAGAGCAGGGATTCAAACTCAGGAAGGATGGCTCCAGTTCCTTTATTCAGGGGGGCACACATACAGCAGCATATTTGACATTGAAAGCTTCAGACTCCAGGCCCCAAAGTGCTAACAATAATACCTGCTAACATTTATTGGAAGCTTCCTATGGTGCTGTGTTTTATGTGATTATTATTATTACTACAATAACCTTATGGGATAGGTACTATTATTATCCCCATTTTACAAAGGAGGAAATTGAAACCTAGAGAAATTAGCACCTTTCCCGAGATCATACAGCCAAAAACATGGCAGAATAGGAATTTGAACCTAAGCTCCTAACCATGATGCTCTATGGCCTGCCTGGAATCCTGATTGTGCTATGTGCCACGCCTTTCTGTGTCTGGGATCATGTGTGATTGGACATATATTTCATCTATATTTTGGAAGAATATTCACTTGCTGAACACATCTGTGTTCTCTGGGTGGAGAGCTGAAGGGCAGGTTTATATCGATAAGTTCATCCTGAGCAGAGGTTACCAGGAAATCTTGTGCTTTTTCTAATCTGTACACTCATGTCCTCTCCAAATGGTGTTCTTCTTGGACCTACCAGACTAGGGCAGTTTACAGTATCATTTTCCTATGGAAAAATCTGGGAAACTCACACGTATGTGGAAATTAAACAGTATGCACCTACATAATCAGTGGGTCAAAGAAGAAATCAGAAACTACTTTGAGATGGATGAAAATGAAGATACAACTTACCAAAACTTATAGGATGCAGCTAAAGCCTCCTGTGCACAGAATACATATGCATGTTGAACTTATTTCTGTCCTCTCCTTCACTTGATTCATTTTCTTATCTACTTAACCAGCACTTACTGAAAGCCAACTCTGGGCCAGGCACCCTGCTGAGGTTTAGAGATACGGGATGACCAGAACGTAGTCACAGCCCCCTAGGGATTAGCTAGGCAGATGGAGCACATAAACTGATTACCTGGTTAAGTGCTTACACCAGGATTCTAGTCAGCAAGGCTGGAAGAAGAGTGATGTTCTTTTGGTCTGTTACTATCTGACTTTGTCTTTTATTTTACTCTCCTCCAGCTTGCCTTTTCTCTTGAGGACTTCCTTTCCTGGCTACCTCATGTCCCCTTTCTTTCCCTACCATCCCCAATTCCAGATGATCTCTTTTGTGGGTTTTATACAATTAAAGTTTGAAAACCAACTACTGGAATCTGGATTTAATCTTCGACACCAACCTCCCATCCCCACCCTGTCCCCAGCTGATGAATGCTCAGGGAACAGAGATTAGTGATAACATGAGCCTAAGGAAAATTGAATTAGACAGTCATTAGTTCGTCACCACTCCCTATTTCCCTGCTTTCCACAAAAGTTAGGATCTCTTCCAAAGCCACATAGGAATGATTTTTTTTTTTTTAATTTTCTGAATTCTCTTCTCCACCTCCCCTGGCACAATATTACAAATAGATGTCTTCTGACTTCTCATCTGCTGTCCCTAGAATTGTGGAATGTTGTTTTGAAATTCTTCTTTTGATTTTTGTATCCAAATTTATATCCCCAATTCCTAGCATACTGCCTGCCACATAATAGATGTCCAATAAATACATGTGAAAATAAGTCCAAAGTAAAAAGAGGGGAAAAAAATCAGTAGATCATTTCTGCATGAACGAATTTGCTATATTTAAATTTAGGAGGTTATGTGGCAGTTTCATCCCTGAATTATGTGGTCCCCAAGGCCAGGAGCTAGTCTACATTCTTCTTGGTATCCTCCCCTACCCTGTACCTAACACAATACCTGGTGCAGAACAGAATCTTAATCCGTATTTGTTGAATAAAGAATGAATAAATATCATTAAATAAATATCAATAAATATTTGTGTTTGATGTGGATTTATATCAATAACGTTACCTTAAATATTTTCTGGAATAAGGTATAAATAACTTAGGTACATAAACTATAAATAGTATTAGAAGAATGTCTGTGGAAAAGAAGGGACTACACTGGTGTCCTGCTCTGGGAACCCACCCCTTAAAATGGGTGTGTCTACTTCTGTCTTATTCTCCTCCAGAAAAACTGGAGCCAAACTTTGGAGATGGCTTTGCACATGAAATGGGAGTACAAGTGTGTGAACGTGTGGCTGTGGGATTTTTGTTAATGTAGTCATTTCTTTCCAAACACTTGAAAAATATTTTTCTTTTATATTTTCCATTCTATTGCCATTGCCTCTCTGCTTTCTCCTCATTTCACATTTAAATTCTATAAATCATCCAGTTAATGTGGACATGCATAATAAGTGGGCCCAGATCTTATTCTAAATGGAAGCCAGAGCCAGTGTCCAGCCACTAGGATTGCATAATTACCCCGAGAACAGAGTTGTGTTTTCTGCAAGGGCTTTTATCAGCATCTGTGAAGCCCCAGATGTATGTTTCGGCATTAGACAAGGAAAAAGATTTATGAAACACATATCTCCTCTTTCCTGGGGAAAAAAGAAAATCTTTTCTTTTGCAAGAAGACTCAGTGTGTGAGTACATCCCAGCCCTTAAGGGAAAGAAAGAAAATTATATCAGAAATCTATGCATACTAAAATAATATTCGCTCAAAATGGGGAATGATTGATTCTTTCCATATGTTCTTATCCTATTTCAATTTAAATTAATTTTGCAGGAGTCATTAGCCATCTCCACAAAATTTGCTGGGTTTGCTCCTAACGCTGGCTTTGGCACACCTGCAGCCAACGCATGTCTTTATGGTTAATCTGTAGGAACCAAAATTAATTTCAGTAAAACAGCCAAATGGTCCTCAGGAGCCCTTACTCATATGTCTGGTTAGCATTCACCAGGGGCAGAAAACAGCCTGACAAGGGTGATAGAAACATTTCAAAGGATCTTTTCTAAGTTCTCTCACTTATCTTTTTTTTTTTAATTTGCAGGTACAAAAATTCCATTTGTAATTCTTTAATTCCAAGGGCAATGGGTGTCTTGGGGTCTCAGAATTCAGGACAGATGGCCAGCGGGGACATGATATTACGCTTGCGAGTCATGGCAGGTGCAGAAGGAGGGCAAGCAGTTAAAAGTTTGGCCAGCTCTCCTTTTCTCGCTTTCTGTGCTTCCTTTTGCTCTTCTAGATGAGTATACAGTTACACGAGCTGAATTCGTTATCTCCCAAAGCTGTGCGGTTGTACATCCAGGAAAAAGACTTGATTACTCAACCCATGTTTCCAGGAGCCTTATTTGGGTTCTTTTGTGCAGCAGAAGCAAAAGTGCTGAGTGTACCCTCTATTTGTTTTGCGATTTGCCGGCACATTACTTGCTATCACTCTGGTTTCAACAGACGATCTTTCCACTGAGGTTTTAGCAAGTCTATATTTAGAAAACAATAAAAGATGTATACGATAGAAAAATTAAGGGGGAGCAAAAGTGCACTGAGGAGGAGAGAGAAGGGCAAGAGACAGTCACAAATCCCTTCCAGTGACAGCAGCTGTCCCTGGCTTCCAGGCTTGATTTCTTTCTTACCTTGCCAAGGGTTTCACTGTACAATGTGGAGTTATTAAATGTGGAGATGAGGGAAGGAACTATAGGAAAACATGGCTCCAGTTCTCCACGGTGGCCTCAGAGTGAGCTTTGCCAGGGCATACAGCAGACACAGTGTGAGAATCCAGGGACTGATGTGTCAGCTGCAAAAGGCGTATCCATGTGGCTGTTATGACCACGTATAATCTCCTTTGTTGGGGCTTTGTCAGCACATGAGCTGCTAGTAGGTCAATGACTTCCTTCCCCACCAGGAGTAGTTTGTATGGCTCTTCTGCAAGCTGTTGCCAGATACTTAGGTTTGGGGATTTCTGAGGTGGATGTAACCAGAATAGGCTCTGGTTTGTCTCCACTGATTTTGATGCTTTGAAAAGAAAAACAGAGAAAATACTCGGAAGTTTTTTTGTTGTTGTTTTTTAATAAAAAAGAAGGAGGAAGGATAGCCTGAAAGTAAAAAAGGAATGGCAGTTGAGATGGGCTAGTCCCTTGACCAATATAGCTATAAATATTTCATTGTCCATTATATCAGATAATAATAGGTTTATTTGATTGTCTGTGGGTTTGGTATAAGTTTATCTACTTTTACATGGCCTCTTTAATGCCGTATGGAATATTGTAAACTTTTAACTTATGTACATATATATTTACTTACTTGTCTTACACTATACCTAGCATAGGGACACTGTTAAGTTGGGTACTTAACAAATCGATATAGGAGTTGCCATAGCTACTAACTTATAATAACTGTAGGATATACATAGACATTTTCTTTGGTATTAAAAATAAAATGAAAAAAGAAGAAAAAAGTCTCTGGCAAAAAAAATGTGTATATATATGATGTCTGTATAACCTTAAGATGTTTAATTGAATACATATCTCTTCCTTGAAAAATTAAAAGTAATTTGAAGTGATTTGAAGTAATATGATTAGGAGAAAAAAACAATTGTGTGATGAAGTAGCTTCTGTCAGGTTGCTGCTGCCTGGTTAGACATCACCACATGACTAGCCCTATCTCAAAACATCAAATTCTGGTGTAATAAGAAGGTAACCCTAAATGTCCACTCATCTACTGGAGGACATAATTTTCTTCCAGCATCATGTTGCCTTTTGCTTTCTAGGCAGAAAGTCTTGGATGTAACTTTTTTTTTTAATTGAAGTATTGTGTTATACAAGATTGTGTTAGTTTCAGGTGTACAGCAAAGTGATTCAGTTTTATATATTTTTTCCAATTCTTTTCTATTATAGATTGTTACAAGACATTGAATATAGTTCCCTGTGCTATACAGTAAATCCTTGTTGTTTATCTATTTTATATATGTTACTGTGTATCTGTTAATCCCATACTCCTAATTTATCCCTCCCTCGTCCGAACTGTTTGTTAACTGTTTCTCTTCAGGCCAGACTCCGTGGATTTTCTCGGAGAAAGAAAGTGGGCTATAACTTGTGTCTGCCTCGTGGCCTCCGTGCAGACTAGCCAAAAAAAAATACTGCTAGGAGTCTGGAACCTTGAGTTCCAGTCCTGGCCCAGCTATCCTTGTTAGCTCTAGGCAAATTAACTTCATCTCCTAGAACCTCAGTTTCTCATGGGTGTAAAGAGGGTACTACTTCTGGATGCTTCAAAAGACCATTTGACAGAGTAGCAGGTGACATTACAGAAAGAGCTAAGGCTTTGGAGTCAGCCAACAAGGTTAATTCTTCAGCAGATATTTATTTAGCATCCGCTATATGCCAGGTACTGTTCTAGGTGCTAGAGATGCTGCCCTCATGAACCTCACATTTTAATCGTGGGGAAGGTAATCAATATTGGTCTGTGACCTTGGGCAAATCATCTATCCTGTCTAAGCTTGTTTTTTCCAACTATAAAATGAGCACTGTCATAACGTTTCAAGATTTGTTGTCAGGATTAGACGCAATGGTATTTAAATCACCTATTATACACTAAGGGTTCAATTAATGCTATGTAACGAATACTATATAACATGTGGGGGAAAAGCTTTTACAATTGTGTAATGCTATCCAGATATGTGAATTATTATTTTTTCATCTCTCCTCTGTACTGTTTGCCTTTAAAGCCACAGACTGTCACAAAATTACACTGTAGAGTTCATCACTTTCCTTCTCTTTATCGCCTTAAAAGGGATTTTATTTAGTAAAGAAACGCTTTTTTGAGTACCTATGAGGCTGGCATGGGGATATGGAAATAAATGAGATTTTAGGATCAAAACAGTTAACACTTGGATTTCATCAGGGTTCTCACTTTGGAGGGCTTATCCTTCTTTAGTTTATATTCGTTCTTAACTGTTTAGAAAGAAAGAAAGGAAAACAGCCCTCTCCTTGGCAAGTGAGTTAAATTGAGTTTTACTAGCAAGATTGAAAGCTTTGTCTATAAGACCCCAGGCAATCTCACTTACTCAAGATGAAACAGATGATAGAAAATATATTTCCTGTAGCTGTCCTAGAGGTAAATGTTCAATCTATCAATACCCTTTGCAAGAAGAGAAAGTCCGTCATGTACTGTGCCCAGTCATGTGATCACTATTGTTACAGATGTTTCAGAGGATATACATAAAAGGAAGAAGATATTCCAGGAGATATAGATCAGTATAAGATGTGACGCCTGCCCTGGGGGCAGGAGGTGGAATGCACTTGTTAATTTACTCATTCATTTATTCAAGAAAAATGTGTTTAGTAACCGTGGCCTTGAAGGAATTGCTCTGAGTACTGGGTCTACAAGTGAGAGAACCAACAAAGTGGGAGAACATTTACTGAATACCTATTGTGTACCAGGCACTGTCTATCACTTTACTTACATCATCTCAACTTATTCTCCCATCAACCTTAAAAAAACAGTTGTAGTCTTTGACCTCAGAGAGTTAATTGGGGTTGTGACAGGACAGAGAACAATACACAGTGGGAGAAGCACTGCCGTGAAGGAACAGGCCCAGAGCTGATGAGCTCAGTAGGGAGGAAATAATTAGCTGCCCCCAGAGAGTAGGGGCAGGCTTCACAGAGGTGGTGGTATTCTAGTTTTTAAGCAGGAACGAGACATGTGAAAGAGATCACTACTAGTTAGGCAGAGATACAGACAACAGACAGGGATTGATGGCACAGACTGTAAGTGCTGCAGGAGCCAGGGAAACTCTAGGCTCTCAGAGCACCAACTGTTTGTGCTCTCTGCCCCTCCCTTCCTAAGCAGTCACCTAGAGTTGTTGCCTCAACTGAGATTGATTTCCCTGAGATAATGACACTGGGACACAGATTTCTAGCCCAATTCATGGTGCACATGGGGCCTCTTTTACAACTCTTTCTCTGTTTTATGAAGAAAGTAGGTCCCTTTTGCCCTATGCTCTATGTTAGAGTCAGGAGCTGATCTTTGTATGAATGCCATGCTAGATCTTGATTTGTTTTATGTTGATGGCATTTAGGAATGAGAAGTGGGAAACAAATTGATCCTCTCTATGTCCCACTGTTGGGTCTTGGATGAAGTGGCCTTCTTGAAGCTTTTCGTCTTGCAGTTGGAAGGTATTATATAAATTAAACACTAACCCGTGGAGCCAGATAGACATGAGTTCAAGTTCCACATCTGCCCCTTATTAGCTGGGTAATCTTGGGCAGGGAATCTCTTCACCCAAATTTGTTTCATGGGATTGAACCAAACTCTGAGAGGTGGAGATACAGCTCTAAATTTAGAGCCCACCAAAGAAAAATTTGGAGAGGGCTCCTTTATCCTTCTACTCTTTGAATAAACAGGTATAACGCAGTGACCCCACCTGGAGCATTAAAGCTATAGAGAAAGAGGAAAAGCAGCGACAGCTGCTCTCTAGCTAGTTTGCTCTCCATTGCCTAATTCAACAGCTAAATATACCCAATCCTCAAGGAAATCATTACAGTTTTTTGCAATAAATATTGTATGCAGTCCCCTTGGTTTTGGAGGTCTGTGATTATATTCAGAAAATAGCCTTTATTTGAAATAGCTAAACTTGTAATAGGTAAGACGCTGGAATCTTTCAATCTACAATAATAATAGTAGTAATAATAGATTAATTGGGGGGTGCTTACTGCCAGGCATTATGTTAAGTAATCTATCATGAATTAACTCATTTAATCTTACAGTCACCCTATTATGTAGGTGCTATCATTATGTCTGTTTTAAGATAAGGAAATTAAGACACAGAAAGGGACAGTGGCTTGCTGGACTGGCCGAACTGGAATTTAAACCCAGGCTGTCTGCTTCAGTGCCACAAACCACTCTCCAGTTCTACAAGCCAACTTCTTTAAAAATAATTGTAATAATAATATTGTGTGTCTTCTAATTATAAAAGTAAGTCATGGTAGGAATTTTTGAAAATAGCAAAAGGGGTAAGGAAGCCCAAATTATTCATATTTTTATTACCCAAGGATAATGTTTATTAATATTTGGGTCTATTTCCTTTTGGAAATTAAACTACACATATAATTCTCTTTTGAAATAGCGTAACACTGCATGTAACTTTTTAGACTTAATGTTAAAATTTGAGCATTTTCCCGTGTTATTAAATATTCTTATAAACCACAGATTTTAATGGCTGCAAATATTCCAGTTACCAGGAGGTACCATAATTTACTTTTATTTATTTATTTATTTTTACATTTTTATTTATTTACTTTTGGCTGCGTTGGGTCTTCGTTGCTGCACACGGGCTTTCTCTAGTTGCGGTGAGCGGGGGCTACTCTTCGTTGCACTGCACAGGCTTCTCATTGCGGTGCTTCTCTTGTTGTGGAACGCGGGCTCTAGGTGTGCAGGCTTCAGAGTTGTGGCTCGCGGGCTCTAGAGCGCAGGCCCAGTAGTTGCGGCGCACAGGCTTAGTTGCTCTGTGGCATGTGGGATCTTCCTGGACCAGGGCTCGAACCCGTGTCCCCTGCGTTGGCAGGTGGATTCTTAACCACTGTGCCACCAAGGAAGTCCTATAATTTACTTTTTAAATCCCATAATGTTGGACCATTAGGTTGTTTCCAATATCCCTGAGGCTTCTGTGTCAGTTTCTTGAGCCCTGTTCTTTTAAGACCTGCCTGGGCTGTTGGAAGAGCGGTTTATCTTCCATTGAAGGAAATGCACCCACATCCCTCTCCCCAGGTAAGAACACCTCTGAGCCACTGGAGACAAGTGAGAATTTTGAAAAGTCTCCTGAGTGTCCAAATTATTAATGAGAATCCAGAATTTCATTCAATTTAAAACATACTTGTATAATTTTTTCCTATTTAAAAAGAAATATGCCCCTTGTAAAGAAAGTAGAACATACAGATGAGCAAACAAGAAAAAAAGAAGTAAGATCACACCACTCAGCTTGATAAATATCTATCTTGCCACACACTACACACTATCTTATTACCTACTTGTTTTACTCAATGTCCTTTCACAATGCACACATATTTCAAATCATCACAATGTACATTTTAAATATCTTACCATTTTATTTGTCAATTATACCTGAACAAAGCTGAGAAAAGTCCAAACAGGTACCAAACGGTAACTGACTTCTTCTCAACCCCTCTCCAACTTGCAGGCATGATCCCTACAATTTTTTTTTTTTTGATCACGCCTCACAGCTTGCAGGATCTTAGTTCCCCAACCAGGGATCGATTGAACCCGGGTCCCAGAAGTGAAAGCGGCAAGTCCTAACCACTGGACCACCAGAGAATTCCCTACAATCACTTTTTAACTCACTTGTGTTTACATAAATATAAAGCATTTTTCCTCCTTATTAATTTTGCCACAACTACCATGGACTAGTTGCTGTACTTTCAGAGAGGCAAAAGTGCGGTCCCTACCATCAAGCATTCTGCTCTCTACATGGGGAAGCAAGACCCATATTTTTGGGAAAAATGACAAATAACATAAGGCTATAAAACAGTGACCCAACATGGTGCTTCTAATAAGGGCATATGTGAGAATAAGGAAATATCCAGACCATTTTACTAACCCAAATCCTCTTCTCCATCTTTAGCCCAGCCTGTTGTGTCCATTTTTTTCCTCTGTTTGGTTGAGAAAGGGCACAGAGTTAGCTATGCCATGTATGATCTCCTTCATCAAATGTCTGCCTCTAACTTTTAAGCAGATACTTCTACCAAAAGGAGCATCCCATCAAGTTGTAGCAGAAGCTAAGCCTAAGTTTATTTTAAAGGATTATGTTTGAAATCAGTAAAAACAGGACTCTGAGCCCCTTATTCCTCCAGCCAGACTTTATTAAAAAATGGAGTCTTACTCCCAGAGGAATGGTGAACCTAGGTATCACTATACTAAGGTTACAACAGGTGGTAAGAAGATTGGATGAAACATAATCATCTTTTTTTTTTTTTCATTTATTTATTATTTGGCTGCATTGGTGCATGCGGGTTTTCCCTAGTTGCGGCGAGTAGGGGCTACTCTGTTGTGGTGCATGAGCTTCTCGTTGTGGTGGCTTCTCTTGTTGTGGAGCAAGGGCTGTAGACACGCGGGCTTCAGTAGTTGTGGCGAGTGGGCTCAGTAGTTGTGGCTCACGGGCTCTAGAGCGCAGGCTCAGTAGTTGTGGCGCAAGGGCTTAGTTGCTCCATGGCATGTGGGATCTTCCCAGACCAGGGATCGAACCCATGTCCCCTGCATTGGCAGGTGGATTCTTAACCACTGCACCACCAGGGAAGTCCCATAATCATCTTGCTTTATGATCAAACTAATGCTAAAGGAGTGAAACAAAAATGGTTTATTTTGTAAGCTCTCTGAGGAATTACGCAGTTTTAGTTAAAACTCTTGCAGCTCTCCCTATTTTATAGCTGCAGGTTATTCCCATAACATCGCTCTAAACTTACTTTTATTATAATTACTATAATTCCATAATATATTATTATTTTTACTTAAAAAATCAATTATATTTTATTGAAGTATAGTTGATTTACAATATATATTAGTTTCAGGTATAGAACATAAAGATCCAGTAATTTTATAGATTATACTCCATTTAAAGTTATTACAAAACAATGGCTGTATTTCCCTGTGCTGTACAATGTATCCTTGTTGCTTATCTATTTTATGCATAGCAGTTTGTATCTCTTAGTCCTAACAATCAATTATATTTTAAAGAGATGTTTAAAAATAACAATGGAAAAAAAGTCTTTTATCTACCCTCAGTTACCATTTCTGGTGCTCTTCTTTCCTTTGTGTAATCCAGATTTCCATCTGGTATAATTTTCCTGTGCCCGAAGGATTTTTTAAAACATTTCTTGTAGTGCAGATCTGTTGGCGAAAAGCTTTGCAATGTTTCTGTGTCTGAAGAAGTCTTTATTTGGCCTTTCACTTTGAAAGATGCTTTTGCTGGGTATAAAATTCTAGGATGACAGGGTTTTTTGTTTTTGTGTCATCACATTAAAGATGTTCCTTCACTGGGATCTGGCTTGCATTTTTTCTGACAAGAGTTTGCTGGTTTACTGTCATTCTTATTTTTGTTTACTCTGTACATATCTTTTTTGTGTGTGACTGCTTCTAAGACTTTTCTCTTTTCACTGGTTTTGAACAATTTGATTATGATGTGTTTTGGTGTAGTTCTTGTTTCCTGTGCTTGGGTTTGTTGAGCGTCTTGGAGCTTCCTGTGTAGGTTTAGAGTTTTCATCAAGTTTGGAAATTTTTCAGCCATTATTTCTACAAAAATATTTTTTTGGTCCTCCCATCTCTTTCTTCTCTGTTGTGGGCTGAATTGTGTCTCCCTCCTCCCCACAGATTTATATGTTGAAGCTCTAACCCCCTAAGTGACTGTATTTGGAGGTAGGGTCTTTAGGATGGTAATTAAGGTTAAATAAGGTCATATGGGTGGGACTCTAATCCAACTGCATGGTGTCCTTATAAGAAGAGCAAGAGACACCAGAGATCAATCTCTTTCCACACATGTGCACAGAGGAAAGGCTAAGTGAGGACACAAAGAGAAGGCAGCTGTCTACAAGCCAGGAAGAGAGAGATCTCACCAGAAACCAGCCCCCCTGAAGCCACCTTGATCTTGGACTTCTCACCTCCAGAACTGTGAGAAAATTAATTTCCATGGTTTAAGCCACCAGACCTGTGGTATTTTGTTAGGGCAGCTGTAGAAGAGTAATACAGTAGTACAGAGAGTTTCCTTATTACCCACCCCACGCACCCACTACCCCACATCCAGTTTCCCCTACTATAAACATCTTACATTAATGTGGTATAGTTATTACAATTAATGAACCAATATTGGTATGTTATTATTAGCTAAAATTTTTCATTTATTCAGATTTCTTTAGTTTTTCCCTAGTATCACTTTTCTGTTTTAGGATTACATCCAGTAGACGTCACCCTCCTCTTGGCTCTGACAATCTCTCAGATTTTCCTTATTTTTGATGATCTTGAAAGTTTTCAGGAGTATTGATTAGGTATATTGTAGGATGCCACTCTATTGGATTTTATCTGATATTTTTTCATAATTAGATGAGGGTTATGGGTTTGGCCATACCAAAACAATACGTTTCTGAGCACTCTTCCTTTAGATTTTTTTTTTTGATGTGGACCAGTTTTAAAGCCTTTATTAAATTTGTTACAATATTTCTTCTGTTTTATGTTTTGGTTTTTTTTGGCTGCGAGGCACGTGGGATCCTAGCTGTCTGACCAGGGATCGAACCCACACCCCCTGCATTGGAAGGCAAAGTCTTAACCACTGGACCTCCAGGGAGTTCCCATGGGCACTCTTCCTGATGATCAGTGTAGCACAGAATTTTTCCACTGTGGCTGCTGAGAACATGAATTATTCCTGGCCCTGTGTAAAGTCTGAAGATTGTATGTCTGCTTCTTTCCAATGGGTCTTTTCCTCTACTTGGATGGGTTCCTCACTCACATATCTGGTTAGTTCCTAACTGAAGACTCAGAAAGAGCCCTCACTTTGTCTCCGTGCAGCTCTCTCCTCTCTGACACTCTGCCCTGTGAATTCTCTCCACCTTATATCCTCCAGATTTTCAACTCTGGCTACGTAACTCAGGAAGGCTGCTAGGCTCTGATTGGGTTTTTCCTCCCTGTGCTGTAGCCTGGAACTCTCTAGGCAATAAACTAGGGCAGTCATAAGGCTCACCTCATTTACTTCTTTTCTCTGAGGAATTACTGTCCTAGGTGTTGTGTTTCCAATGTTTGAAAACCATTACTTCGTATTTTGTCTTGTTTTTCAATTTAAAATGGGCGGGGGGGGGCGGTAATAACACTTTCTCAGTATCATAGCTGCATACTGAAGCCAAAATTACTTTTTTGTTTTATTGTGATAAATAAAGTTAACACAAAACTTACTTTTAATCATTTTAAGTGTACAGTTCAGTGACATTAAGCACATTCATATTGTTGTACAGCCATCACCACCATCTATCTCCACAACTTTCTCATCATCTCAAACTGAAACCCTTAACCCATTAAATAATAACGTTTCTCCTTCCTCCCAGCCTCTGAAAACCACTATTCTACTTTCTGTCTCCATGAATTTGACTACTCTAGATACCTTAAATGAGGGGAATTGTATAAATCTGCCCTTCTGTATCTGGCTCATTTCATTTCATTTAGCATAATATCCTCAAAGCTCAATTATGTTGTAGCATGGTTCACAATTTCCTTTCTTTTTAAGGCTAATACTCCATTGTAGGTATATACCACATTTTGATTTTCCATTCATCTGTTGACGGACATTAAGGTTGTTTCCATCTTTTGGCTATTGTGACTAATGCAGCTATGAATATTGCTGTATGTTATGGACTGAATTGTGTCCCCCTCAAATTCATATGTTAAAGTCCTAGCCCCCAGGACTTTCCTGGCAGTCCAGTGGTTAAGACTCCCGTGCTTCCGCTGCAGGGAGCATGGGTTCAATCCTGCATGCTGCGCAGAGCAGCCAAAAAAAAAAAAATCCTAGCCCCCAATGTGACTATATTTGGAGATAGGGCCTTTAGGGAGATAATTAAGATTAAATGAAGTCACAGGGTGGGACCCTAATCCAATAAGACTGGTGTCATTAGAAGAAGAGGAAGAGACACGAGAGATTTCTCTGCACACACAGAAAAGAGTCCATTTGAGGACATAGCAAGAAGGGTATATTGTAGGATGCCCCTCTATTAGATTTTATCTGATGTTTTTTCATGATTAGACTATGGTTATGGGTTTGGCCATACCAGAACAATACCTCTCTGAATACTCTTCCTGATGATCAATGTACAAGCCAGGAAGAGAGATCTCACTAACCCAAATGGTGCCTTGATCTTGGACTTCTGACCTCTAGAACTGTGAGAAAAAAAATTTCTGTTTAAGCCATCCAGTCTGTGGCATTTTGTTATGGTAGCCGAAGCTGACAAATACAGTGTACAAGTATCTGTTCAAGTTCCTGCTTCCAATCCAAGAAGTGGAATTGCTGGTGGTTCTATGTTAAATTTTTTGAGGAACCACAATACTATTATCCACCATGCATAATTACTTTTTAATCATCTGTTTATCTGCCAAAAAGTAAGCTCTGGGGGAGAAATTAAGTCTCATGTACACCTCGTGCATAGTGCCTCATAAATGCACAATAAATATATGTTAACTCCATGGAAAAGTACATGAACTTTTACAACTGAGAATTAATTATTAGTAGTAATAAAATTTGAGGCAGCAATATATTGTAGGAAAAAAGCATGAAACTAGAATTTTAGTCATACCTTTGCTACCAACTCACTGTGTGACCTTGGACAAAATATTATATCTCTTGGGGCCTCAGTGTCCTCATCTGAAGATGAAAGAGTTGTACTGAATGATCTCAAGGTCGTTTCAGCACTAATATCCCTTGGTTCTCTGACTGTAGGTGTTGGGATACCTGGTATCACTAGCTATGCAGACTTGTAAATACTACTGCTTGTCAAGTTGCCTGCTGATAAAACTGAGGCAAAGCAGAGTACCAAGTTCAGATCCCTTACCTTGTTTCCCAGAGTAACCAAAGGTAGAGGACACATCAAAGATCAGGATAATAAGAGCAATATCAGTTGTCAAAACAAAGAGTCAGGTGCAAGCACTTTAGATATGAGCCAAGGATACCAGGAGGAGGTAAGGAAATGGACTGTAAAGCTAAATGGTGATTGGCTTCTTTATGGTGGCTACAGGCAGTACCGGGTCCCCAGAGTCCTGTGATAGGATTCTCTGTGTGTCAAGTCTTCCAGGCTGTAAAATGGGAGTGTTGATTGCTACTTTTTCTGCCACTTTGGCTGGAGATGAGTGGGAATAAAAACTTCAAAAAGAACCAGACCTTAGTTGTTTTTTCTGAAACAAAAAAATTAAATGTAAAATTTATTTAAGTTGGGGCAAAATGAAAAAATTGGTGAGCTTGGGTAAGGGCATATGGGAGTTCTTTGTGTTATTCTTGCAACTTTTCTTTGTAAGTTTGAAATTATATCGGGATAAAAAGTTACCAAGGAGAGGAAACACTTATTTTAAGGAGAAT
The DNA here is from genome assembly GCF_963924675.1 of Phocoena phocoena. NCBI lineage: Eukaryota > Metazoa > Chordata > Mammalia > Artiodactyla > Phocoenidae > Phocoena > Phocoena phocoena. The sequence goes on along the minus strand of NC_089225.1, from coordinate 54,028,052 downwards.
AAGACAGAAACCAGTAGAGGACACACAGGACCTTGCCCACCTAAATGTCCCTTATCTACTCCTCTTCCTAGAAAACACCCTACTCTGCTAAGCCTTAGAATTGCCATAATTTAAGTTCATCCCCATTGTGGGGGAGAGGGATATTTACTTCACTTTGGAAACAGTTTATATGAGAAATTTACCCACAGCTCCTTTAGAATAGATTTTGTATGCATAGATGAACTGCTCCTAGGGCAAAACATCCAAATCATCTTATTATAGAGGTCTTTTGACATTGTCCTTGTGGCTGCATCACAGCATCAGTGTATTAATAGCAATAACTCTAATTTGACATTAGAAATTCAAGCAACCCCACTTTTGGATTTGTCAGCTCATCAGAAGTCCTCTGATTTTTAGCTAAATTAAGTCATTGTTTTGAAAGAAAATATTTTTTATATATATATCTGATAAAGGGCTTATATTCAGAATAAAGAACTCTTAAGCCTCAGTAATAAGAAGAAATTTTTTCAGTCTAACGCGCTCCCAACTGAGCTATTTCTATAGCCTATAACCTGATTTTTAAAAATAGGCAAGAGGGCTTCCCTGGGGGCGCAGTGGTTGAGAATCTGCCTGCCAATGCAGGGGACATGGGTTCGAGCCCTGGTCTGGGAAGATCCCACATGCCACGGAGCAACTAGGCCCGTGAGCCACAACTACTGAGCCTGCACGTCTGGAGCCTGTGCTCTGCAACAGGAGAGGCCGTGATAGTGAGAGGCCTGCACACCGTGATGAAGGGGTGGCCCCACTTGCCGCAACTAGAGAAAGCCCTCGCACAGAAATGAAGACCCAACACAGCCAAAAATAAATAAATAAATAAAAAGCTGAGCTGACGTCCTTCTTCACTTAAAAAAAAAAAAAAAAAAGGCAAGAGATTTGAATAGACATCTCACCAAAGAAGAGTATAGTAAATAAGTGCAGGAAAAAATGTTCAATACCATTAGTCATTAGGGAAATGCAAATTAAAATGACAATGAAATACCACTACACCAGCACTCCAATGGCTAAAATAAAAGCGACAGACAATACCAAGTGCTGATATGGATGTGGAACAACCACAATGTTTGTACGCTGCTGGTGGGAATGCAAAATGGTACATCTACTTTGGAAAACTCGCCATCCTTTATGAAATTAAACATACATTTACCATCAGACCCAGCGATCCCACTCCTAGATATTCACCCAAGAGAAATGAAAACATATTTCACCCAGAGACTTGTACTTGAATATTCCTAACAACTTTATTCATAATCAAAAACTGGAAACACCCAAATGTTCATCAACTCGTGAATGGGTTGACAATGTGTGCTGTATCTAAATGATGGAATACTACTCAGCAATAAAAAGCAACGTACTACTGATAAACACAACAACATGGATGAGTCCCAAAAGCATTATGCTAAGCAAAAGAAGGTAGGCATGAAAGACCATACATTGTGTGATTCCGTTTATGTAATATTCTAGAAAAGTCAAAACTAGAGTCACTGAAAGCAGATCACTGGTTGCCAGAGATAGGAAAAGAATTACAAAGAGACAAGAGGTAACCCTTTGGGTTGATGGAAATGTTCTACGCCATAATTGTGAGGGCAGTTAAATATATGCACTTAAGAGAATTTATTGATTGTACACTTAAATTTTGTGAATTTTATTGATGTCAATTACACCTCAGTAATATCATTTTTTTTAACTTTAAAATTAAGTCATTCTTTTTTATTGCCTCAATATGTTTCTCCCAGTGGAGAAAAATCTGGTGTTAGAACCACAGTAACTGCTATTGGAAATTAATAATAAATAGCATCAATTGATAAATGTTTATCATGGGGCACTTAGAATGACCTAAACTGCCAACTTCACTTTTTTCAGCATAAATTAAAAATAAGAGGGGTTCCCTGGTGGCGCAGTGGTTGAGATTCCGCCTGCCGATGCAGGGAACATGGGTTCGTGCCCCGGTCTGGGAAGATACCGCGTGCCGCGGAGCGGCTGGGCCTGTGAGACATTGCCGCTGAGCCTGCGCGTCCGGAGCCTGTGCTCCGCAACGGGAGAGGCCACAACAGTGAGAGGCCAGTGTACCGCAAAAATAAAAAAATAAGAGGGGGTGGTTGACATAATGGATTTTGCTTCGAGAGAAGGCTGCTTTGGTGTTTCATTTGATCTGAAATGGAAAGGTAACAAATATGGGGATCATTTTAGTTCAGATGTATCAAATCTTATTATTCTAGAGCAAATATTAGTGGGTTGAAAGAATCTCAAGCTGTAGACATTTCTCAGGTCTATTTTTAAACTCAAACTGGCTCTTTCCCAGAAAGAAGAGGAACAAAAATTTACTGGCAGTAAAGCCTTTACCTTTTTTTCATTGAATTTTCTGAGGAGATTAAAAAAAAAAAAGCCTCTGAAAAATCAGAACAGATGGGACATTATGAAAAGCATTGCAGAACAGAATACTTTTCCGAGTACTTAGAAGAAAATAAAGTGCTCAAAGAGACCTTGTCTTTTTAAAACATCAGTTGACTAGAGACAAAGTATCCGATGTAGTAAATATTTGCTTTTCTTTGAAGGAACTGAAAACAATAAAAGACCAGTCACATTAAATTGTTCTCAAGGTTGATCTATAAGGCACCAGTCCAAAGGATTTCCATCTGAAAAGAGTTTGTAGAATCCTCCTTAGCAATAAGATTGTCGATGGGTTTGGGTAAAGCTTGAGAGAATTAATTAAAATGTTGCTCATTAGCATTCACTCTTTCTTTTTCCTAACCAGAAAACGATCCTTTAGATATCAGTATAGTTAAATTTTAAACAATGCAAACTCTCCACTGGGAAATGGGTAGCTGAGAAAATCCCAGATTTGTACTCACTAAAGTTTCACAGTCTCTCAGTGAGGTCTCTACAATCTCATCTTGTGGACGGATGAATTGGTATTAGAGTAAATTACCTGGCTCTTTGCAACAGGGAAAGGATGTGAGGTGGCCTCTACAGGGTTGAGGGAGAGTGTGGAGGGCTCCACGTGTTAACTCTGGTTTCCAGTTCGCCATGACTCATTCATCACACAGACTTGCTACCAAACCATTGGGGATGAGACAGTGTAAGAGAACACATTACAGCAGCTAGTGAAATAGACCAAAAAACTGTCAGTCCCAGGAAAAGTACTGGAGAAAAGCGTCACAAATGCAGCAGTGAATCCTTGCCAAACCAGTACAGTTGGTTTGTTGGTTTTTTTTTTAAAAAAAACATCACACTTGACAAATCCTTCCTGAGTTTCAAAGGGAAGAGACAAATAAGCTTCCATTTTGTTATCAATAAAGGTAGCAGGTATCAAGGGCTTAAATATCATCTTAAGAATAAAACAGAGAGAATATGGCAAGTTATCATAAGAAAAAAAATAAAGAAAAATAAATGCAGTAAAAACAATAAAAGCAAAATCTTCCTGAAAGGGAAGCTGGGAGTACATTTTCTTGGCTGAAGCTCTAGTGTGAGTAAAAGGGAAAAAAATAACATCTTGAAAAGGCCAAATGAAATGGTAAACCAACCTTCAGTACTAATGACATTGTCAAGAGGCCTTTAGATGGGTGATTTGGAGTGCTGGTCTTTTGACACCTGAGGCTGTTTACCAAGCTTAAAGAAATTGGCAAAAGTTTCAAAAATGCTTTCAAAATCTCTTCATTGTAATTCTTTTTAGCTCAAGAAAATCAAATAGATGCCTATAGCTCTTAGGTGAGTGGGGACTAAAAGGCATAAATGTAGTGTTGTAACAAATCCAGAGTGTTTGGAAACCATTGTGTCTGTGTCTTTCAATGTTTGGAATTGTACAATATTTACAGAGATGATCTAGAAATGGATGGTCAGGCCTAGCTGCACATGGTTGCCTGGATAAAAATGGGGATCCTAGGAAACCCAACACAGACCTCTCTCAGCTCCAGAAACAAGTGTGGTTTAATGAGGTCACCTCCTATAAGAGATATAGGTGATATATTGCTTTGATCATTTGACAAGCATGACTTCAGGGACAGAGCGTGATCCGAGAAGCCAGGTCCATTCCAGGACCTGGATCTAATGTCTGGAATCTCAAGAAGTCTGGACCTGGGCTCTCATGAGGGAGGACTTCTTAAGGGAATTATTTTTTCTTCCTGGTGAAAGAGGCACTGACGAAGAAATATCTCTTCTTTTGCTGCCATTGGATGAATACATCTAGCTAGCTAGCTAGCTATCATGTATCAAATTCCTGACCTATTAAGATTTGAAGTGAGCCATAGAAAAGAACGAAATAATGCCATTTGCAGCAACATGATGGACCTAGAGATTATCATACTAAGTAAAGTAAGTCAAAGACAAATATGATATCACTTATATGTGGAATCTAAAAAAAAATGATACAAATGAACTTATTTACAAAACAGAAATAGACTCACAGACATTGAAAACAAACTTATGGTTACCAAACAGGAAGTTTTATATATATATAAAACTGAATCACTCTGCTGTACACCTGAAACTAACAACATTGTAAATCAACTATACTTCAATTAAAAAAAAGATTTGAAGTTGTTTGTCACATAGCTATAGTAACTGGAACACTGGGAGACTGGAGAAATTAAGAGATGCCAATGAAAATTGAGGACATTCCAGTGAAACAATCAAGTAGAGATATCAAGTAGTTAGTCGGATATATGAACGTAAGCAGACAACTGGGCTGGAGATATGCCATTGGCGAACAGCATGTGGATCCTATTTAATTTCACGGGACCAGGTGAACTCACCTGGGGCAGGAGGTTGGGTAGAGAAGAGGAGCTAGTTCAAGACCTCACTCTGAGGAAATCCAGTGTTTAGAGGTAGGAACGAGGAGGAAGAGCCAGAAAGGGGAAATGAGACAGAGTGCCCAGTGAGGCCATGAAGAAACTGAGAATGGTTTGTCACAAAAGCTGAGAGAAAAAATTATTCCCAGAACAACAGTAGTGATCAACTTTGTAGAAAACTATCCAGAGTCAAAAAAAGATAAGAGAAAAATGGTCGTTGGATTCAGCAGCAGAGAGATCACATGTGACCTTGAAAAAGAGCAATTTCAGTGGGAGTGGTTGGGACAGAAACATAATGGGGGTTTTGATCTCTGAGAGATGGAAAAACAGTATGTTATTTCAGAAAAAGGTGGATCAGCCATGCCGTTTGCTGCTAGCTTAAGTGCTACTGAAACAGCACAGTTTACCTGCTTCGAGGAACAGCATAAATTTTTGGCATCAGAACTGGGTGGAAAGAGCTATGTGCAAACTAAACGCACTGAACTTCAGTTTCTTCATCTGTAAAATAAGGATGACACTACTTCATAGGGTTGTTATAAGCACAAATGAGATAACATTTTAGTATGGTGCTAGGCATATAGAAGTCTGCTCAATGCTTGTTCATTGAAAACACACTTATTGAGTACTTACTGTGTGCCAGGCCCTGTGCTGGGTGCCTAGGATCCAAGGATGGGAAGTTTCAGTCTGATCTCCAGAAAGTTACAGGCTAGTGAGGAGATAAGCCTACAAACAGTTGCATTAGTGTGAGATCATTGCATCAGTGGGACTGTGACAAAGGAGAAGAAAACCTGAAGTGTGTCTAAGGGAGTGAAAGAAAGCTTTGTAGGAGAACCAGCATTTCATCTGTGACTTGAAGGCATGGGGTGGGTTTGCCAGGTGCACAAGCTGCGGAGGGTATTCCAAGCAGAGAGAACATCATGTGGAAAGCCTCAGGAATGGGACTGAGCACAGGATGTTCTGGAACTGTAGGTAGCTGAGTGTTCCTGGAGTATAAACTGTACAGAACAGGTAGAGGTAATTGAAGGAAGGTGCTACTATGAGGCCAGGTGGGTGAGAAGGAATAGGAGGATGAAGAGCCTCATTTGTCATGCAGGGAAGTTGAGACTTTGTCCCGAAGGGATAAGGAGCCATGGAAGTGCTTGGCATAGGCAGTGACAAAACCATTCTTAGGCATAGAAGATGGACTGAGAGTTTCCTTAGCTTTGTAAAATGCCCTGACCTTTACTCTTAAAAAATGGTACCTCTGACCAGCGCTCAGCAGGACAAGTGCTAGCATTTGTTTTTCTAACTGTGACACTGGACTATTCTCATTCTTTTGTAGGGAGGAACTCATGGGCCAACAGAACAGAATAGGGAACCCAGAAAGAGACTATGCCAGGGGAAAGTCTGAATTAGCTTTCTATTCTTTCTGTGGAGGATGATGTCAATGTCATGTGAGGATCAAAGAGCACATAGCAAAAAAAAGTAGGGAAAAGTATTAAAGAGATATAATAAATTTAATAGTGATATGATGAGATATTTGTGATTTTGTGATATTTGTGGTATTTGTAGTTTTATCAATTTGTGATTTGATGTTTTCTTTCTCATTCTAAATTCATTTCTGTACATACTTTTATATCAATGATTTTGCATTCTTTTTCTTAAAGAAGGTTTTAAAAACTGAATATGCTTTAGAACTCCACAGAATCTGGATAAACCATTGAGTACTGCATTATCTTTATTGTTCCTGTAAACCTGCCTACAACTTTGAAAATATTTTATTCAACTCTCCTCAGTTTCCCAGTTTGAACCTGCCATCTGTTTCTAGGACCATGACTGATACAGTAATGTTCATGTTAGTCATAATCTTTGTCCCTCACTTATACATTATAATCTTTTGTATATATGGAGAAATTCACAATCTAAAAAAGAATACATGAGATATCTGTATCTATCTACTTATCAATCCATCTATTCTCTGTATGTGTCTGAATATATATAATGTATACATATATGTCAATGCCATGTATAGATAAGTAATTATTAACAGTGCTCCTTGGAGGAGAACAAGGGGCAGAGGTTAGATGAGGAATTACTTTCATTGTATTCCCCTTTTTTATTGTTGAATGTTTTTCATGTTTATGTATTTATTTTTCAAATTAAATTTTGGTTTCATTTCTGTTCAAACTAATTCACTAGGCACTTTTTGAGGGAGGACAAAGCACAGAGTTGGGTTTCACTCAAGTTTAGTCAGTATGGTTTATCTTAATGTTCTCTGTCCATACAAAATTTTCCTATACTCAAGGTTTCTGGGACTGGTGACGGGTCCCTAAAGAATAGAGTAGCCTAACATTGTCCAACAAGTAATGGGGATAAAAGTAACGCTTTTCATTTTATTCAGATCTTACCTTTGTTAGAAAATATTCTCTGAGGTCTCATGAGGAGAGATTACATTACTAGAGGACAATTTTTATTTTTATGCACTTTTGAGGCTCTCCCTAGAGTTTCATAGTAGTTTTCAGGCATAATGTGAAATGCCCACACTATTTTTCACACATCTCCCCAGCCATACAGCTGACCCCCAGTTTCACACTCTCGTGAAGCAGGAACACATATCCTGGGAACCCGGATATGCAAAATACATTCCGACCCCATCCAGCTGATTGAGGCCAAAGCCGCATTCCTTGGCAGGGAAACTTGCCCGGAGTAGGCAAGTGTTGACCTTAAAACTAAAATAGCCAGTTATTTTACCAGCAGAATGGGTTCCTTCAGGAATAGCAGAAAACTGCACTTCAGGTAAGCACGCTGTAGCAAAACCTACGGGCAAGTCTGGAGAAACAATGGAGAGGAACATGTTTTTGTAGGAGAAAGGGGAAGTTGGGCTGTTATAAAGAAAGAGTCCATTGGAGGAAACTGGGAGTTCAAAGTGTAGTGGCTTTTCATTGGCTGAGTTGTGATGATGGTATCTCATTGGCTGAGCCGTTGCCAAGCGAGGAAAAAAATCTTCCTGCCTCCTGCTGGGGTAGTAAAGTAGTAACCTTTTGCCTTTTGGAAATGCAAGGTAGTCTAGTCCTATTTGGGGTCTGCAGATATCACAGAGTTGTAGAGTGTGGGAGCTTCCACTTCTGGCCTTCCTGAGTCCAATTTTTTTTTTTTAATAAATTATGGGGGTTTTAAAATATTTATTTATTTTTGGCTGCGTTGGGTCTGCATTGCTGTGTGCGGGCTTCCTCTAGTTGTGGCGAGCGGGGTCTACTCTTCGTTGCAGTGTGCAGGCTTCTCATTGCGGTGGCTTCTCTTGTGGAACACGGGCTCTAGGCGTGCGGGCTTCAGTAGTTGTGGCACACAAGCTCAGTAGTTGTGGCTTGTGGGCTCTAGAACACAGGCTCAGTAGTTGCGGTGCACAGGCTTAGTTGCTCTGCAGCACGTGGGATCTTCCTGGATCAGGGATCAAACCCGTGTGCCCTGCATTGGCAGGCGGATTCTTAACCACTGTGCCACCAGGGAATCCCCCTGACTCCAATTTGAATGAAGTTTCCTTTTTTTCATTTTCACATGAGTAACTCCCCTGTGAGGATTCCCCTCACACACTCCGAGTATGCAGAAGACTGGAAAGATGGCTAGAATCATTGTAAAAGAAGGGAAGTTTGTTGGGTGGAAGCCCTTTGGATGCCCATGCATCACATTGCAGAGCAGCCTGCCTCTTGGCCTGCTGGGATAGAAGCCCCGGAGCCAGGGAGGCAGCTGAGGTCTGGGAAGTTCTGCTAGGGAAGGGAGGAAAAGGGGCACCTCTTGCTATGCAAACATATCCCCACAAACCCAGAAAAGAAAGAATGGAGAAATATGGACTTCAAAGTTGAGTTTGTTTGCTTTTTATTTTGGTCCTTACTTGTCTTTTGCCAGCAAGTTATCCGCTCCAATCATTGAATGCCTTGGGAAAGCTACCAATTTCTGGAATATATCTGACAGTACTTTACTTTGGATGTTTCTTCCCTACATAAATGATTTCATCAAGGCCAGAGAAGTATGCAGCCATGTGACTTCACCCCCACCAACCAAATACTTTCCATCCTCCTCATGCCTCAAATTCTTTTAATAAAACAAAGCCTTATATTCCACAATTAGAGATAAGACATACTACCCTAGGAGATGGAGCATGTTGGCTTAAATACACGGGAAGGTTGTTAAGGGATCCCCTCAGGAAAATCCCCTCCATGGGGCCTGAAGACCCTCTGACACCTCATTGTAAAAAATCTTTCTTGCTATGGGAAGCAGATGGGATTAACAGACTGCGACTTTAGTCTGTTCTTCTTAAGCAAGGCACATATGAATCTCTTTGTCCTTTCTCAGAAGATAGGTTTTATTTATTTATTCATTTTTAATTTGGCCAGCCGGGTCTTAGTTTCAGCACGCGGGATCTTCGTTGCGGCATGCGGGATCTAGTTCCCTGACCAGGGATCAAACCGGGCCCCCTGCATTGGGAGCACAGGGTCACAGAGTCTTAACCACTGGACCACCAGCCTCAGAAGATAGGCTTTATATCTGCGTCAAAGGACAAGAACATCTGCAAATACCCTACTTTGTTTAGGAATCATGCTCACTCTTTATATTCTGTAAAATAGAACAAAGAAACCTACCCATCAGTGACTCAAATGAGATAAAAGAATTGTGATTGGAAAGACCCCAAAGACCTTTGATTTCTACCTTGAAGAAAGAAATACAGAAGCTCAACACAGTGGCTCCCTCCCCTTCCTATCACCTTGGATGGCTTGCAAAGACTTGGCTGTAAGAGACCACCCCAAACCCCACGAAAGAACTACCAGTTTCTGGGCCTGAACCATTACAATGGCTGAAGAAACACAGTATGCATAATGCCCAATCTTGATTTTTTTTTAATAACTGACTTTTTTTTGAGGTATATAACATATAACAAGTAACATATGGTTGAAATGTACAGTTTGGTAAGTTTTGATGTATGTATCCACCCATGAAATCATCACCACCATCAAGATAGTGAAAATATCCATCACTCCTGAAAGTTTCCTTGTGCCCTTTATAATCCCTTCCTCTGTACCTCTCCATCTCCTCATCCACCAGGAAACTACTAACCTGTTTTCTGTCACTATACATTAGTTTGAATTTTCTAGAATGTTATATTAATAAACTCATACAACACACTCTTTTTTGTCTGGCTTCTTTTGCTCAGTGTAATGATTTGGAGATTCATCCATGTTGTTGAATGTGTCAATAGTTTATTCCTTTTTATTGCTGGGTAGTATTCCATTGGGTGCATATACCACTATTTGCTACCCATTCACCCATAGATGGCCGTCTGGGTTGTTTCCAATTTGGGGCTATTATAAATGAAGCTGCTATGAACATTCAAGGACAAGACTGTGTAGATGTGTGCTTTCTTTTCTCTTGGGTAAATACCTAAGAATGAATGTCTGGATCATATGGTAGGTGTATGTTTAACTTTCTAAGAAACTGACAAACTGTTTTCAAAAGTGGTTGTGCCATTTTATATTCCCACAGCAGTATATATGGGTTCAAATTCCTCTGCCTTCTTGCCAACACATGATATGGTCAGTTATTTTAATTTTAGCCCTCAGTAGGTATATAGTAGTTTTACATTGTAGTTTTAATTTGCATTTCCTAATGACTAGTGATGCTGAGCATCTTTTCATATGCTTCATACGTGTACTTGCCATCCATGTCTGTTTAATTCTCTTGCCTATTTTTTTTTAATTGTGTGGCTTGTTTCCTTATTATTGAGTTTTGAGTTTTTTTATATATTCTGGATGCAAGTCCTTTATCAGATATAAGCTTTGCAAATCCCATTTGCAGGTAAGGATAATCAACTAGCTTTTGGTCTCATCAATTTCTTCTATTGATTTTGTTTTCTATTTTGTTGATTTGCGCTCTGATTTTTATTTCTTTTTTTTCTGCCTACTTTGAGTTTCATTGCTCTTCTTTTCCTAGTTTCTTAAGGTGGAAAATATAGTCATTAATTTGGGTCCTTTCTTTTCTTTTATATAGGCATTTAGAACCATAAATGATCTTCTAAGTACTTCTTTAGGAGCATTGTACAAATTTTGATGTGTTGTATTTTCTTTTAATGAATTTATTTATTCATTATTTTTATTTTTGGCTGCATTGGGTCTTTGTTGCTGCGCGTGGACTTTCTCTAGTTGCGGCAAGTGGGGGCTACTCTTCATTGTGGTGCACAGGCTTCTCATTGCAGTGCTTCTCTCATTGCAGAGCATGGGCTCTAGGTGCATGGGCTTCAGTAGTTGTGGCACGGGGGCTCAGTAGTTGTGGCTTGTGGGTTCTAGAGTGCAAGCTCAGCAGTTGTGGCACACAGGCTTAGTTGCTCCGTGGCATGTGGGATCTTCCCGGACCAGGGCTTGAACCCATGTCCCCTTCATTGGCAGGCGGATTCGTAACCACTGCGCCACCAGGGAAGTCCCTCAACTTATATATTCTTGATTATCCTATTCCTTTCTGGTCTTCTTTTGGATTGAGTATTTTTTATGATTCTGTTTTATCTCCTTTGTTGATTTATTAGCTATAACTTTTCATTTTGTTATTTTAGTGGCTGTTTTAAGGTTGTTATTATATGTTTATTACATTATTTAATATAATGTTCACATGATATTATACCACTTTACATATACTATATGAATTTTATAATGGTATACTTCTATGTCTCCCTCCCAACACTTATGCTATTGTTTTCCTGTGTTTTACTTATGCATATGTTATAATCCCCACAATGTATTGTTATTATTCTTGTTTAAACCATCAATTATCTTTTAAAAGATATTCAAATTATAAGAAAAATAACTTTAACATATTTGGTTATGTAGTTACCATCTTTGTTGCTCTCTATTCTGTGTGTATCCATAAAGGTATATCACCCTTTATTGTGCTTCACTTTATTGTGCTTTGCAGATATTTCAAGTTTTTTTTACAAATTGAAGGTTTGTGGCTACCCTGCATCTAGCAAGTCTAGCAGCACTATTTTTCCAAAAACATTTGCTCACTTCATGTGTTTGTGTCACATTTTGGTAAATCTCACAGTATTTCACACCTTTTCTTTTTTTTTTTTTTTTTTGGCCGTACGCGGGCCTCTCACTCTGTGGCCTCTCCCGTTGCGGAGCACAGGCTCAGGACACGCAGGCTCAGCGGCCATGGCTCACGGGCCCAGCTGCTCCGCGGCATGTGGGATCTTCCCGGACTGCAGGAGCCCATGTCTCCTGCATCAGCAGGTGGACTCTCAACCACTGCGCCACCAGGGGAGCCCCACACCTTTTCTTTATTATTATATTTATTACAGTGATCTGTGATTAGTGATCTTCGATGTTACTACTACAACTCACTGAAGTCTCAGATGATGGTTATTATTTTTTAGCTTTATTGACTTTATTGTATTCGTTAATTAAGGCATGTACATTGTTTTTAGACATAATGCTATCACACACTTAATAGACTACATTATAGTGTAAACATAACTTTTATATGCACTGGGAAGTCAAAAAATTTGTGTGATTCACTTTATTGTGATATTCACTTTATTGCAGCGTTCTGGAACCGGACTCACAATATCTCTGAGATATGCCTGGTGTTAGGCATTTTTATCTGGTGTTATTTTCCTTCTGCCTGAAAGATTTCCTTTAACATTTCTTATAGTGCAGGTCTGTTAGTTATGAATTCTTTCAGCTTTTGTATGTCTGGCATAGCCTTTGTTCTAACCTCTTTGAAAGATATTTCGCTGGGTATAAATTTCTAGGTGATGCTTTGTTTTCTTTCATTTATTTAAAGATGTTGCTCCACTGTATTATCCTTGCATTGTTTCCTATGAAGAATTTTCCGTCATTCCTATCTTTGATTTTCTGTACATAATGTGTCTTTTTTCTGTGGCTACTTTTAAGAATTTCTCTTCATCATTGATTTTGAGCAATTTGGTTCTGATGTGCTTTAGTGTAGTTTTCTTCATGTTTTTTATGCTTGGAATTCATTGAGCTTCTTGGATCTGTGAGTTTATAGTTTTCATCAAAACTGGAATATTTTCAGCTATCATTTCTTCAAATAGTTTTTCTGTTCCTACCCCAGCTTGGATATACAGTTACATGTAATTTAGGCTGCTTGAAGTTGTCCTACAGCTCACTGATGGTCTTTCCCTTTTTTTAAAATCTTTTTTTCTCTCTTATTTTTGGATAATTTCTATTGCTATGTATTCAAGTTTATTAATCTTTTCTTCTGCCATTGACTTCATCAGTGAAATTTTCATCTCAGATGTTAGTTTTTATCTTTAGAAATTTGATTTTTCCCTGTTTCTGATAATTTTTTTGAATATCTAGAATACAATAATAACAACTGTTTTAATGTCCTTGCCACTAATTCCTGTATCTGTGTCAGTTTCCTATCAGTTTCAGTTGGTTAATTTTTCTCCTCATTTCCTGCTTCTTTGCATACCTGATAAGTTTTTGCTGTATGCAAATATTGTGAATTTTACTCTGTTGGGAGATGGATATTTTTGTTTGCTTATAAACATTCTTGGGTTTTGTTCTGGGATGTAATTAAATTATTTGGAAGCAGATTGAACATTTTGCATCTTGTTTTTGAGATTTGTCAGGTGAGACCAATTCCCCACTAAGGTCTTACTTAGTACTTTCCTAAATGCCTTGCGAATTTTGAGGTTTATCAGATTAGCTGGTGGGAACAGTCAGCATTTCTTGTCCTGTGTTACTAATGAACACTGTTCTTTCAAGCCCTAAGATTGCTTTTTCTCCAGCCTGGGAGTTTCCTTGTTCACATGGGTTGGTGTGTACTCTACTGAATGCTCAAGTGGGAATCTCTGCAGATTTCCAAAGTTCTCTCTCTGTGGAACAATTTCCTCCCTCGAACTCCAGCCTTCTTGATCACCCAGAACTCTCAGCTTGTTCTTCTCAACTCAAAGAGTCTGCCATACTCCTTCTGGGTTCCTCCTCCCTGCACTATTATCTAGAATCTCTCTCAAGGTCAATCATAGGGCTCATCTTGTATCTTTCAATGCCTGATGTCCAGTGCTTAGAAAACCATTGTTTTATATATTTTGGGTTGTTTTTTTTTTCAGGTTTGGGGTGGGGGTGTTGGTGGAAAGGGGAAAATCTGGTTGTTCTGGAATGGAAGCCAAATCTGGTCCCTGTTACCCCATCTTAGCTAAAAGTGGAGGTTCTCCTCACATGGTATTTTAAAAAGAATAAGGGGAATATGAAACCCTTTGAGCTTTTTCTTTCTAGTTCTCCCAGAGTTCCCATGTTGCTGTAATAAGAAAGAATTAAAGTAAATTCTGACCCAGATAGAGGAGGCAGATCCTAATTCCAAAGTGGGAAACACTGATAGCAACTCATCTCTGGTACAGAGAATTTAATAAGGGAAGGAGGGAGAGACACAGCGTATTATGCCATTGCAGAGAGGTTCCTCATCACTGAGCCCCACTTTTACCCAAAATGGGAATTTTGTTAGAAACAATCTCTGGATCCAGGAAGTCAAATATTGGGATGCCACATGGGGATATTTCCCATGGAGAAGAGGGGTTTATTCCAGAGGTAACAATTCTCAGGGGAAGTGGTGGAGGACAAACAATGTAGGAAGAAGTCATTTTAACATTGTGACTTACTGTTAGATAGTACCTTTAGAGAATTTGCCACATCATGGGTTTCCCACCCACTTCCCTGCAGAAGCTCACATTGTCTTAGCATCCCTTGCAGCTGTAGGTAACACAGACATATGATCTGGGATACACCAATCAGCTTCACCCACATCAGACTTTGAATCAAAAGCTTGTGTGCAAGTAGCAGACACTGGCTGAATGCATTCTGGTAGGGTGCAAAGAGCAACACCCCAGTTTACAGAGGCAGCAATGCCAAGGCCTCTAGCAGTCCTGTCCAGTGCCTGGTGCTGGGAGTATTAGCAGCACCTTGGGGTGGTAGAGTCTCCCTAAACCAATTTGCAGTGTGTTTTGTGAATTTCCCAGCTGTGTTGCCTCCAACACAGTTTGTAGCATGGTTTTCTGGCACTCTTGGGAGAGTCTGTGTGTGTCCTAATATCCTTTAGTACAGAGATTAGCAAACCTTTTCTGTAAAGGAATTGTTAGTTGTACAGATTGAATTGTGTCCTCCCAAAATTCATATGTTGAAGTCCTACCCCACGATATGATGCTATTTGAATATAGGGCTTTGGGAAATAATTAGGCTTAGATGAGGTCATGAGAATAGGGCCCTTATGATGGGTGTAGTGTCCTATAAAAAGAGACACCAGAGAGCTTGCTATCTGTCTCTCTCTCTCTCTCTCTCCTCCATGGGAGGACACAGCAGGAAGGCAGCCGTCTGCAGCCCAAGGAGAGAGCTCTTCCCAGAAATCAACCAATGCTGGCAGCTTGATCTTGGATTTCTAGTCTCCAGGACTGTGAGAAAATAAATTTCTGTTGTTTAAGATACTCAGTCTATGGTATTTTATTGTGGCAGCCTGAGCTAAGACATTAGTAAATATTTCAGGCTTTGTGGGTCACACAGTCTTTGTCACTATTCAATTCCACCGCTGTAGCATGAAAGCAGCTATAAGACAATATGTAAACAAATGAGTGTGACTGGGCTCCAATGACATTTTATTTATGGATACTGAAGTTTGAATTTCATATAATTTTTATGGGTCAGGAAATATCATTCTTTTTAAAAAAATTTTATCCAATATTTTAAAATGTAACAATTTTCCTTGACTTTCGGGCCATACAAAAGTAAGTGGCAGGTCAATTTGCTGAGCTCTGCAAAAACATTCCTTTTGTGCTTAAAGGACCTACCGTTGGTGTCTGATTTGCAACTAGGAGCCCGGACTAATACATTTAGCCTATGCCTGTTTCAGAGAAGTTTATTCTTAAGCCACTGAGATAGACAAACATCCACTCTGCTTTTCTTCAACTGCCAGAGAAGAATTTTCTACATAAACCTCCATGGGTCACCTGCTGCAATTTTTAGCAACCCGTAGACTCCTTGCACTGTCTAATATATTCCCAGCATCTCTTCACGAGGAAGGATTTTAAATAGATTTTGGTTTCCCCTCTCCTACAGATCACCCTGCTCTGGAGAGCCCTTGCTCATCTGAGTGAGCTATTTGTTTTGTTGTCATCTGAACCACATGACTGTGGAGAGACACAGCTCAGCAGCCATAGCCGTAGCTCAGCCTCTCTATAGCTGACAGGAAAGATATGTGAAATAAGACACACAGAGATGGCAATAAAATCAAGGAGGCTGCAAGATGAGTCACTCCCCGGACTCATTTGTAAGGTAGGTTTAGGAAATTGTACCACACTCATCTGGAAGCTCAAACATACCAAAGTCATTGACATTTAGAGTCTGCCCCTTTTTTCCCAGGCTCTTCACTACAAGACTCAGACTCCGTTTGCGTTTTCAAATAGAGTACCTCGCCTAATAAAAATATGATGCTGGGGCCTTCCCTGGTGGCGCAGTGGTTGAGAGTCCGCCTGCCGATGCAGGGGACACGGGTTCGTGCCCCAGTCCGGGAAGATCCCACATGCCGCGGAGCGCCTGGGCCCGTGAGCCATGGCTGCTGAGCCTGCGCGTCTGGAGCCTGTGCTCCGCAACGGGAGAGGCCACAACAGTGAGAGGCCCGCGTACCGCAAAAAAAAAAAAAAAAATGATGCTTAGCAACAGAAATGGATTACAACTATATTTAGCCAAACGAAAGCTGTATAAAAATATACTGGACAGTATGATTGACACAACTGGCAATTCCTCTTGTCCTTTACTGACAGTATCACCTGGTTTATATGCTGACGTGGAAGTGCCTCCTCAGTCTGAGGTGATTTGATTTGTCAGGGGAACAATAGGAAGGCAGAGGCTTAGACGAGAAGGCTTCTCTTTCTGCCACCTCCTATGTTACAGGTTTGGAATTTATAGAATTCCTGCCTACCTTAGGTGCTCTCTCTACCTTTGAATACTGGATCTTCAATTTTACTTTTGAAATTATAATAATTCAGTAATTGGAAAAGAAAGCAAGTGAGTGTTATTGGGGGACCTGCAAGAAGGTACCTAAGAATGAGAGAAAAAGTGGACTCTCCAAACTTCAAGAGTGACAGGTTGTGTTGATTGTGGGATGCAGTGAGAATGGGACTTGACCTCTGTGGTTTTCCTCCCCAAAACCCATAACCCCAGTGTAAACATGAGAAAAACATTGGGCGAATCTCATTTGAGGAATGTTCTACAAAATGCCTGACCAGTCCTCCTCAGAAGGTCTTTAAAACTAGGAAAGACTGAGAAACTGTCAGAGCCAAGAAGAGCCTAAGGAGACATAACAACTAAATATAATGTGGTGTCCTGGATGGGATCCTGGGACAGAAAAAGGACATTAGAGGAAAACTGAGGAAAGCAGAATAAACTATGGACTTTGGTTTATAACTATATATCAATTTTGATTTATTGATTGTAACAAATGTACTATACTAATGTAGGATGCTAACAATAGGGGAAATTGGGTGTGGGGTATATGGGAACTCTGTACTATCATCACAATAATTCTGTAAATCTAATACTGTTTTAAAATAAAAGCTTTATTAAAAAGAAAAAATTAGACTTTCCCTTTTGCTAGACTTATTCCCCAGCCTTCCACAGACGACCAGAGACAGCAGTTGCTCTCTACATTGTGCTCAATTTGCAGTTTATCATCTGCGGCTGGGTGATAGAGGAAATAAAGGATCAGCTACACATTTTTAAACTAATTTAGACAAAAACCGGAATTAAAGCAGTGCACAAAAAAATAACTTCCCAAAGCATTTTGTTTTTTGTCAGTGTGAATAGAACATAATCTGTGAGAAACTCCAAGATGGAATCCGACCGTTTGTTTTTAACACAACAGCTGAACTCTCAGTGGTTTCCTGCAATAACTACAATCGTTGCCTATAGACAGCACCTCTTCCAAATTAAGGAACATTCCTTGAAGTTCTCATTAAACGCATACGACTGTTTGGGAGTTGATATCCTGGGAGCTCTGATTGTTCAAGTTACTCTTTACAGAGTTGAGTTTTATATAAAGCAGAAGCATTAGGAGGAAACTGAAATGTACTCTGCAACGTAGGTTTGTTTTAAGTATGTTATTCAGTACAAATATCTCCTTTGGTCGTTTTATTAGAGAAAGCCTTTCTGATTACTACTCCATGACTGTGTTTTTAGCAGTAATTGCTCCCCTTAAGATAACCTCACAGAGGTCATTCTTAAACACAGAAAACTGATGATTGATTATCTTGTCACTGCCCTTCCCAATCGGCCACAGTCTAAGCTGGCCATAGGAAAAGGAGAACTCTCTTGAGGTGTCTTTTTAGCAGCAGAAGACAGTGAGGGACCTGAAAGCCCTTTCTGCTGCCTTCACGTCCTATTTTGAGTTGAGGGGCTGCCTTGACAGAAGCAGCTGCCTCAAGTCTTTTTGATGCTGGTCTTTACCTTTCTGCTCTTTATATGAATTGAGTTCTGGTGCTGGACCTTTCTCTCTGCTTTTCTTTTGCTTTCACAATAAAGATTTAGTAAAGAAAAAAGAGAAAGATCTGGGACTGGGTTTCAACATTCTCAGCTTTGCCATTAAGTGGATTTGTTACTTGGGCAGAGCACTCTGGTTCTCTGTGCCTCAGTTTCCTAAGCTGTAAAATTGGATTCATAATATGTGCACCAATTATTTAAGTGTTACAGTGAGGGTCAATGATCATAATAGATGTCAACATTCTTTTTAAGGTTTAAAATTTAGGATAGAGTCATATTTAAATACTTAAGAGAACTAATGAAAATTTCAAAGTGCCCTTCAAACCCCCTAAAATAGCTGTTTACCTGTGTCCGAGGTGTCTGAGCTACAATTTGGTCATGAGTTTCACACAACAAAAACTAATTCTGGCTGATTTAAGAGAAAAAAAAATTTTTTTAAGGGAGTGTGTGAGACAGAAAAATTTTGAAACAATATTGAGCAACTCCCACAAATGAAAAATGGGTAAGAATAAGGAGGGCAGGAAGCAGCCAGGACCATGGCTAAAACCATGTCACCCGAGGCTGCCCCCACAACTGATGTTGCTGCTGATGCCACCATCCCCTGCAAAAAAAAAGTGGGGGGACTCTCACTTTTGGGTCACTGAGGCAGGTATTTCTCATTGGCATTACCCATGCTGTGGCACAACCTTCCAATATGGAAGCTGGGAAATAAGCATTTGGCATTTTCTGCCTCTACAGTGAGAAGTAGGCACTGTTTCCCATTGAGACTCATAACATAACATTCATTCCCCAAACGGAGGAGAGAGTTTCAGATGCTGAGTATAAACATCGATGACAATAAATATCTCTTATGTGGGATTTTTAAGGGGAGATGTTTGACTACCTGATGTTGGAGAAACTACAAATACGCATCCAGCAGAACTGACCTATAGCCTGGGTATGTTCCCAGTGTTCCTGTCTGTGGCCTCTTATCCTTTAAATAGCCTATTCTATTATTTTTTTTTATTGAAGTATAGTTAATTTACAATGTTGTGTTAGTTTCTGGTGTACAGCAAGCTAACAGATTCTGTTATACATATATATACATATTCTTTTTCATATTCTTTTCCATTATAGTTTATTACAAGATACTGAATATAGTGTCCTGTGCTATACAATAGGACCTTGTTGTTTATTTATTTTATACACGATAGCTTGCATCTGCCAATCCCAAACTCCTAATTTATCCCTCCCCCTGCCCCCAGATTGCCCCTGTGGTAACTGTAAGTTTGTTTTCTATGTCTGTGAGTCTGTTTCTATTTTGTAAATAAGTTCATTTGTATCATATTTTAGATTCCACATATGAGTGATATCATATCACTTAGTATGATAGTCTCTAGGTCCATCCATGTTGCTGCAAATGGCATTATTTCATCCTTTTTTATGGCCGAGTAATATTCCTCTGTGTGTGTGTGTGTGTGTGTGTGTGTGTGTGTGTGTGTGTGTGTGTGGAGAGAGAGAGAGAGAGAGAATGGATAAAGATGGATATATATATATATATATATATATATATATATATATATATCTGTATATCACATCTTTATCCATTCATCTGTTGGTGGACATTTAGGTGGCTTCCATGTCTTGGCTATTGTAAATAGTGCTGCAATGAACATTGGGGTGCATGTATCTTTTTGAATTAGCATTTTCTCCTGATATATGCCCAGGAGTGGGATTGCTGGATCATATAGCAACTCTATTTTTAGTTTTTGAGGAACCTCCATACTGCTTTCCATAGTGGCTGCACCAATTTACATTCTCCCCAACAGCGTAGGAGGGTTCCCTTTTCTCCACACCCTCTTCAGCATTTATTATTTGTAGACTTTTTAATGATGGCCATTCTGACCAGCGTGAGGTGATAACTCACTGTAGTTTTGATTTGCATTTCTCTAATAATTAGCAAAGTAGAGCATATTTTCATGTGCTTATTGGCCATCTAGTCTATTTTTATTAGCTTTAGTTTCTCAAACTTTGGACTTGTTCTTGCTAAAACCCAAAACCCACTTCTGACTTCCAACGAGGTCATAGCCACTTGCCCCCCTAAGTCATAACTTGGGGCACAACCCAGAACTGACGCTGTAAGAGGAAAAAATAAACCACACAACAATATATACCTCTACCATACTCCATAACATTAGCAAAGAGCTGATTTTTCATCTAGGGTGTAAGTGGCCCAAATTATTAGGATGGGGTCGGCTTTTATATGAACTCTTTTTTTAAAAAACAAATTTATTTATTTATTTATTTATGGCTGCATTGTGTCTTCATTGCTGTGTGCAGGCTTTTCTCTAGTTGCGGCAGGCGGGGGCTACTCTCTCTTTCGGTGCACAGGCTTCTCACTGTGGTGGCTTCTCTTGTTGCAGAGCACGGGCTCTAGGCGCGCGGGCTTCAGCAGTTGTGGCACATGGGCTTAGTTGCTCCACGGCATGTGGGATCTTCCCGGGCCAGGGCTCAAACCCATGTCCCCTGCGTTAGCAGGCAGATTCTTAACCACTGGGCCACCAGGGAAGTCCTATATGAACTCTTAAAGTTATCCTTTCAAGCTTTGGAAATGTTGGTTATTTTCATGATCAGAAATGTTCCCTAAACAGTTTGTGAAGGCATTCTCCTGATAGTGCCTATGAGTGCCAATTAAAATTTTAAAAGCTTCTTTTCACATTTTAATTTGATGAATATAAAACTTAAACCCTGATCTGAAAATGAGAAAGACCTTATCATATCAAAGTTTTTAAAGAATGTCCCAAATTGTCGAGATACTCACTGAGGTGATAAGGCTAAGTGACTAGCGGGATATTCAGAATCAAGACAGCAGGGAATTGGAAGGCCTCCTGATCTTCCAGTGGATTTGCCAGCCCTCTCTTTGCTTTTACGCAGCAAGAAGAGACTATGAGGTATGTGCTGCAAAAGTTATTTTCAGAGCTGTTAGGATTTAATCACTTCACTGTTTTTAACCGGAAGAACCTTTTATTTCTTTTACTACATTGGAACAAATGTTTAAAAGGAAAGATCAGACAATCCCTGACTTCTTAGAATAATTAACTCAAAGCACTTACTCTTACTCCTTCCCTTCCTATGTTATCATTACTGGCCTTACTCCTTCCCTTCCTATGTTATCATTACTGCCCTTCAACAGGCTGCACAGAGATGAACTCTCTCATTCACTGTGCACTCTTTGGGTACTTGTTAGGTACCTATTTTGTGCCTGGCACCATGCCAGGGAGTGGAAAATTTGATATGAAGCCAAAAAAGCTTGATCTTCAGGGACACAATTTCATGGACCTCTTCCAGGGGTACACCTAGCAATATATATTCACTGGTTATGTATTTTTGCAAAATTTGGAAAAGTAAAATATTTTAACCACAATTGGTTAAGACTATTATCTCTTTCCAATCTGACATCCCTTCTATCATAAGTTTTCCTTGTGTCTGATGACCTTGGAGAGTCTGTGGTCATTTCAGGGATTCAACTAAGGGAAGTTAAGTTAGGAACACATTTTGAGTTTCGTGGTAAAAATTCATGTAGTTGGCAGTCATTTCTGTGAATACTTAAAGTTATTGCTGGCCGTGCCAGCATGGGAATGGCTGGTAGGTATATTCCTACCCTTCATTGTGCCAAGTCACCTTCTGCTGTGACCTGAAGGTGCAGAGCCATTGATGATACACTGGTTAATATGAGTATGGTCAATTCAAAGAATAACATGTTGATCAACCACACTAGGGAAAAGCATGAACTGTCTTTCTAATCACTATAGAAAATGAACTTATAAATTGTTGTCGCAAGAAAGAGGTAATCAAAGAGTACAAGTCAAAAAAGTAGGAAAAATTGTATCATAGAGATGTGTCAAGCAGTTAATAAATAAAAATATTTTATTTTTATAAATTTGATGGTATTTATCAGCTTTTTATATTTGTAATTTGTTGTGATTTCTTCTCACCTAATTTTGTGTTCCTTTGAAGAATCTTCTCTTCCCCAAATTGTATAAGTTTTATGCCCATAGAATTTAGATTTGCCTAAGATATGTAGCTTTGGGAATGCAGATGCATTAAAGCCCAATTCAGTCTTCCAATTGCTCACAGTCTAGTGGGTCAGACGGACAGGTAAACAAGCAGTTCATCATAATGATACAAATGCTGCAAGGTGGCATCATCTGATCAGTTGGGAGAAAATGGATCCTGTCTTAGTTCTATAACAAAGTACCATAAACTTTATAAACAACAGACATTTATTTCTCACAGTTCTGGTATCTGGAAGTCTAAGATCAGGGTGCCAGCATGGTCAGGTCCTGGTAAGAACCCTTTCCTGGGTTGCACACTGGCGACTTCTCATTGTAATCTCACATGGTGGAAAGAGAAAGCTCTGGTCCTTTCATCTTCTTATAAGGTCACTAATCCTATTCATAAGGGCAGCACTCTCATGACCTAGTTACTTCCGGAAGACCTCATCTCCAAATGCCATTACGTTGGGGGGTTACAGTTTCAACATTTGAATTTTGAGGGGACACAAACCTTGCATACATTCATGCATGTTTTTTTCTGACAACAAATGTGTGTTTTCTTTCCAACAACAAATATGTCATTCCAACACCAATTCTCCAATTCTGCCACACCAACTGAGTATCCTGCAATTTCACTCAGTTCTGACACTATCCAGAGATAGTGCAGACCCAAGTTAAGGGCTTAGTACCTCAAACCATCCCCACTTCAAATGCCAGTCCCAAGTCCCTGGTCCCCAGACTACCTGCACTTACATCTGACTTGGCTACAAACTCAGGGGTTCCCGTTACCCTCTCTTGGGTATGATAAGTTGCTAGAGCAATTCATAGAACTTAGGAAAAAGCTTTACTTTTGTTTATTGCTTTATTGTAAAGGATGCAACTCGGGAACAGCCACATGTAAGTGATCCATAGGGGAAGGTATTGGAAGTAGGGTTGGGGTTGGTGCAGAGTTTTCATGCCTTCCTTCTCAGCACATCTGAGTCACCAACCCGGAATTTCTGAATCTCAATGTTCAAGAGTTTTTACTGAAGTTTTATTAAGTAGACAAGATTAATTAAATCATTGGCCATTGGTGATTGAACTCAATCTCCAGCCCCCATCCCCTCCCTGGAGGGGAGGGTTTGCTGAAAGTTGCAACCCACTAATACTTGTTTGGGCTTTCTGAAACTATCTAGGGGCCCCACCTTAAGTCATCTCATTAGTACAGACTCTGATATGTGTGAAAGGGGTGCCTTAGGAACAACAAAAGACTCCTATCACTCAGGAAATTTCCCAGTGTTTTAGGAGCTCTGTGCCAGAAACTGGGGACAAAGTCCGAACATATATTTTTATTATACCACAATCCAACACAATTAATTTGATTTATAAAGCTAGGAAGTTAGACAATGAAACAAACTTCCCTGAGCCAGGTACCCAAAACTCTCCTGAAATATCCCGTAAAGTTGCTTTCCCAAAAAGCTTTCTCAAAATCTCCTTTAGAAATTATTCATTTGCCTCAAGGTGTAATGATCCTTCAATTTTTGCTTTGCTACAGCAAAAATAGGGAACAAATTATGAAGAATATTAAAAAAGACTATTTGTAGTGTGTTTATATGTTATTATCATGAAAATTGAAGTTGGATGTGATGAATTCCTATTTGGATTACATATATTTTTGAAAACTATACACTCTTCAGCATTAAATATATAAGCTATTGACTGTGAAGTGTGAGCTTGCTATCCCATATTTGTAAGATAGAAGAAATGGAGTCTCCGGTTGATTTTTAAGTTTTCTACTAGTGTCTCACTTGTTACATTTTAATGAATTCCTAATGAAACAGGAGGAAAGGGAGCAGGGCACAACCTTTAAAAGAATGACACTGTCCTTGAGTATACGACATAACTAGTTAGAATTGATTAGGCCCAAGATGGCAGAATATTCGACTTCCAGTGGACCTTAAGCTTCGTTATAAGCTCATTGTAATGCCTTAGCATATGCTAAATGACACACCCACAGGCACCATGACAGTTCCGAGGCTGAATATAAGGGGCCAAAAATTGGGTGGTGGCTCAATTCCTGGAAATCCCTGCCCCTCCCCTGAAGTACTTGGAATATTTCTCCCACTCATTAACCTATGAAATTACCCAGCCCATAAAAAAGTAACCAACCCATATTTTGAGGCCGCTTGCCTTCTGAGATGGCCCACACTCTGTGAAGTGTGTTTCTCCCTGGGCCATTCTCACCTTTGAGACAGACCATATTCTGT
Source organism: Phocoena phocoena (assembly GCF_963924675.1). Lineage (NCBI taxonomy): Eukaryota > Metazoa > Chordata > Mammalia > Artiodactyla > Phocoenidae > Phocoena > Phocoena phocoena. The sequence continues at coordinate 54,003,441 of NC_089225.1, read as the reverse complement.
CTATTGAATGTATATCTCTCTACGTAAATCCAATTCTTACCTATCACTTTATCTCTCACTGAATTCTTTCTGCAACCAGACATAAAGAACCTGAGCTTCATTAAGTCCTGAAACCAGGTGTGTGATATCAATTAAAAGATAGTGGGTTCAAGTCCCAATCTGAGTTGTACAGTTTCACTACCATTCATTAAATCATGGGCTTCAGGCCCTTAGTCAGATGCTTCTTCGCCTTCCTATGGGGAAAGGAGAAAATCAGATTCAACTTACATCAGTTTTATTAATAGCACCATTTTTGAGAAGATAAATCAAGTGAGGTATATGGACTAGCTATGCCTATGCCTTCATCATAGATAACTTAATTTTTAAATGGTTCTTTTCTGTTAAGTATTTAAAATTTTGATTAAACTAAAAACTCTCTTTGAAGGTGCAGGTTGGCCAGAGCAGATTGTAAAACTGCAGGGTTTAGCAAAGAAGTCACTTAAACCAACTGAGAAGTAATGAAGGAGGAAGTTAATTGAGTGAATTAGTAATTTGGTTACTAGGGAAAATGTTTCCTGTTAAAAGGAAACAAAGTGGTTAGACACAGACTTTGGACAGCCCAGGAGAGTAAAGGGGTTCAAAACATGCCACCCCAAAATATGCCACTTTGGCATGGGGATTTTTAGCTGAAGGCCCAGCAACCTCAGGAAAGCTTTTTAAATGCCCACCCCCCTCCCTTAACTACCGAAAAGTAAGTGTAAATTTCTCCATTTGTAGGAGGAAAATCTACATTTATAAAGGGAATTTTCATTAGAAAGGGTAACCGGACCAGGAAGAGAATTACTACCAGAAATAACTTTTTCCCCTGAGTGGCTTATTTGCATAACAAGGCATTCATTATTTACCATGTATTTCCTCCTCTCACCTTCCCAGAAATTGCCTCACCCCCTCCACCACCTAGAAGCCCCAGACACCTGTCTCTTTCCTCAGCTCAGGAAGATATGTGTCTTAATTGTCTGGCTGCTTTTTTTAATTGAAGCATTGTTGATTTACAATGTTGTGTTAGTTTCAGGTGTACAGCAAAGTGACTCAGTTATATATGCATGTATATGTGTGTATATATATATATATATATATACACACACACACACACACATACGTATATATTCTTCTTCAGATGCTTTTGAAAGAAACTGCCTTTTCAGCCTCACTCATACTTTTGTGAAGCTCCTTTGCCCATAATTTAAAAAATGTCTTCCTCCTGTTAATCTGTCTAATGTCAATTTAATTCTTAGGCCAGCCACAGAACCTAGAAGGATAGAAAGGAAATTTTTTCCTCCCCTATAAGAACATGATTTTTTTCCTGAGCAGAAAGAGCAAGGAAAGGAGATATTAGAGAAAGATTGATGCAATTTAAAGACATGGAAGTCATACTATTCAAAATTCTGAATTAGCTTATGCAAAAGGAGAAACACCGTGATGTCTATTATGATTTTTAAAGAGTGATTTTTTTCATAGCATGCCATGGGCCTGAAAGCTTTAAAACTGAGGGGTGGTGGTGGTGGGGAGTGGGGAAGGTTTTTCTGAAAAGTAAATGAGAAAAATCAAGATTTTGTTAAGGAATGGCTGTTAATGACATAGTAACAAAATTTTGTATCTGAATTTATTTGACTGCTTAATTTTGTATAGTATCTAAAATATGTTTACATATTTGTAACCAGTGTTTCTGTTTAGTAAAGTGTTTAATAATGCTGTCTTCAAAGACAGCTGAGACTGGATTTTAATTAAGGCGGGCAACCTAAATTCTCTGAGCCTCAGTTTCTTTTTTTGTAAAAGTGGAATAATAATTGATAGTGGCTTGCTGAGAGGATTAAGTAATGAAAGGCTTGACAATGTCTGGTCAGTCAGAATACCCAAATAAGAATTGGTTTATGCCCAAGCCTTTGAACAAGTAACCATTATCCAGTAGCTCTCTATAAGACTGATTGTCAGAGCACAGCTATCCCTTTGTCCCATCAAGTGTCATGGAATCATAGAAAGTCTAGAGGTCACCTCATCCATTCTCCCCACCAAGGCAGGAATCTGCTCTGCAATATCCATCACTTGCACCTGAACATGTCTCCTTTGGAGAAGTCACTACTTAGTACAGTGACCCATCTTGTTTTAGAGTGACACTATCAGGAAATGTTACCTAACAGTCAGCCAAAATCTTCCCCTCACTTCTACTCTTGGGTCTTTGTTCTGCCACCTGGAATTCGCACAGTCAGCCACTTCCTTATTTCAAGTCAGCAAATTACCCTGCCCCCACTGCCATAGGCCTTCCCTTTCCCAGGCTCTTTTCCCCCCAGTCCCACTGCTGCATTTTGGGGTCCATGAATAGAAGGAAAAGCTTCATGGGGAGGGTACTTCTGAGCAAAGCAATTTGAAGAGAGGATCTTTTGCAATTTTTTGTTTAGGGTCAAGATAGAAAGCATAATTTAAACTGACACAATGGCTATTCACTTTATCAATCATCTGTTACACAATAAAATCAGAACAGAGCTGCTCTTTTCTCTGAGAAAATGTCAGCTGAGGAGGATAGGGACTCCTCTTGCCACTGACCTAGACTTCACTATAGAAATCAAAGAATGTTGGGTTCTTCAGTCAAGTAAATCCTAATCAGGAGCATGGGAAAATAGAGCAGAAACTGGTCACTTTGTTATTGAGGGACCAAGAAAACAGTGGATGAATGGGGCCCATAGTGTGTGTGTGTGTGTGTGTGTGTGTGTCCTCTCTCCTCTCCTCTCTCTTTGTCTTACCCACTTAGAAGAGGTCTTTTGGTAGAGAATAGCATCAAGATTTAAAGCACATGAGAGTTTGGGTTTGCAAATGATTTAACCTTGTCTTCTTTTATAGCCCTCTCTGGTGGTTGTATTTTCCAGGGTCTGATTTTAATAATAATAGCTACCATTTACCAACCACTTACTATGAGGTAAGGAATTGTTCTAAGCAACTGAGCATATTAACTCATTCAATCCTCAAAGCAACCACTGGGGGAGAGACTATTATTATAATCAGTTTATAAATGAAAGAAATAGAAGAAGGAATGGTTGAGTATCCTGCACAAGATTGAATAACTAGTAAAGGGCCAAATGAAGCTTCAACTCTAGAACCTGCATGCTGTCCATGATGTAGTATCCTCTTCCCTGTAAAGGAGAATGTTTTTCTCTAAGCCCTAGACTAACAAAATTACCAAATGATTTTGACAAGCTGTACTGCCTTTCATGGCAGGGGATAAGCTATCCAACAAAATCTATGCCATGTCAGAATCTTCTGTTGGTGTTCAGTTTGCTTATGAAACAAACATAAAGTGAGTTGAATGGCCCTGAGTCTTATTTTTTCATTGCTGAAAGAAATTGCTTAAGGAACAGTTACCCTGAAACACTCTTAAAATTGCGTGTCTCTTCAAGGTCAAGTAAGGCAATCTTTATTCTTGGACCCCAGACTCAGCACATTATGGGGTTCTCAAGACATTCCAGTAAGATACCTTTGCCACTTCTCAATTTATTGCCTCTCAGCTCCAAATTCAATGTTCATTGCCTGCTCTACAAAAATGAAGCTGAGCCCTTTAAAAATGTTTCCTTTGCCAATTGACATAATGTTAAGCTTTGTCATTAGGAGCTGCTGGAGAGACATTTCAGGAAGAAGATGTTTTTCTTGCTGGCTCCTGTGTGCCTTGCAGCAGGCTCCTACAGTGTAGGTGGTTTCTCTGGCAACCAGCGATAGGTGAGTTTTCTCCAGAACTGGGCTACTGCAGTGGGCGGTGGTCAGCAGTACCCAGTAGCCAGCAGTCTACCTTGGCACTCCACTCGGAATGTTTTGTAGTGGACTGCCTCCAGCAAGATACCTCTCCTTTAAAAACTTTTCTGAGGAAGGTGTATTTCCAGCAAGTTGCCCTAACATGGCACCACAGGGACTTCTCTGCCATTCAGTGAGTCATACAGCCCGCCCACTTGAACAAGGTCTGGCTCTCAGCCTAGAGGGGCTGGCAGACTCTTCCATGATTACTCTAACTCAGCCCTAGGGGTAGTGGCTGCTCCATTACATCTGCTATTCCCATATTATTTAAAATTCTCCTTACCTCTTACTACCCATTCCCTCATTACTCTGATCCTCTATTATGGTTAATAATTCTTTATATTATTCCTCTGCTCAAATTACTGTATGGTTTCTGCCTCCTGATTGGACCTTGACTGATACAGTGCCTCCATTGTACAATTTGAATGTTGATCCTCCTCAACTATATAGTTTAGATAACTAAAAGACTCTGTTTAGTCAGGATTCTTCCTGTTGCAATTAAGAGTAATATAATTCAAATTAGCTTAAATAAAAAAGAGTTTAGGGCTTCCCTGGTGGCGCAGTGGTTGAGAGTCCGCCTGCCGATGCAGGGGACACGGGTTCGTGCCCCGGTCCGGGAAGAGATCCCACATGCCGCGGAGCAGCTGGGCCCGTGAGCCATGGCCACTGAGCCTGCGCGTCTGGAGCCTGTGCTCCACAACGGGAGAGGCCACAACAGTGAGAGGCCCGCGTACCGCAAAAAAAAAAAAGAGTTTATTGGTCCAAAACACCAAACCTCAAAAAACGGCAGAAATGAGGGGTTCAGTGAATCAGACACTACCATGTCTCTGTCTCTGTCCTTCTTTCTTTCTTCCTTTTCTGCTTCTTTCTCTCTTTCTTCCTTCCTTTCTTCCTTCTTTCCTTCCTTCCTTCTTTCCTTCCTTCCTTCCTTCCTTCCTTCCTTTATTTTTAATTGAAGTATAGTTAATTTACAATGTTGTGTTAGTTTCAACTGCACAGTAAAGTGACTCAGTTATATATATATATATTCTTATATATATATATATTCTTTTTCAGATTCTTTTCCATTATAGGTTATTACAAGATATTGAGTATAGTTCCCTGTGCTATACAGTAGGTCCTTGTTGGTTATCTATCTTATATAGTAGTGTGTATATGTTAATCCCAAACTCCTAATTTATCTCCCCAAACCCCCAGCTCTCCCCTTTGGTAACCATAAGTTTGTCTTCTTGTCTTGTTTGTCTTCTTGTCTTCTTGTCTGTAAGTCCATTTCTGTTTTGTAAATAAGTTCATTTGTATCATTTTTTTTAGATTCCACACATATGACATCATATGATATTTGTCTTTGTCTGACTTACTTCACTTAATATGATAATATCTAGGTCCATCAATGTTGCTGCAAATGGCATTATTTCATTCTTTTTTATGGCTGAGTAATATTCCATTGTGTATATATACCACATCTTCTTATCTATTCATCTGTCGGTGGACATTTAGGTTGCTTCCATGTCTCGGCTATTGTAAATAGCACCTCTATGAACACTGGGGTGCATGTACCATTTCGAATTAGAGTTTTCTCCAGATACATGCCCAGGAGTGGGATTGCAGGATCATATGGTAACTCTATTTTTAACTTTTTAAGGCACCTCCACACTGTTCTCCATAGTGGCTGCACCAATTTACATTCTCACCAACAGTGCAGGAGGGTTCCTTTTTCTGTCCTTCTTTCTTTCTCTTTCCCTCTTTCCACCCCAAACCTTGCTTCTATTTTTATCTGCATGTGACCTCATCGTTTCAGGACAGCTATAACTATTTCTGTAAGATGATACGGAAAAACCCGAATGAAAATTTTGGCCAACCTAATATCATCTAGAATCATGGCTGCATTTGTGTCTAGGCTTTATAATTCTGTATGTGACTCCCACCGTAACCCTCAAAAAAATGATTATTTTCTTCCATCTCCAGGTAGAAGACTCTTGAGGAAGACACTTGACCTAGCCTGAGCCGTGTGCCCATCATAGACCAATCACTATGGCCATCCTGAGTCACATGCTCAGCTCTGTGGCCAGAGAAGTAGGTACAGTGATTAACAACGGACAAAAGATTCACTTGTTTGGAGTGGTGAAAATTTTTATTTTATTTTATTTTATTTTTAAGAAAAGGGGGGACTTCCCTGGTGGTCCAGTGGTAAAGAATCTGCCTTCCAATGCAGGGGATGTGGGTTCGATCCCTGGTTGGGGAACTAAGATCCCACATGCCACGGGGCACCTAAGCCCACACGCGCCACAACTACAGCTTGCGCGCCTCAACGAGAGAGCCCTGCCACAAACTACAGAGCCCACGTGCTCTGGAGCCCCCGCACCACAACTAGAGAGAGAAAACCTGTACACCACAACTGGGGAGAAGCCCGCATGCTGCAAGTAGGAGCCCACATGCCACAACGAAAAAGATCCCACACGCCTCAGTGAAGATCCTGTGTGGCACAACTAAGACCCAACGCATTCAAAAAAAAAAAAAAGAAGAAGAAGAAAAAGAAAATAATAAAAAAAAAGGATGATGTTTTGAGCAGAAAGAACTGTAGTATTTTTTTGTTTTGTTTGTTTTTTTTTTTGTTTTTGTTTTTTGTGGTATGCGGGCCTCTCACTGTTCTGGCCTCTCCCGTTGCAGAGCACAGGCTCCGGATGCGCAGGCTCAGCGGCCATGGCTCACAGGCCTAGCCGCTCCGCAGCATGTGGGATCTTCCCGGACCGGGGCACGAACCCGTGTCCCCTGCATCGGCAGGCGGACTCTCAACCACTGCGCCATCAGGGAAGCCTCAGAACTGTAGTTTTTTGAGATATAGGTGCAAGCTTCATGAATTGAAAAAGAGAAAGTATTTCTGGTTAAAAACAAAATGTCATTCATAGTTCTTTGGTGATTAAGTAATAATAGTCACTTTTTAAACCAATTGACCAAGGTAACTATTGTTAGCACATTTCGCTAGTCCAACAAGACTTAAGTGTGGCAAGTATTATTGGTTACCTATGGACAGCCAGTCCCTCCCGTATTGCTTACCAGTAGAACCCTGATTTGGTTCAGCCTTACCATGACCATGTACTCGGTGAAGGAGGCCCTCTCCAGCCCCAAAGAATGAGCCTCTGTTAGCAAAATCCATTGTGGAAACTCCATTTTCCTTGCCATTGATTGTTTAGGAATGGGTGTGTGAGGCACTTCTAGCAAATAAGGTGTGAAAGAAACTTTTCTGGGGTGAGTGGTAGCTTCTGGGAGAGAGGAAAAACTGCCCTTTTTTGATGTCTCTCCTTTGCTGTATGAGGGGAAGATTTCTGAAGGTGAGGCAACCATCTCAGAACTATGATGAGACAAGCAAGGGGACAAAACCCAACACACTGGGGATGGAGCAAGAACACAGGGAAAGAGCCAGTCTTTAATGACACTCCTGAGCTCTTAAATTAACCAACCTGTAAATCACTCTACCTCCAGAATTCCTATGTGGAAAAATTAATTCCTTATTGTCTAGCCACTTTTAGTTGGGTTTTCTGTTATATACAACAAAAAAGCATTAGAATGAAAACCTGAGACATCTCTTACCATCAGCTTTATATCAGGAAATATCATATTTGATTGGGAAGTCAGATCCCTTTATCTTATGAAGAAGTAAGAATTGAAATATTAAGAGTAAAAAAATCAGCTAGAGTACCTCTAACCTCAGAATCACCCAATATCATTGGGTCAACTCCCACACACAGTCTGATGTCCACACAGATTTAGATCCAATCCATATAAGGCAAATGTGCCTCTCTTTACAAGTGGATACAGCCTTTAAAAGACAAAGAAAAAAAAATCGCCCTTTCCAAAGCAATGTCATTTACCAGAGAGACAGACACAGACATTTGAAATCCCTTATAGCCTTCACAGTCCATGTGGGCATCTCTCATTTGGAATGCCATCTGCTGAGCTCCTCCAAAACTGTTCTCAACAGGTAATTCTATCTGTGAGGAATACATTCAACTGACATGCAGCTATTTGGTTTCTCTCAACAGGAATGAAGGATATATATATATATATATACTCCACATTGATATCTTCCTTTTATAGTTTTTTCTGTACTACACAGTTTAACCCGTAAATGTATTCTGATTCTTTAATTCTTACCTTTTTAAAATGTCTCTTCTTGTTATAAAGATTACAATTTCCTAGGAGGCAACATAGTAGGGGAAATGTGTGCTTTGGTCTCAGAATCATAGCTTAAAATCTTGGTTCTCCCACTTACTGTCTTTGGGAAGTTATTTAGCTTCTGAGCCTCAGTTTCTCCCCTATAAAATGTGAATAATAATATGTCCTTTCATAATGGCATCACTCACTTCTACAAAACATTTTATTCTGTAAGTCATCACATTTTTTAAGTATACTGATCTTAAGTCAGACAGGGATTTTGGATGGAAGAGAATATTATTCCTTGATTCTCAATGTTGGGCGCTTAGTGGAAAGCAGTTGACTCTGTATTTTCTTCTCACGATCTCACAGAAGAATAAAGAGGACTTCAGAACTTCCCTGCTGGCACAATGGTTAAGAATCCACCTGCCAGTGCAGGGGACACGGGTTCGATCCCTGGTCTGGGAAGATCCCACATGCTGCAGAGCAAATAAGCCCATGTGCCACAACTGCTGAGCCTGCGCTCTAGAGCCCGCATGCTGCAACTACTGAAGCCCACGTGCTGCAACTACTGAAGCCTGCGCACCTAGAGCCCATGCTGCGCAACAAGAGAAGCCACCTCAATGAGAAGCCTGCGCACTGCAACAGAGAGTAGCCCCTGCTCGCTGCAACTAGAGAAAGCCCGTGCACAGCAATGAAGACCCAATGCAGCCAGAAAAAAGCTTAAAAAAAAAAGGGATTTCAGACCCTTCTGATTCATCAGTATGGACAGCAGAGCTGACAAAGAACTTCTTCCTACTATAATCACATAAAAATGCTGGATACAATATTACTTAATCATTTTTTAATGTGAAAAAATTAAAGAAAAAAGCAAGAGAAATAAAACAACAAAAAAAGAAGAAAACAATGAATTATGGAAATAAAGCAAAAACTCAAAACCAGAGTAATAAGAGCCAGAATTGCCAATAGCTCAGGGTAAGACCAAACCAGGATATTGGCCACAGGGAATGGGTGCTGAGTGGCAGCACCAGTAGTGTGAGGACTCTGTAAGATTTCCAAGTAGGGTAATCTACCTAGAAACATCATAATGGAATAGCAGGACATTAAAGACAAAGGAAAATATCTCAAAAAACTAACAGCAGGGAAAGACAAATTGCCTACACTGGATCAACAGCTGGATAGACAACAAAATAGAAGTCACAGGCAAATGGAATTAATGTCTTAAAAGTGCTAAGAGAAAATAACTGTCATCTTTGTATATGCCTAATAGACAAACCTCAAAATATAAAAAGGAAAAATGAACAGGATCAGTTTACAAATCTAGAATCATAGTAGATTTTAATACATCCATCCAAAACTGATAGATCAAAGACTCAAAAAAACCCAGTAAGCTTCTAGAAGACTAGAACTACATAATTATCAGCTTCACATAAAAACAGTACTTCACCATAAAAATTATAAAATACCCATTCTTATTTATACTTTTTGCTGCGTTGGGTCTTCGCTGCTGCGCTGGGTCTTTGTTGCTACGCTTGGGCTTTCTCTAGTTGTGGCAAGTGGGGGCTACTCTTTGTTGCGGTGCACAGGCTTATTGCGGTGGCTTCTCTTGTTGTGGAGCACGGGCTCTAGGCACACAGGCTTCAGTAGTTGTGGTGTACGGGCTCAGTAGTTGTGGCTCGCAGGCTCTAGAGCACAGGCTCAGTAGTTGTGGCACATGGGCTTAGTGGCTCTGTGGCATGTGGGCTCTTCCTGGACCAGGGATCGAACCTGTGACCCTTGCATTGGCAGGCGGATTCTTAACCACTGCGCCACCAGGGAAGTCCCCAAATACCCATTCTTTTCAAGCACACATAAACTCTTTAAAAAATAAATCATACATTAGGGCGTAAAAAAGAGAGAAATACCAAAAAATTGATATATTTTCTCTAAATAAAATTTTAAATGAATTATTAAAAAGATGGTAAATAAATGAACAAAACCCTCATGTATTTTAGACACTAAAAAATATACTTTTAAATAATTTACTTTTCAAAGAAAAAATTAAGAGAGAAATAAAAAATATGTAGAACCAAATGACAATGAAAATGCCTCGGTAAAATTTGGATACATCTGGGAGAGTATAGCCTTAAGTGCATGTATATCAGATAATAGAAGTGTTAAAAAGCCATGAGCTCAATCTTGAAGAATCTAGAAAAAGAGCAACGGAGTAAATTCAAAGGTCACAAGATGGCAGCAAGAGAAGAAATAAAAACAAGACTAGAAATTCATGAAATAAAAAATGAAGAAACGGGCTTCCCTGGTGGCGCAGTGGTTGAGAGTCCGCCTGCCGATGCAGGGGACACGGGTTCGTGCCCCGGTCCGGGAAGAGATCCCACATGCCGCGGAGCGGCTGGGCCTGTAAGCCATGGCCACTGAGCCTGCGCGTCCGGAGCCTGTGCTCCGCAACGGGAGAGGCCACAACAGTGAGAGGCCCGCGTACGGCAAAAAAGAAGAAACAGCAGAGATAATCTTATATTTTGAAAGACTAGTAAAATAGATGTTTGGTGATAAACCAAAAATATGCAGGGGGTACAAATAATGATATTAGTAATGAAATGGGTTCATAATTACAAAGGAAGGAAGAACATTTAAAGCCACAAGAAATTATTATGTCGTCACATGAAATTGCCAATATTCAATCTTTTGACCTTATATAATAAAACCACAATTCCACGTCATTATGAACAACCATAAACACAAACATTTGAAAACATAAAGTAGCAAATTTTCCAGACAAATATAAAAAACCAGAATTAACTAAAAAGGGAATTTTAAAGCTTTAATATACTTACAGCATTAAAGAAATTAAATTAGAGTGAAAAAAAAAATCCTTCCCCCAAACAGAATAAGGCCCAGACAGTTTATAGCCTGGTGTTAGCAAACCTTCAAGAAACAACAGTTAATATGTAGTATCTACATATTCTCTTCAAGAGAATAGAAAAATAGAGGGGAAAAAAAGAAAACAAAATACTATTGGACTTTCCTGGTGGCACAGTGGTTAAGAATCCGCCTGCCATTGCAGGGGACGCGGGTTCAAGCCCTAGACCGGGAAGATCCCACATGCCACAGAGCAACTAAGCCCGTGCGCCACAACTACTGAGCCTGTGCTCTAGAGCCCGAGAGCCACAACTACTGAGGCTGCGTGCCACAACTACTGAAGCCTGCGTGCCTAGAGCCTATGCTCCGCAACAAAGAGAAGCCACCACAATGAGAAGCCCGCACACCACAACGAAGAGTAGCTCCCACTCGCTGCAACTAGAGAAAGCCCACCTTCTGCTACGAAGACCCAACACAGCCAAAAAAAAAATACATAAATAAATAAAATTAAAAAACAACAACAACTATTAGTTCCACTTCAAGGTATCCATCCTAGAGAAATTCTCACATGTGTGTATATATAAGGATAGGGAGATACATCCTGGGTTGATCCTGACCACAAAGTTTATAACACCCCAAATCATACAAGAGTAAATCTCTTTCAACAGAGGAATGGATAAATAATTTGTGAATATTCATGCCATAGTCAAAATAAGTAAATCAGAGCTATATGTATCTGCATAGGGAAATCTTAAAATATTAATATTCAGTGAAAAAACAAGTTGCAAAAGTAAATGTACAGGGTGATATCATTTACAGAAATCTTTTAGTCTTACAAAGATAGTGTCTATACATAAAAAACTGCAAATTCTTTGCAGATACGAAGGTAGTAAAAGTATTAAGCCTACAGAGCAGCAACACTTAGGATTGTTGTTACAACTGCAGATGAAGTGAAATAGAAGAAGGTTGAGGAAGTTATTTTAATGATATCTGTGCCAATTTATTTGTAAGAGTTGAAGTAAATAGTTGTAGTGGATTGAATAGTGGCCCCCCAAAAAATATGTTCCACAAAAAGCCTGTGAATATGACCCTATTTGGAAAAAAGGTCTTTGCAGATGAAATTAATTTAAGGATCTTGAGATGAGAACATCCTGAATTAGGGTGGGCTTTAAATCTAATGACAAGAGTAGTCATCCTTTGGTGTCCACAGATGACTGGTTCTAGGACCTGCTGCGGATACCCAAATTCAGGGATGCTCAAGTCCCTTATATAAAATGGTGTGGTATTTGCATGTAACCTACACATATCCTCCTGTATACTTTAAATCATCTCTAGATTACTTATAATATCTAATACAATGTAAATTATATGTAAATAGTTGTAAATACAATGTAAATGTTATGTATATAGTTGCAGGAGTATGGCAAATTAAGTTTTCCTTTTTGAAACTTTCTAGACATTTTTTTCTGAATATTTTCCATCTGCAGTTGGTTAAATCTGTGGATGCGGAACCCGTGGATACGAAGGGCTGACTGTACCCTTAGAAGAGGAGAGAGGGGGAGAAGACACACAGAGGAACGCCAAGGATTGCTGGCAGCCACTAGTGATGGGATGGAAAAGATTCTCCCCCTGAACCTCCAGAAGGAACCAGCCCTGCTGACATCTTGATTTGGGACTTCTGGAATCCAGAACTGTGAGAGAATAAATTTTTGTTGTTTTAAGCCATGAAGTTTGTGGTAACCTGTTATGGCAGCCCTAGGAAACTGATACAATGGTGCAAAAAGTAAAAATATGTCCAATCTGGGAGGTTTATGGGTACTATTCTCTGCATTTTCTATATATTTCAAACAACTCATAATTTTAAAGCATATATATATTATATATATTTCATGAAACCTATGAAAAAATGCGTCTCCGTGTCTCCCAACTGCTTTTGGCTCCCGAGATACCTGCAGGCTCGACAGTGGAGGATAGTGACAGAACTCTGCCCCATTTCTCCTTTACATAACTATGGCCATTTCACCAAAAAAATTTTATAGTTCTTGCTTTTGGTGTTCTCCATAGAACATTCAGAAATTCTTTTTTTTTTTAATTAATTATTGGCTGTATTGGGTCTTCGTTGCTGCACGCGGGCTTTCTCTAGTTGCAGCAAGACGGGGCTACTCTTCGTTGCAGGGCACGGGCTTCTCATTGTGGTGGCTTCTCTTGTTGTGGAGCATGGGCTCGCGTGGGCTTCAGGAGTTGTGGCATGTGGGCTCAGTAGTTGTGGCTCTTGGGCTCTAGAGCAGAGCTCAGTAGTTGTGGCGCATGAGCTTTGTTGCTCCGCGGCATGTGGGATCTACCTGGACCAAGGATCGAACCTGTGTCCCCTGTTTTGGGAAAATTGGCAGGCGGATTCTTAACCACTGTGCCACCTGGGAAGTCCCCAGAAATTCTAGCATCAAGCCCAACATTAGCATTTTCAAGAATGGTTACACAAAGTTTTTAAAATTTCTTTATTATTTCTGCAAGACCATGTAGTGTTATTTAAAGTGTTTGTGACAGTTAATGGATGAAGAATTGGAGGGTGGGATTCTGGAAATGTATATTAATTTTTCATACTAATCATTATGGAAATAATTACCCTTTATTAGTCTTTTGTACTGTTAAGTTACCTTCTCCTGGAATATAACCTTGACCTGCAATGTGAACTCCTAAACAGAGGTGGCCACTTACTAACATGGGTGGAACTTAAGAAGGGCGAGAAGAACAGCAAGGTCTTATGCACTGGAACTGGAGCTTTATGCAAACTCAGAAAGTCTCTCTCTCTCTCTCATCAGTCAGCTTCCTCTACTAATTAACTCGTCATGCCTCTGACTCAAGATGGCACAGGATGTATGGTGAGGTACAATATAGAAATTGTTTTAGCAGGTGTCTGTGTTCTTAGGTGGAAACAATAACTAAATCAGGACCCAAGTTTCATTGTTAATGAAGGAATCCTTTGAATGCCCCCTCCTTAATCATGTAAATATAAGGGCCATTAGCACCTTTCTCTTGAGGAAAGGACTTCTTGGGACAGAAGAACAGAGACCCTCTACCCATTTTTTCTTAGAAATGAAGTCCAGTAGCCTATCAGGGTCAACCAAGGTGAGCCTGTCCTCTGGTGGAAGAGGACAATACAGTTTCCAAAAAGATGGCGCCTTCCAAAGGGGAGGGTGAGTTTAAACTGGTGACCTGGACTAAACACAAAATTCTGATAGCTGGATTCTCTGTGAGACCCAGCTCTCCTGGCACTGTGTTGAATAAGTGAATGCAAGTCAACAAAGGTCTGATCTTAGAGGCCAAGTACGAGACTCTGGGCTAACGAAGACAGGCAGTCATCCACCAGCAGGCACAAGACCAGCACTGAAGCATAATGCTGTGTGGCAGGGACAAGACTAATACTGCTAGTAAACTAATCACCTTTCTAGTTCTTTCTTTTTGAGGTTTGACAGGGTGGATCCTTTTGCACTAAGAAAGCCCCTGGGAGCCTTGCATAATTCAGGGGGAAGTCCTCACAGAGGAGACCCTGGAAAAGTACATGCGAGAACTTGAGTAAATTATTGGAAAAATGAAAGACGTAGGACCATATTGTTCCTTAAGCTGAAAAAGTACATCTTACAGGTGACACATAAGCCTTTTCAGCTCGAGAATCTACCACTGAGCGAACATCCTTCTGGGTCTCACATTTAAATTCCCAAGTGAATGGATCTAATTACCTTGCCCAGGTAAGATGTCCATTTCTGGTCCATGCAGCTAGGACCTCAGGAGGAGGAAGGCCAGTTGTCAGCACTGAGTAGGCAAGTATTGACAGAAAGGTCAATATTGACATAATAAGAAAAGAGATGAGCCATGTTGCTTAGAAAAGCACAGTCTTTGGGACTTTCCTTATGGTCCAGTGGTTAAGAATCCGCCTTCCAGTGCAGGGGACGCAGGTTGGATCCCTGGTCTGGGAACTAAGATCCCACATGCCATGGGACAACTAAGCCTGTGCGCTCTAGAGCCCACGCACCACAACTAGAGAGAAGCCCCCCACACTGCAACTAAGACCCGACGCAGCCAAATAAATACATAACTAATAAATAAATAAATAGAAGAGCACAGACTTTGAGCCAGAAGGACATGAATTTAAATGCTGGAGAGTTCATTTATGAGCTGAATCACCTCAGGAAAATTAATCTCTCTGGGCCTCAACTTCCTTATCTGTAAAGTAGGCATAGTAATACCAACCTAATAAAATAGTTGTGAATATTAAATACAGGAAAGCTATAAAATGCCTTGTACAGTTCTTGGCACATAGCCTATTCTCAGGAAAAGAGCAATGTTATTTTCAACTCTACAAACAAGAGTTAGGTGTCCTTTCAAGGTGACTCTTATATTTCAGGGTATGGTTTTCTGAGATTATAAATGCTTTGAGATTCTTTGGGAAAATGTACTATATTGGGAAGAAATTTTATTTGTGTTGTGTTTCTGGTTCAATGACTTGTCATAGAGATAATACCAGAGAGGACTATAATATTTTTCTGGCTGTATGTCCTATAATTGTGAGTGCATTAGAATTCTTATGGTTGAAAATGAAAGAAATCCAACTGGTTTAAATGGAAAAAGAGTATTTACTGACTCATGTAAAAGAAAAGAGTGCAGGGTTGGTGGCTTTGAGATTATTTGGATCCAGGTACACAAAAGATAAAGCCAGGAATCTCTTAGTTCTGCTTTCCTCTGTATGGCTGCATTGTCTGACAGGCTCTCCTGAAGTGGTAGCAAAGATTCCAGAAGCAACTCCAGGCTTACATTCTATCCACTGGAAAGAGAGTATCTCTTTCTTAATAGTTTCAGCACAAGACTGGAGGGAGACTCTCATTGGCCCAAACTGGGTCACATGCCCATCTCTGAACCAGTCATGAGGGCAAGACATACTGATATCCTTATTGAGCAGGTCTGCATCCTGTATTCATCCCTAGAGCCTGAGGATGGGGGAGGGGGTCAGCTCTACCTGGCGAGGGGTGGTAGGGAGCCTCAAAGTATTACTGGGACATTTTTACTAAAAGAAAGAGGATGGGGATGGTACACTGGAGAGGAAAACAAACAATGCCTACAGAAGGAACTGCGGCTGTGGGAGGGAAATTAAAACAAAGCAACTACACCCTGTTCTTTTGTTGCTACAAAATAAAATATATATCTACCTCATGGTGGCTACTGAAATATATTTTCTAATCCTATTTGAAAAAATTATGTAAATCAGACCAATAATGTATTCTTGGATGAGAAAAATGAGGCCAATGACATGAAGACTGACTTACCAGAAGCTGCAAATAAATTTCATAAGAGTGGTTTTCACTCTTATCTGGATGATTTTTTGTGTGCATGACCACTATCCTAACCAGCTAATCCTGTAACAAAGGAAATTGCCTTCTGTCACTTTGCTTGTATGAAATATTTCTGGAGGTGGCTTGCCAACTTCAGCCAGAATTATAGAACTAATGAGTTTTTAGCTACCATATGCACAGAGTGTAATAATAGCAGGTTCTAGGCAAATGTTGTCTACTTGCTTCTGGGAGTGCTTTCCCTTCATGATATGAGCAGATGCCCGAGGCTCTATTAAGAATTCTGTTTTCTTCATAAATCTGTACAGTGACATGGAGTCCTCATATTCTAGTGAAGTCATTTTTATATGGAAAACATGGCCCTTGTTACCCTGTTTCTCCTGGGGTTTTAACCTCTATTATATAGAGACTGGCCTTAATTATGTCAGAATTGAGTACCAGATGCTTTTTAGGAAGTTTGGCAAGTTAGAAATTTCTGATAGGTCTTCTGCTCTGCTGATGTCTTACATATTTATGTGAAAGCAAGCAAGATTTTAACTTCCTAATACTTCTTGCTACTTACATTAAAATGATATTTGTATCTAGTCCAGTGCTTTGTGCTAATTACTGTAACAGTCAGATTAGGCTAGATTAGGCTGATTGTAACAAATGACCCCAAATTTCAAGGATTTACAGTAACAAAAGCTTATTTTTCATTCTCACTACATGTTCCAGCATTTTCCATGGATTACCATAGTTTGTTTCCTTGGGGCTCTGGTATGTGGGACTCCATCAAGGGAAATCCATAAATACTCACGGAAGACTCTAAGGGGCGGGTGAATATCCTATAAATTTATAAATTAGGATGCTTTATTTTTAAAACTAATACCAGAAGGGCTTCCCTGGTGGCGCAGTGGTTGAGAGTCCGCCTGCCGATTCAGGGGACACGGGTTCGTGCCCCAGTCCGGGAAGATCCCACATGCCGTGGAGCGGCCGGGCCCGTGAGCCATGGCCAGTGAGCCTGCGCGTCCGGAGCCTGTGCTCCGCGACAGGAGAGGCCCTAACAGTGAGAGGCCCACGTACCACACACACAAAATAACCTAATACCAGAAAACCCAGCTCTGTCCATTGATAGTGCCTAGAAGCAACTAACCCAATAGCAACGAGTATACTTAGTGCCCAGATCTTTGGTTCTAAATTCCATTCACTAATGATGAAAGAAACCAGGACTCCTTGGAGAAATGACTTGACTCTAGGTTTGGGTCAGGTAAAGATTATTCCAGAAATTAAGAACACATATGTAGGGACTTCCCTGGTGGTGCAGGGGTTAAGAATCCGCCTGCCAATGCAAGGGTCATGGGTTCGATCCCTGGTCTGGGAAGATCCCATACGCCGCAGAGCAATTAAGCCCATGCACCACAACTACTGAGCTTATGCTCTAGAGCCCGCGAGCCACAGCTACTGAAGCCCATGCGCCTAGAGCCTGTGCTCCACAACAAGGGACACCACCGCAGTGAGAAGCCCATGACCATGGGCTTAGTCCATAGTCATTTCAAGACCCATGACCGCAACAGAGTAGGCCCTGGCTCGCTGCAACTAGAGAAAGCCCGTGCACAGCCACGAAGACCCAGTGCAGCCGAAAAACAAACAAACAAATAAACAAACAAATAAATAAATAAATTTATTCAAAAAAAAGAACACGTAGGTATCCACTCAACAATTGACGGACATTTGGATTGTTTCCACTTTGGGGCTATTATAAATAATAATGTATGAACATCCATGTACGAGTTTTTTTGTTGATATATATTTTCACTTTTCTTGGGTATAAACCAAGGAGTGGAAAGTCTGGGTCATAGTAGCTCTATGTTTAACTATTTAAGAAAATACCAAACCATTTTCCAAAGCAGCTATACCATTTTATATTCCCGCTAGCAAGGTATAAAGATTATAATTTCTCCACATCCTCTCCAAAATTTTTTTCCTTTTTTTCTTGTAGCCAACATAGTGGGTGTGAAGTAGTAACTCATTGTGGTTTTCATTTGCATTTCCCTGATGACTAATGATGTTAAGCATCTTTAATGTGCTAACTGGCCATTTTTAATTTTTCTTTGGTGAAATGTCTGTTCAGATCCTTTGCCCACTTTTTTTTTGTAAAGATGTTGCTCTACTGTTTTCTTTCTGTTTTTAAATTTTATTTATTTATTTTTAATATGGGGTTTTATTTTATTTTATTTTTTGGCTGCGTTGGGTCTTTGTTGCTGCACGCGGGCTTTCTCTAGTTACAGTAAGTGTGGGCTTCTCTTGTTGCAGAGCACGGGCTCTAGGTGCGCGGGCTTTCAGTACTTGCAGCACACGGGCTCAGTAATTTCAGCACATGGGCCCTAGAGTGCGTGGGTTTCAGTAGTTGTGGAACGTGGGCTCAGTGGTTGTGGCTCATGGGCTCTAGGGCACAGGCTCAGTAGTTGTGGCACACGGGCTTAGTTGCTCCACAGCATGTGGAGTCGAACCCATGTCCCCTGCATGGGCAGGCAGATTCTTAACCACTGAGCCACCAGGGAAGTCCTGCCCACTTTTAAATCAATTTTTTTCTTTTCATTGTTGAGTTGTAAGAGTTCTTTATATATTCTGCATACAAGACCCTTATTACATATATGATTTGTAAATAATTTCTCCCAATCTGTGAGTTGCTTCTCACCTTCTTAATGATGTTCTTTGAAGCACAAAAATTTTTAATTTTGATGATGTCAAATATATCTATTTTTTTCTTTTTTTGTTTATGCTTCTGCTGTCATATTTACCCCTTACATTTAGGCCTTTGATTCATTTTGAGTGACTTTTGTATGTTGTGTGTTTTAGGGGTCCAAATTCATTCTTTTGCATGTGAATATTTAGTTGTCCCAGAATCATCTGTTGAAAAGACTATTCTTTCCTTACTTAGTTTTTGGAAACCTTGTTGAAAAATCAGTTGATTGTAAATGTTTATTTCTGGATTCTCAATTATATTCCATTTATATATACGTCTGTCCTTATGCCAGTACCACACTGACTTGATTAATGTAGCTTTGTAGTAAGTTTTAAAATTGAGAAATGTGATTCCTCCAATTTTGTTCTTTTTTCAAGATTGTTTTGGCTATTTTGGGTCCCTTGCATTTCCATATGAATTTTAGGATTAGCTTGTAAAATTCACTTTAAAAAAAAGTGAGATTGTAATATGGATTGTGTTGAATATGTAGATCAATTTGGGGAGTATTGCCATTTTAACAATAATAAGACTTCAGATCCATGAACATGGACCATCTTTCCATTTATTTAGTAGTTCGAAGGATAGGGTTTAAGAATTAGTCAGGATATGCAAGGTTTTGCTTAATTACGAATTTACCCTGAAATCACAAAGGCTTAACACCACAAAGATTTACTTGTAATTCATGACACATGCCCATTGCAAGCTGACAGGGGGTTTTGCCCCAGCATAGTCATTTCAAGACCCAGGCTAATGGAGGCCATGTCATCTTATACCTGCACCATCTGGAATATATGGCTTCTAAGTCATTAAGAGGAAAGTAGAACTGAAGGTCATGCACCAAGCTTTTAAAATCTTCAATCAGAAATGTCTTTTGCTGCAGCCAACTGGCCACCACTAGTCACGTGACCCTGACTGACTGTAAGGAGCCTGGGAAATGTTAGGGAGCACATGGATATTTGGTGAGCAGTCAATATCTGTTATGGACTGAATTGTGTTCTCCCCCCAGTATTCATATGTTGAAGCCCTAACCCCCAATGTGACTGTATTTGGAGACAGCGCTTTCAAGGAGGTAATTAAGGTTAAATGAGGTCATAAAGGTGGGGCCCTAACGCAATAGGACTGGTATCCTTATAAGAAGAGGAAGAGATGCCAGATATCTCTCTCTCTCTCTACATGTGCTCAGAGAAGAGGCCATGTGAGGATATGGTTAGAAAGTAGTTGTCTACAAGCCAGAAAGAGAGGTCTCACCAGACACCAACACTGCTGGCACCCAGATCTTGGACTTTCATCTTCTAGACTGAAAAAATAAATGTCTACTGTTTCAGCCACCCCGTCTATGGCATCTTGCTACAGCAGCTCTGAGCTCTGAGTCTATGTTTTAGCCACATAGAGAGAGGGAAGACTAGAAAAATAAGTTAGATCATATTGTAGAATGCTTTAAACTAATCTATACTTAATTGTGAAGCAGTGGAAAGCTTTGAATTTTTTAACAGCTTGTACAGCAATACATCATCTTTTTTTATCCAAGGAGTTTATGAGGTTTAGAAGAGGAGTGCATTGGCATCACACACACATAACTAGGTATACCTTTAAATATATGACCTACACAGATTATTGAAGTTATAAGCAGAGCATCCAGAGGCTTCCTTTGTTTATTTATTTTTCAATCAATTCTGCCTTCAAATAGGCTCTTTTTTTGTTCTCTTGCTCCTTTATGTTCTTCCAGAGTAGTTCCCTAGAGGAAAAGTGGAGCCCTATTGCTAGAAAGAAGGAGAATGGATACAGGGTAAGCAATAACAGCAGATACTAATTATACTCCTCAGTATAGAAGATGCAGAGTAACTACAACAAAACTTCCCGCTCTTTCCCCTCTGCTCCTGAGAGTGTAAAATGCTGTATGTCGCTCAAATCCATTTCTTATTCTCAGAGATGAATATCGTATGAGCCCAAAATATTCTCTGTGGAATTTTTTTAATATATAATTTTACTTAAATGCAGGGGTAGAAAGAGGGATTTCTTTCAGTATAGTTTTGTTTACTTGGTTTTTTGGCTTGGTTTCTCCTTTTCACATAGGGACTATCTATTGCTACAAATTACCCCACAATTAAAACAGCAATAAGCATTATTATCTCTCATACCTTTTTGTGGGTCAGGAAAACTTGGCTGGGTATCTGGGCAGTTCTGAGAATGCCGTCATTATTCAAGACTTGTCTGGGGCTCAAGGATCTACTTCCAAGGTGGCACACTCGTATAGTTGGCAACATGGTGCTCGTTGTTGATGGGAGGCCTCAGTTCCTCTGCATATGGGCCTCTCCACAGCACTGCTTGGGTGTCCTCACATGATGGCTGGTCTCCCTCAGAGCAGTCTATCCAAGAGAGCAAAGCAGAAACTACAATGCCCTTTGTGACTTAGCCTGGAAATCGTACACTGTCACTTCTCCACCTCATGATGGACCCATAGACTGCCCTCATTCAGTGTGCGAAGAGACTACAAAAAGGCACAAATATCAAAAGGGAAGGATCACTGGGGCTCATCTTGAAGGCTGGCTACCATTCTGCTCCTCCCCTTGTATCTGTGGTGGGCTGAAGAATGGTTCTCAAAAGATAGCAGATTCTAATTCCTGGAACCTGTGTCATCTTATATGGAAAAGGGATCTTTGCGGATGTGATTAAATTAAGAATATTGAAACAGAAGATTATCCTGGATTATCCAGGAGTGCCCTAAATACAATCACAAGGATCTTATAAGAGAGAAGCAGAGGGAGATTTGACACACAGGAGAGGAGAAGACAATATGACCACAGAGGCAGAAATTGGAGTGATGCAGCCATAAGTCAGGAAACACCAGCAACAAGCAGGACCTGGAAGAGGTAAGGAATAGATTCTCCCCTAGAGATTCCAGAGGGAGTGCAGCCCACCCAGTACCTTAATTTTGGCCCAGAGAAGCTGATGGCAGACTTCTGACCTTCAGAACCATAAGAGAATGACTTTGTGTTTCTTTTTTTGGGGGGGGGTTGTCTTTTTTCTTTTTATTAAAAAAATTTTTTTATTAATTTGTATTGGAGTGTGGTTGTTTAACAATGTTGTGTTAGCCTCCACTGCACAACAAAATAAATCAGCCATACACATACGGATATCCCCTCCCTTTTGGACTTCCCTCCCATTCAGGTTATCTTTGATACATCATAGTGTTTAGGAGGAAGGTCTTTAGAGTCATATTGTCCTGGATTTGAATCCCAGCTCTGCCATTTACTATGATTGTGATCTTGGGCAAGTTCCAGTGCCTCATTTCCTCCAAAATAGGGTTAAAAATAATACTTATCTGAAGAGTGTAAAGCTTTTTTAAAAACTGTGGTAAGATATACAGAATGTAAAATTTATCATCTTAACTATTTTTAAATGTACGTTTAATGTTAAGTGTGTTTACACTGTTGTGCAACTAATTCCCAGAACTATTTTCATCCTGCAAAACTGAAGGTCTTTACCCATTCAGTAACAACTCCCCCTCCCCCTTTCTCGCCAATAACTGAACACCACCATTCTACTTTCCATCTGTGTGAATTTAACTACTCTCTGTTGTTTCAGGGCACCAAGTTTGTGGCAGTTTGTTATAGCAACCATAGGGAACTAATACAGTATACTTTCACCTCTTTCTCCATGTTCATACAATCTCAAATATACATAACTGTACATAAACAGTTTTGCACACACATATGT
The DNA here is from genome assembly GCF_963924675.1 of Phocoena phocoena. Classification (NCBI taxonomy): domain Eukaryota; kingdom Metazoa; phylum Chordata; class Mammalia; order Artiodactyla; family Phocoenidae; genus Phocoena; species Phocoena phocoena. Next base: position 53,980,833 of record NC_089225.1, on the reverse strand, counting down.
ACACAGGAATTTTTATCATTGTTTTACAAAAATGAGACTATGTGACATATACTTTTCTTTTCACTCAACATGTTCAATAAATTTACTCTCAGAATAATCGTTTCATTCGTTGTCTTTGGGCAAACCTTTTTTAAAGTACCTTGATAAGCCTTCATTAGATACTAATGTCTGAAACGTGTTCAGAGTGCTTTTTCTACAGTTTGATAGTGGTGTGTAGGCTCTCATGATCAGCTTTGGGAGTTGTGCTTCTCCCTCCTGCCGTCTGCTTTTCATACCTTTCTACATTCTGTAGCACCTCCACCAGAGGGGGGCAAGGAACTGGAAAAGAGGTGAAGCATTACTGGCAAATAGATTAATGGAACAGGAGGGCCCAGAAAGTAACTCTTAACACAGTCATGTTTGTGTTAGGGATTCTGGAAGACACCTTGGTGGCTAATATTTATCAAGTCATCTGTAAATTTGAGGGGGGGAATGTTATTCACTGTCTACTCTTGATTTTTAAGACTTGTTGCCCCATTTTTAGATAGTCTTGGCAAAGAGTAGTCCCTTAGTAAATGCTGGAAGAATTCATTCAGTCCACAACATTTATTAACATAAGAAAATGCCACAAAGTGGGAGCTTAAAATAACAAACGTTTATCATCTCCATAGTCCTGGAGTTTAGATGTCTGAAATCAAGGTGTTGGTTGGCAGAGCCACATTTTCTCTGAAACCTTCCTTGGAGGGCTAGAGGGGCACTCCTTCCTTGCCTCTTCCTAGCTTCTGATGGTTTGCTGGCAATCTATGGTGCTGCTTGGCTCGCAGCTGCCTAACTCCAACACCTACCTTTATAGCCACGTGGTGTTAGCTCTGTGGGTCTCTGTCTTCAAGTGGCCATCTTCTTTTTTTTTAATTTTTCTTGTTTTTAATTGAAGTAGAGTTGATTTACAATGTTGTGGCACTCTCTGCTGTACAGCAAAGTGACTCCGTTATACAAACATAGACATTCTTTTTTAATATTCTTTTCCATTATGGTTTATCACAGGATATTGAATATAGTTCCCTGTGCTATACAGTAGGACCTTGTTGTTTATCCATTCTATATGTAATACTTTGCATCTGCTGACCCTAAACTCCCACTCCATCCCTCCCCCATTCCTCCTCCCCCTTGGCAACCACAAGTCTGTTCTTTGTCTATGAGTCTGTTTCTGTTTTGTAGATAGGTTCATTTGTACCATATTTTAGACTCCACATATAAGTGATATTATATGTTATTTGTCTTTCTCTTTCTGACTCATTTCACTTAGTATGATAATCTCTAGTTGCATCCATGTTGCTGCAAATGACATTATTTTATTCTTTTTTATGGCTGAGTAGTAGTCCATTGTATATATGTACCATATCTTCTTTATCTGTTCATCCATTGATGGACATTTAGGTTGTTTCCATGTTCTGGCTATTGTGAACAGTGCTGCTATGACCATTGGGGTGCGTGTATCTTTTTGAATTATAGTTTTGTCTGGGTATATGCCCAGTAGTGGGATGGCTGGGTCATATGGTCATTCTATTTTTCATTTTTTAAGGAAGCTCCATACTGTTCTACATAGTGGCTGTATCAATTTACATTCCCACCGACAGTGCAAGAGGGTTCCCTTTTCTCCACACCCTCTCCAGCATTTGTTGTTTGTAGATTTTCTGATGATGCCCATTCTAACTGGTGTGAGATGATACCTCATTGTAGTTTTGATTTGCATTTATCTAATAATTAGTGATATTGAGCATCTTTTCATGTGCCTACTGGACATCTGTATGTTTTCTTTAGAGAGATGTCTATTAAGGTCTTCTACAAATGGCCATCTTCTTATAAGCACACCAGTCATATTGGATTAGGGGCCCACCCTACTGCAGTGTGACCTCATTGTAACTAATTACATCTGCAACTACCCTATTTCTAAAGGTCACATTCCGGAGTACGGTAGGTTAGGACTTGGAGATCTTCACAGCGGGGAGGAGGGAGGTTGGACACGATTTAACCCAGTACAATTTCTGATGGTTGAGTGGTTCAATAAAACATTGAATCATGGATTTGATTAATCTGCAAGGTTGTTGTCCTCTATTTTTTTTTTTTTTTTTCAGTACGCGGGCCTCTCATTGTTGTGGCCTCTCCTGTCGTGGAGCACAGGCTCCAGACGTGCAGGCTCAGCGGCCATGGCTCACAGGCCTAGCCGCTCCGCAGCATGTGGGATCTTCCTGGACCGGGGCACGAACCCATGTCCCTTGCATCGGCAGGCGGACTCTCAACCACTGCACCACCAGGGACGCCCTGTTGTCCTCTATTTAAAAAAAAAAAAAAAAAAAAAAAAAGCAGCATAAAATGTGACTCCAGGGCCAGAGTTGGTTTGAATTCTACCTTTACCTCTTAATAAGTGGTGTGACCTTGGGCAACTTAATTCTTTGTGCCTCGGTTTCCTTGTCTATAACATGGTGATAGTAATAGTACTTATGGGATTGTTGTAAAGACTAAAGGAATTAATACCAAGAAAGTCCTTGTAATAATGCCTGCCACATAGAGAACCGTGATACATGTTAGCTTTTTTAATTAAAAATGAGCTACCATGAGTTGACTACTCTTATAATTAATTCTCATTAGAAAGGCATGGTGGTGGTTTGTTGTAAAAAAGCCTGAGGGGATAAAGCGTTCCATTGTGTGAATGCACCTACCAGAGCCTCCTTCTAAAAGACGCTGGACCTGGAGTGAAGGGTCAGCTGCCCAGTGTACTTCTCACTCCTTGTAATGCTAAGCTGTCTTCCCTGGCTTCTGGCAGACTTCCAGTAGACTTCCAAAATTCCCAGAGAAATATTTCTTCTTTCTTTTAGACCACCAGCCTCTGAGGAACAATTCATTAAAATATTTCACGGACAACATGTCACTATTAGGAAAACATACATATATATACACACACACGTGTGTGTGTGTGTGTGTGTGTGTGTGTGTGTGTATTTTCTTTGGTTCCTTTTGGATTTCAACTTAAAATGACCTGTAGGCTATATCAGAGAAAAAGCAATATATCACCGTGGTGCCTGTCTTGGACATTCTTAAAAGCAAATTGCAGCATTTACTGGGCCTGGAATGACCTCCCTCCACCCTCAGGAGAGCCAGAATGTAGATTTGATCCCCTTAGTTAGATCCCGGAGGAAAATAGAAGATTCTCCTTACAGCTGGCAAGACCTGGAGAAAAGCACTCCATTTTTATGCAGGAAACCAAGACACGGTGTGCCCTCCTTGGTCCCTACAACACTGAGTGTTAGAGTCTTTAGGTAGGTGGGGTGGGTGGGGTACTGGAAAGAGTTGAAAGAGGATATGATTGCAGAGGGAGTCAGGCTTCAACTGAATCAAGACCCATTGTCTTGCCTCAAACAGCAAAGAATTGTTTAGATGGACGGTCCTTGGAGGTCGCTAATTCAGCAGATAAACCAAAGTATAGAAAGTAATTTATTACAAATAATAAGAGTACAGTTCGTGAATGATTGGCTGATTGATTGGTTGATCACTAAATTCTATTGGATTCAAAGTTCTTACCCTACAATGGTTTTCAGAGTGTGGTTCCAGGACCACCAGCAAGAGTAGCAGCATCACTTGGGAATTCAACAGAAATGCAAATTTTCAAGTCCTACCCCAGACCTACTGAATCAGCAACTCTAGGGTGGGGCAACCTGTGATAAACCAGTGCTAGAGGTTATTCCGATGCACACTCCAGTTTGAGAACCACTGTTAAAATGGAATTAATTTAACTCACTTGGCATCCAGGTGTGCTTTATCAAGGGAGAGTGAGAGGGGTGAAGTTGTATACAATTAGTGCCCAGGGAATGGGGCCCAGAGAGCTATGCAAAGACACATGTCATTCTCAGGTGTCCTATGTTAAAGAAAAAGTTATTTGTGATCCTTGTTAAAAGGAAGACTTTATTCAAGGGGACTACCACAATGGGGTGTGTTGGAGGGGAGAGAGATCTGGCTCAACTCCTAACACAGCAAGGACAAGTGGAGATTTATAGCCAAAGAGCAGGATGGGGATCAGTGTATGGAAAATTACTAAGATAAAATATCAAAGCCAGTGGGATTGTTGCTAGACTGACTCAACAGGATTCTTGCTGAAGGCAAGCCAGGGTGATAAGATATTAAGAGTGGGGGATGAGGAATTTGATCTGATATCAAGGGTGCGGGATTTTCCACTAAACTGACCCAGCAGGATTCTTACTAAAACTGGACTCATGTCTCAAGGACAGAGCCTGAGGTCAGGGCCTTGAGAGTTTAGAGGAACCAGACTAGAGTTAGGTCAAGAAGAGAGTCTTTGTCACCCATTAGACTAAAAGGTGACCTCTCTCAACCCCATTTTACAGATGAGGAACTTAAGGTGCAGAGGGACTAAAGGGCTTACCCACACCACACAGGCAGTAGGGGCACTAGGTCCCCGCTTGCCCAGAGACTACCAACTCAGAATGTTCTAGAACTACACACCACAGAGTCTCCAAGTGAAAGATGGCTTCTAGAGGTGGGATGAAAACCCTTTCTCAAGGGATATATGGCCCAGCCAGATCTCAGATTTGAAATTCCCCCATTAGTAAAAACTTTTGGAGATAAAATATTTTAAAAAGCAAAATTTTTTATTTTGGTGAGAACAGTTTTAGAAGGTAACATTTACCATGACCATAATTTTGTAAAAGAAATGACGTGTTTCATAAAAGAGATGACTTTTTATACCAAAAATATATTAGATTTAATCTTTAGATAAAAGACAGATTTTTTTAAAATATTAAATACATTTACCTTAAAAAATTTTTTTTTCCACTGTGTGTTTTCCTCTTATTTCTCCAAAGAGCAGTAAAATTTTGTGATCAAATGCTCATATGAGGCTCAAAGTCTCTGCTTTAGACCCCTGAATAACAGGGGCACTGACTGCCTGCCTGCCTCACCCTGCAAGGTGCCATCACCAAGTAGGCATTTGATAAATGTTCTTTGATGATAAAAATGATGAGGACAGAATGGATTTATAATATTTATTACAGTCGGGAAACCACATGCTAGAAGCACGGAGGACTTAAATTGCTTTTCCAAGGTCACATAACCAGTTATAAAAAGAGCTGGTGCTGGAATTGAAATCTTCTGTCCCCTGGTTCAGAGTCCTTCTCCCTTAGACCACACTGACATTGATAAAGGAAGTGTAATAGGATGTCTCTTATATGCTTGAGGGAACCATATTAACTTACCCAGGCAAGAAAGATACGATGGAATCAAACATCAGGACTTATAAGATATAAAGATAATATCAACCCAAGAGATCTCAGGAAATTAGGAGATGTTAGGTTCAAGTGGCAAAAAGTCAGCCTAAGGAGGAGTGGATGGGGGGGAGGGAATCTGGAATGTTTTTCTATGATAAAACACAACTGTTGGACTGGCCAGGCTGCACTTATGCAGATGCTAATCAATTTCTGGAGTTCCAAACTGGCAAGGCTTGTTAGTCAGGCTTTAAACTGAGAGGAAAGGGAGAAGGAGTGTCCATTTAACTCAGATATCACCAAACATATTTATGGTGTAGAATATTAGACTGAGAGTTGTCAGTAGAAAATAGCATTGAAAAATTAAGCTTTGGTGTGCACATCAATGAAGTATTATAGTTATATTTCTGGTGTATTTGAATGTGGGGTAACCACACTGTGGCACCTTAGGTAAGTTTATGCAAGAAAAGGAAGAGGAAGTGAATTTACCATGGCAAACGGTTTGAAATAACTCGTGGTGAAAACCAAAAGACTTCCTACCACCAAAATCTGTTATAGAAAGTGAGCCAGGTAAGTAACAAAATGATATTTTTAAATTTTATTGCATGAAGTTTCTACAGCAATATGTACCATGTTATGGACAGTGACAGTCGTGTAAGATTCGAGTTCTCTGAGTTGTCGAGCATCTGTCTTCAGAGCACTTTTCAGTTTCTAAGAATGTAACATGGGGCAGGAAGTAGAGAAATCAACCAGAAGGAAGGTTTTCATGTGCCCAAAGGAGGTCGCCGCAGACATCTTATGAGATAAGTAGACGTATCTTTAGAACTACCTTCTGGGCTGCCGGCTCATAACTGCTCTCCCTGGTCCACCCAGCTGTACACACCTGCTGGGTGAAGTTACTCTCAGCCTCTGGGATGTATTCAGGTTCAAATGCAGCTTCCATTTTCCTGCTGGTTAACAGTCAGAAAAGCCTATTTCCTTCACATTTCATGGCATTCTCTATGAATTAACCTTGCCCTAATTTAATTAGCTAGCAAGTTTTCCCTTGTAAAGCATCCTAGTTTAATCACTAGGTGGTTCAGGTATAAGGATGTTGCAATACAAGGCAAATAACTTCAGGGTCCAAAGTATCCCTGAGCTTTAAGACTGGGTTTTGGGGGGGTTTTGTTTGTTTTGTTTTACTTAGGTTTTGCACAGGGAAATTGTCTTTGTTTACTGTGGTGCTCAGCCCATTAGATGTGCTCACTATGGAGATTTTTCTGATTATTTCTAGGATTGAAATACTTGCCTGTCCCACATACTTGCCTGGGTGTGGTTTCTGGGAGAACTGGTGTTAAAACTGGAAAAACAGTAGTCATGGTGAGGCCTGAAGGGGTGGTAAGAGGAGGAATGGTGGGGAGCAGCCCTATAGCCAGGGCTGTCACACACACAGGGGGTGCGATATTGATGGTGAAGGTGTGAGTGACATGATAACTGATTCCCCCTTCAGAGGGGCCCAATGAATACACACCTTGGTCACCGGCTCAGCTTTATTCATCTAAGAGTAATCAGTTGGTTCACCGATCATGGCAGTATAATGACATCCAAATTCAGAAGAGTCATACAACTTTTTAACATAAGGAAAATGCAAAGAAATGCAGACTAGGATATGATACTATAGTTTGGCTGACTAATTAACTAGTAGAAGGTATGAAACAGGTATTCTCATACATCACTCGTGGTACAAGCTCCTGAAAATTTTGAGAAGGTGGATCAATAGTATATTCATTTGCTAGGGTTGCCATAACAAACCACAGATTGGGTAGCTTAAACAACAGAAATTTATTTTCTTACAATTCTGGAAGCTAGAAGTCCAAGATCAAGGTATAGGCAGGGTTGGTTTCTTCTGAGGCCTCGCTCCTTGATGATAAAAATGATGAGGACAGAATGGATTTATAATGTTTATCACAGTTGGGAAGCTACATGCTAGAAGTACAGAGGACTTAAGTTGCAGATGACCATCTTTTTGTGTCTTCACATGATCTTCCTTTTGTATGTATCTGTGTCCAAATTTCCTCTTCTTATAAGGACAGGTCATATTGGATTAGGGCCCACTTTAATGACCTCATTTTAACTTAACTTTACCTCTTTAAAGTCCCTTCAAATATAGTAATACTCTGAGATTACTGCAGATTACGACTTAAACAAATAGACTTTGAAAAAGGACACTTTACTGAGTTATTCTACCTTTAGGAAGCTATACAAAAGAAGTGAATATAATTCTTCAAATTATAGGATCTTACATTATTACCTTTTCAAAACCTGCTTTTCTTACCCATTATATATATTTTTAACATTTCTCCATGAATTTATATACCTACAACATCATTTTTAATCACTATATAGTATTCTGTCATAGACACATCATAATTTATTTTATAATTCTCCTATTTTTTAAAAATACATTTATTTATGTAACTTATTTATTTTTGACTGTGTTCCATCTTCGTTGCTATGTGCGAGCTTTCTCTAGCTGTGGTGAGCAGGGGCTACCCTTCGTTGTGGAGCATGGGCTCTAGGCGCACAGGCTTCAGTAGTTGTGGCATGGGGGCTCAGTAGCTGTGGCTCACGGGCTCTAGAACGCAGGCTCAGTAGTTGTGGAGCACAGGTTAATTGCTCCACGGCATGTGCGATCTTCCCAGACCAGGGCTCGAGCCCATATCCCCTGCATTGGCAGGTGGATTCTTAACCACTGAGCCACCAGGGAAGCCCCCACCTGCCTCTTTGGAACATGTGTCTAATCCACCATCTTTCTACCCTCTCTTGGACTCTCTTTCCTCGTTCTTCCTATCCTTGTAGAATTCCTCCTTTTTTCCATTATTATTTGGCTATCTAAGAGTTCCATAACTTTTTCTTTCCCTTCTTAATCAAATAGAGAAAAAAATGCACACCATACTTTATCAAGCATAAGATGCTACTGTCAGCTGCTCCATTATTTCATATACCTTTATATACCTTCCTTTATATAAGAAGGAAAAAACTAATTAAACTATGACACAATGCCTTAACAATAGTCTTGCATGACTTTAGTAATCAGTTAAACTAGCCTCTCATTGTTCTGAAATTATTACAAGGGATTTGGCAATTTTTCCTGCCTTCAGTTGTATTTTTTGTTGAGTAATAAGAATCTTTTTGTATGTATCCTAATGACAAAGTATAACATAGCTTCATCTACTTGTGGGTATCTCTCTTTCTCAGTTTCCATAAAGCACATAGTTGTTGCATTGAAAGAAAATATGGGAAATATGTTGACATTCCTCAGAAGATGAAGCCTTCACTAATATCAAAGGCACATTCCATTGCTCTGTTTCACTGCCTCTCTGTGTACACAATACTTCATTTCAATGCCAAAATTACAGTAGAAACATTTTAAAAGACATTTCAAATGGTGGTTAAATTCAACCTGTAAAATACTAACAATGCACATTACTCAACTGAAGTGAAAACATTGTAAACAGCTCTGACCAAGTATGAACATACAGCTCTTCACCAACAGCAACTGAAAAGGCCATCCACTGTAGAAGCACAATTTCAGACATATTAAAATGCAAAAAAAAAGCACTATCTTAGAATCATAAATACGTATCTATAATTTATTAATTGTGATATATTTAACAGAAAAAATAAGACATCCACAAATGTCATTTCCCTATTTATTAAAAATACATTTACATACACTTACTTAAATACAATTAATTAAATACATTTTAAAACTTAAGCATATTCTATTTTATTTGCCATACTTAGGTCACAGTTTCCTTTTATACAATATATGTAGATTTTTCTTTTTTGAGCACCATTACAGACTCATGGATTTTCACAGATGCAACTCATTTCAATTAGCCATAATTATCTTGTTTTTTTTTTTGAAATTTCAAATTGAGGTAAGTTAACCAGGACTAACTTTAAGTTGGCTCCATTGTGCTTTCAACATTGCAGTGACTATTAAAAAACATCCTTGCTTTCCTTTTTTTTTTTAATTTTATTTATTTATTTTTGGCGGTGTTGGGTCTTCGTTTCTGTGGGGGAGCTTTCTCTGGTTGCAGTGAGTGGGGGCCACTCTTCATCGTGGTGCACGGGCCTCTCACTGTCGCGGCCTCTCTTGTTGTGGAGCACAAGCTCCAGACGCGCAGGCTCAGTAGTTGTGGCTCACGGGCCTAGTTGCTCTGCGACATGTGGGATCTTTCCAGACCAGGGCTCAAACCCGTGTCCCCTGCATTGGCAGGCAGATTTTCAACCACTGCGCCACCAGGGAAGCCCAACATCCTTGCTTTCTGAAAACATTAAGATATATTAAGCCTAGGTTGATTTTTCTCCCTGTTGTAGGACATGAAATTAGCTACTTGTAATGGCTGCTAGAATTAAAGACCAAAATCTGGGTACATGCTCAAGTTACAAATTATATCATTTCATGTTGTCCTGGTGTAGCCGGGATGATAACACTGCTAGGCCACCTATGCAGAGCTGGAAAATGTATTTCTCTAGAAAATCTCGAGTTTACATTAATTTATCCACTTTAACAATCATATTCCAATCTAACGCTAAATTCTTCAAAATTCTGATCTAATACACAAATTTTTAATTTGTTTTCTATACAACATACCTACTTAAATGTTTAACCCCTCACTTAACCATAATTTTATCATCCTCTCTTTTAACTATTCTTTTTTTTTTTTTTTTGGTACGCGGGCCTCTCACTGTTGTGGCCTCTCCCGCCGCGGAGCACAGGCTCTGGATGCGCAGGCTCAGCGGCCATGGCTTACGGGCCCAGCCGCTCCGCGGCATGTGGGATCTTCCCGGACCGGGGCACGAACCTGTGTCCCCTGCATCGGCAGGTGGACTCTCAACCACTGCGCCACCAGGGAAGCCCCTCATCCTTTCTTTTATAATCCTTATTTAGGTCATCAATCGCCAATCCACAGTAACTTTATTGACATGGCTAAATTTCCTCCAAGAAATTTTGTGTAAGCTTTCACTCTCCACACTCATGCTCATAGCAGCATTATTCACAATGGCCAAAAGGAGGAAGCAACCCCAGTGTCCACTGACAGATGAATGGATAAACAAAATGTGATATATACATAAAAATGGTAATTATTCAGCCTCTAAAAGAAGGAAATTCTGACACATGTTACAACATGGATGAATCTTGAGGACATTATGCTAAGTGACATAAGCTAGCTTCAAAAAGACAAGTATTGTATGAATCCACTTATATGAGTTACCTAAATTAGTCAAATTCATAGAGCTAGACAGTAGAATGGTGGTTGCCAGGGGTTGGGGATGGGGGGAATGAAGAGTTGTTCGATGGGTATAGAGTTTTATTTTTGCAAGATAAAAAGTATTCTGGAGATTGGTTACATAACAATGTGAATGTGTTTAACACTACTGAAACTTACACTTAAAAATAGTTAAGATAGTAAGTTTTATGTTAAGTGTATCTTACCACAATTAAGATGTTTTTAAAATTTACACTTTCAACAGTAGGGTATGAGAGGACCTATTTCTCCTAAAATTACTTTTACAATGGAAAAAGCACTAGCTTTATTCCTCAAAGTTTAGTGACGTTAATTGGAAAATTAACAATATTAACACTATATCAAATAGCTGTTTTAGTAAATTTTGCAATGGAGAGTTTAAAAAACCCTCTAAGAATGGGTTCTTAACCTGGAGGTCCATGGATTTTTAGAACTAGCAATCAAGCCTACCTTTACGGATCCCAATACATCACACCAAGATTGTAAAATGTGGGCTATGTAAGTCATCCCAATGGTATGCAGGGAAAAGAACCATTTCCTGATAGTCATATGATAAAGGTAAACCTAAATCATTATTGCTACACAGACCAAAATTTAAAACTCCTGTGTGCAAAGGTATCCCTTAACTGAAATTTAACAGCCCAGGATATGGGATGGCAAAAGAAACACCTGAAGGATACACTGAAACACACTTAAAATAATGTAATATAACTGTGGAATGCTGAGAAATAGCATTTTGATGGGAGGGGAAAATGAAAAACCCACAATTTCTATTTCTATCATGTTTTTCAAGGAAGCAATACGCTTATTTGTATATTTCAATGGGGCTTTATTTTCTACTAGTATTGGTTCTGATTTAATTAAGGGAAAAATCTTTTGCCATGTTGGCCTCTTTACAGTCTCCCACTTTAATACTAGTGGTTCCCACGTTTTCAAGGAAAAGGGAGTTCATGAGCCATTATTGTAAGCTGTGTCAAAGGTGTACCATCTACTTGGCAATTGCTAATTACCCTTTGTGGGATAACTTTTTTTTTCCCCGTTAGACTTGCTCTGTCTGAAATATCAACAAAATCTCAGGTTACTTGTTCACTGGTATTCTGTATGATGAAGACATGAAAATACCAAATCTCATATTCCATGACTTCTGCCTTTTAGAACCTTTTCAATAGATCAGGCTCTGAAACCTCCAAATTTTGAATTTATAAGATGACCCTTCCCATGACAGGGAAGTTTTTCCCCAACAAAGAGGACCGCTGGATCTACCGCTTTGACTGTGCCACACCCCAACACATACCTCCTGGAAGACCCACTGGCAAGGGATCCTTCCAACTTCAGAATGACTCTGGGTTTCAGATCTCAAGGCTCAGAAAGACTCACTACTTCTGGGACTTCTGAGTTCAGAGTGACCCTGGCATGATTTTGTGGGCTAGCGTAGAAAACTAATCTAAAAGGGGCACATGACTAACATAACACTACTTCTAAGAGAAATAGTTCCAAGTAGCAAACAACTTAGTTACAGATAACCTTTAAAAAAAAAAAGCAATCCTTCCATTGTTTTGAAAAATGGGTACATGACCCTTTCATTGGAAACTTACTGGATGGACAGGACTTGATTTTTATTTTTTAATAATGCACATTACATATTACCAAAAAAAGGTTGATTCTGGCGCTATCAGAGCCATGCTTTGTTCATTTTAATCTTTTAAATAAATTCCTTAACTGCAGAAGTGTGCTATAAATTTATTTTAAAATTGATCAGTAGGTAAATAGATAGGAAAGACTTTAAGAAAAGAGCTAAAATAGGCAAATGTTTTCTTTTGTAGATGGGAGGATAAGTATATTAGGTTCACGTTTTTCTGATCATGCAGGGTTTTAAGGGCATTTGCAATAATTTCTCATTTCCATCCTTCAGTCAATCAGACCTACTTCTGGTACATGTTTGGATACTGGTCTAACTTCCCATTCTCATTACCGCCAACCCAACCACCAACTCTATCCTGCCCAGCTGTCTCACAACCTGCTAATTGAATAGTTTTAATGGCCCTTTTTTATATCCTATCCAAAGCCATTCCAGTCCTCGACTTTGGCACACTCATTCCAGGATCTTTCCATTGCAGTTTTAAATGTGTTAATTTTTGTATTGAAAATTATCCTACTCATCATAAGAGGCAGATATTTTACATATTTTTTGCAGTTGAGATGTTGGGCTATGTTGATCCATTGCTATTTCTTCTTTTTTTTATAAACAGTTTTTTAAAAAATAAATTTATATTTATTTATTTTTGGCTGCGTTGGGTCTTCATTGCCGCGTGCGGGCTTTCTCTAGTTGCGGTGAGGGCTACCCTTGGTTGTGGCGTGCGGGCTTCTCATTTCAGTGGCTTCTCTTGTTGTGGAGCACAGGCTCTAGGCTTGCGGGCTCTAGAGCGCAGGCTCAGTAGTTGTGGCACATGGGCTTAGTTGCTCTGCGGTACGTGGGATCTTCCCGGACCAGAGTTCGAACCTGTGACCCCTGCATTGGCAGGCGGATTCTTAACCACTGTGTCACCAGGGAAGCCCCCATTGCTATTTGTTTTTTTTTTTTTTTTTTTCGGTACGCGGGCCTCTCACTGTTGTGGCCTCTCCCGTTGCGGAGCAACAGGCTCCGGACGCGCAGGCTCAGCGTCCATGGCTTACAGTCCTAGCCGCTCCGCGGCATGTGGGATCTTCCCAGACCGGGACACGAACCCATATCCCCTGCATCAGCAGGCGGACTCTCAACCATTACGCCACCAGGGAAGCCCTGTTTCTTAAATGGTGCCTCTGAGCAGAAAAGTTTCATGCTTTAATTAATTGAGCTGACACCTTTATAGCACATTAATTGAGCTTATGCATTTATATCACACAATAAATATGCATGTCAAATACATTTATAATGTATTTCCAGTTCTCCAGCCCATGTCCTTTGGGTTTCACTTTTTTCTTTTGTACTTGTTTTCTCCTGGTAATTATAGGACATAGACGAATACTTTCCTTAAGTAAACACCCGGACTTATAACGCTATGATTAGAGGAGAAAGACCATCTCCCCTACACAAGTTGCTTAAGTAAACATTTACTGAACATCTGCTCTGGGCCAAGAAGGATGCTAGGTACTGAGGGTACAAAAATGGGTACATTGGATGTATTCTACCCACAAGAAACCTGGGTGCTGTGGTTCTCATAGCTTAGTGTTCTTAGGAGTCATGTGAGGGTATTAGTTGAAATTTGGATTCTGGAGTTCTCATCTCCCCCAATTTTAAAAGTATGGGGTGGGGCCCAGGAATCTGCATTTTAGTAAACCCTCCCAGTGAGTCTGTTGCAGGTAGTCTCTTGATAAAACTTTGAAAGCACCACATTAAATCCTATTGAATGTTTAATATTTGTGCCTGTAGCTCTGGACTGTTATCATGAAGTTTTTTTTCAAAATGCTATTTAAAGGAAAATGTTATTTAACCAGTTTCCTTTTCCATAAATATTTTTTCTCTGGCACTTTTAACTAAGAAATCTTCTCATATTCAGAGATTAACTCTTTAAGTGTAAGAAGATTTAAAGTATGAGTTCTTTGCTAAAAACCTAGACATTTATCATATGTCGTCTCGTCCACGTCCCCCCCATTAAACCATACAGTTAAACACTTTATAACACTATTACAACAATGTTATCACTTTGTAGAAGTCAGATTTCAAAGTATACTACTCTGTTTTTTCTTCACAGATATTCTTCCTGAAAGTAGGGTCTCCCGCTTCCAGGAGGAAAGGAACATTTCGTTTTTTCTAGTCTAACTAAAGACCCTAATTATGATTTCCTTGAGATGCAGATTCTAGCCATATTTCACTACTTTGAAAGAGACTATGAAAAGAAGTTTTAACAAAGCAAAACATTAAATAATCTCACCAAGTAAGTTTTTGGAGACCTATTCATTCATACAGGTAGAATTTGCTATTTTTTTCACTAATGCTTTAGTTTGACCAGGCAGAGTCCCACCACCCACTCCCTCCCCCAATTCCAGTTTTACATTTCCTTTTTTATTTTTTCAAGAACGTACGGTTGGGTGACTTTTTAAAATTAATTAATTAATTTATTTATTTATTTTTGGCTGCGTTGCTGCACGCAGCCTTTCTCTAGTTGTGGCGAGCGGGGGGCTACTCTTCATTGTGGTGCGCGCCGTGGCTTCTCTCTTGTTGCGGAGCACGAACTCTAGGCATGTGGGCTTCAGTAGTTGTGGCACACAGGGTCAGTAGTTGTGGCTCACGGACTCTAGAGCACAGGCTCAGTAGTTGTGGTTCACGTGATTAGTTGCTCTGCGGCATGTGGGATCTTCCCAGACCAGGAACTCGAGCCCGTGTCCCCTGCATTTGAAAGGTGTCCCCTGCATTTGAAAGTGGATTCTTAACTACTGCGCCACCAGGGAAGTCCTTAAACTTTCTTTTTCAACTCATTGTGAAGTCTCTCTTAAAACCAGGCTGATAATGACCCCCAGACTACTTCCTTCCTCACATACCTTTTTTGTATATCAACTGCCAGCCGCTTAGTCTCTTAGAGCCGATTAAAGGGATGCCCTCACTCAACCTACAGAGAGGAAATCCATTCCCCTCACCTTAGTTGTCTACAACCTCTGTCCACGCACCTGAGGAGATACATATACATATACATATATATAAATTGACAGTTACTTGGCTGCCCTATATTTTATATATATGATTATATATGTAATACTGGCATATATATGTCAATTTTTGAGATCATTAAAAAAAAAATCCTCCTGGATTTGATGTTTTCTAATAAGGAAGAGACAACTGTCTGTATTACATTTAAACAAAATGAAAAGTCCCACCACATCTCACTTAAAGCAGCTACGATGCCTTTGAGCCAGTTGGGATCTCAACAGAAAATCTTACAAGAGCAATCATTTTTAGGTTTTTATCCACACGTTCAACCAAAAAGAGATCTAAGAAGACGATAGCACACAAAATAAACAGTATTGATTATTCAGGGACTATATGTGTAATTTCAGGAGCAAAACATGAGGATATATTTAATTATTGCCCCCTGGAAAATGATAGACTATAGATCTTGTTCAGGTACTGTTTTCTTCTTAGTGCCTGACGTTATCTTGTTGGGAAAAGGGTGTTTGGGGTTGTGAAGAGTATTTCATGTCTTCAGTGGTGAGAGCTGGAAGAATTTCACTAGTTTCATCTCTACTGACAGCAAATATATAAAAATGCATCTCAGAGAAATTTTGCTGCTGACTCCACTTGCCAGACACAGACATTCTGCATTTTGAACTGATTGAGGAAAAGGGTATGTTAGAAAAGGAGCAAAGAAGGAGCAGAATAATGATTCACATAGTGGTTGCCAAGAGCCTTGCACTTCAATCTCCTCTCTTTTTTTTCTAATATTAAACAAATGGATTTTTTCCTCTCAATGGAAAATAAATACAATGGCTTTCACTTCTAATTTTATTCAAATTTTATTTCACTGAACTTTTTTCTCAACCAGAAAAATTTAGTTTATTCCATAATAAAGAATGTGGAACCTAAAATTACATAATGAACCATCAACTTTTGTGGACTGTTGTACAGTCCACAACCTGCACAACTATATATGGTAGCCCTAATAGAAGAGGCTCATTTTCCTACATTTCCTGAGCATTATGTTTGCAGATTAATATGAAGAGAAATTAAAGAAATACATTTCATCAATGCAGAGCCCAAACTGTATCCATGACACACTGGCATGTAAACCATTTGCTTTTGGCACAAGAGGGAAAAAATATCCAGACATGCCGTGACCAGGGCAATTGCATTATTAAACAAATAAATAAATAATAAAAACAAACAAAAAATTAAAAGTCACCATGGAGATGTATTTTATATCATTGAAGACACAAGGGTTTTGGTTAGGTTTATGAAGTCCTAGTGGTAGTGAGTCCATTCCCCCTAAATTAGGCCTTTCATTCATTCACCCCTCGTATTGATTTTTCTAAGCATGGCTACTGGCTTCACGTACTTGATTTATCTTAGCATATGGCTGAGCTCACAGATTTCCTTCTTTTACCAAATGTGTGGTTACCAATACTGTACAAGTTTGTACCTGAGCAGAATGTGTTAAAGAGCGAATTTAAACAAAATTTCTCATAGCAGTTTAAATTGGCTTTATTATTAACCAAGGAAAATTAGCACGCTTTACATCTTAATCATTCTATAGATTCTGTAACTAAAAACTAACAAGTTCATGTGTTAAAGTATTATTGATCCATTAGGCAACTAATTCCAAATCTGAGTGTAATAGCATGGAAGCATAATCAAGTAACAACATCCCACATCATAAATCTTCTTTTTTGTGAACAGGCTCAAGACCAGTCTTATGAATGGCTAGAACAACAACTATCAAGATGTTGGGATTTGAAACATGTCCCCTAGCATTGTCTTAAACTATCTCTGATCTTGTGGCCATGACCCCTTGAAGTCCAGTGTTACAGATTGCTTTCTTTTGTTACCAAGAGCTCTTTAAAATCCGAATGCCCTTTGGAGGCTTGCCACTTATGTTATGAATATAATAATAATAGTACTACTGTTTGTACATGTATTTAGAGCAAAAATTCTCAAGGTGTATTCTGGGGTAAAAAGGATCCTATGGACAAATTAGATTAGAAAATGTGGAATCAAAGTCAACTCACTTCTGTACTTCTGAAAGCTCTGAAGATGCTAGTGTGCCCTGGGACTCTTTAGAGAAGATTCTATTATGCAGCATTCCCCCAATTTATTTTTAATTTTTAATTGAAGTAGAGTTGATTTGCAATGTCGTGTTAGTTTCAAGTGTACAGCAAAGTGATTCAGCTAGATATATATGTGAATATATACATATATATATTCTTTTTCAGGTTTCTTTTCCCTTGTAGGTTATTACAAAATATTGAGTGGAGTTCCCTGTGCTATACAGTAGGTCCTTGTTGGTCATCTATTTTATATATAATAGTGTGTATATGTTAATCCCGAACTCCTAATTTATCCCTCTCCTGCCCGCCGCCCCTCCGCCAACTTCCCCCTTTGGTTACCATAAGTTCATTTTCTATGTCTGTGGGTCTATTTCCGTTTTTTTCTGTTTTTTTTTTTTTTTTTTTTCAGCTGCATTGGGTCTTCATTGCTGCACGTGGGTTTTCTCTAGTTGAGGCGAGCGGTGGCTACTTTTTTTGTTGAGGTGCTCAGGCTTCTCATTGCAGTGTCTTCTGCTTGTTGCAGAGCACGGGCTCTAGGCGCGTGGGCTTCAGTAGTTGTGGTACACGGGCTTAGTTGCTCCGTGGTATGTGGGATCTTCCCGGACCAGGGCTTGAACCTGTGTTCCCTGCATTGGCAGGCGGATTCTTAACCACTGTGCCACCAGGCAAGTCCCTATTTCTATTTTATATACTGTAATATGAAGGAGCAGAGATTTGTTAGACTGCTGTTTCACAAGACACCCTCAGGGAAGTGTGTTGGCCATGCTGGGTGAACCCCTTCTTACATCCAGCTAGAAAGAATGCCAATATGGGTCAATGACAAAATGGAGTCCCTAAGTGGGACCAAGGGGTTTAGTTTTCACTGGGAGGAGTAAGAGAATTTAAAACTTATTTCCCTTTTGTTTTTTCTTGTGGCCGTCTCCTGGCTGCTGTGAGATGCCTGATGGTGACCTTCATCTAAGAAGGCTAAGTGAATTCAGCATGCAGCTCAGGGGAAAGGACACTTCAAGTAGGCACCTCTGGCCAGCTCCAGTTCTGACTTAGGAGAATGGCACTCTCCTTACACTTTCTTCCCAAAGTGGATGTGGAGGTAAATTTGGAAGGCCTTAGGGAGTGTTTCTTGTTAGGGGACTCACTGGGGTCCCAAGGCACAAGGGCAGAACCAGGTTCTATGGAGCTTGAAAATTACCCAACTTGGAGGTTGGGGGAACTTGTTAAGAGAAATAAAATACAAAATTAGGAACAAAAGTGACTATTTGGGCTTCCTTGGTGGCGCAGTGGTTGCGAGTCCGCCTGCCGATGCAGGGGACACTGGTTCGTGCCCCGGTCTGGGAAAATCCCACATGCCACGGAGCGGCTGGGTCCGTGAGCCGTGGCCGCTGAGCCTGCGTGTCCGCAACAGGAGAGGCCCTTGTACCGCAAAAAAAAAAAAAAAAAAAAAAAAAAGTGACTATTTAAAATGAGGAAAGGAATCACAACAAATTAAAAATTTAAAACTGGCAAAAACCATGAATATCACAAAACCCAGAAAAACAACACACATTTTATTAACTGCCTAACACACCTCTATTTTTTAAAAATATTTTTTGCTGCATCCTTGTTATTTGTCTCTTCATATGAAGCTTTCAAATTTTGAAATTACATTTTATATAGAATAGAAAGGTAATCCAGGCTTTCCTCTAATAAGTTTGAATTTTGTTTTTTGCTATTGATCATTTAGAAGAGTTTCTTTCAGCATCACAACTTATTGGAAACGGCATGTAGAATTTTAGGATTATTTTCAAATTTTGGCAAACTTTTACCTAGTGTCTTTCATATATGAGACTTAGCATTTCAAATTTTCTTGTCAGTAATTAATGTAACTCTTTGAGTTGAAGACATTTGTTGAATAGCTTGTCACCAATGTCCTCTTGTAGTGGCTTACTCATGACCTTTATGTTGAGCCCTTACCTTCCCATCATGGTGCCAGGTGAGTTAGCACAGTGGGCAGCAGGAGTATTCCTGAAAATGGTTCCTACACTTTGATGGCTGGCAGTAACTCAACTATACGTTGAAGCACCTGTGACCCTCCTTAATATAATCCACTAAATTCAAACTGAATGTGTCCTCAATTTAGCTTCCCCTTAGCTTGATCCTCCAAATACCCATGGCCACACCAACAACACTTACATTGTGTCCTGAGGGGTGGGAAAGTCAGAGTAGAAAAGAACAGTAGTATTAATTAATTGCAATCTTAAGTGTACAAATTTTACAAAAATTTATGACTTTGTGAACATATTTCCAGAACTTCTCCCAGGGTCTTGGAGGGATCTGTATACGTGAGGGAAGCTGAGTTTAAGCTTCATTAGCATTAGGGTAAATTTGCCTCTGAGTTTCACACCCTTTCTTACTCAGGACCCCCCAGTTGGATAGTCAATACTACATTAACTTGGAACAGTTTACTATGCATAAATCCTATAGAAATGAAGAGTGTGGCATAATGCCAGTGAAACAGTACCTTTCACCGCTCTCCTTGCAGCTTGGAGTGGCCATGTGAGACAAGTTCTGGTCAATGAGACCTTAGCAAAAGTTCACTGAATAGAGGCTTCTGATAAATCTCTTTCCAAGTTTTAAATGGCATATGCCTTTTGCCTTTGTCATTTTCTTCCTACTTGGAGCTCATGTGCAGTGCTGGAGGTAGAGCAGCCATCTTGTGACCACAAAATAAAAACATGAAGGCAAAACTATATGCTAAGATGGAAGTGCAGAAAGATATAAGGTTCCTAACCTGAGGTCACTCTCTACCTTCAAGCTTGTTGGTACATGAAAAAGACTTGTCATGTTTTCTGTTATTTGCTGCTGAATGCAATCACAAATTAAAATGCTTCCCTTGGTATTGATTTTGAATCAAGGATCCAGGAGACAGAATTTCTTTTGCAGCCCTCTGTGGGACTTGGAACATTTAAAAAATTGGTTGCCTATGCAATGAAAAATGCGCAGTGTTTTCACAAGTCTTTCCCATGCTTCTCATTGACATTTTAAAGTCAGGAATATTTGAAGTTTTAAGATTATACTATCAATATTTGAGTTGATTTTTTTCAGTTTTATTTGAATTCCCTCAATATTATCTTGCTACATGGAAATTTCACGTAGGATGTGGTATTGATTTAAGATGATTTCCATGGTTGACTTACATTTCATTTATCTTTATTTTGTCCTTTGTAAAATGGAAATAATTGCTGGTTCCTACTAAACGTAAATGGGGTAAATGAGTTTGTTGTAATTTCTTTGTATGTCCTCAGTAAAGTATTAAACATTATTTCTATGAAGTATTTTGCTTTGGTCTTAACGTGCATATTAGGATCTTGTAAAATTATATTTTAAGTGTGTCCAGAATTATTGCTTAAACTAGTGGACTTTGGGCTTTTCAGGGTAATACATTAAAATTGATCTTATTTTTGCTGAGAGCCTACCAGATATTCTTCACCTAAATTGAACATAGGGATAAATGAATTTCACTTGACCTTTGCACCATGATTAAGTGCTCCTTATAATTCAGTGATATCTGCTTTTATATTTCATGTTATGCATATGGATGGTTCCTGCTTCTCTCCCCTCCCATGACTTTGCATTTCAGTACAGGGTTCACAATATGTCATGTAATCTCCTCTAAACGTGAAGTTTCCTTTTGTTTTAGAATATCACTGTATTCTTGTATTGGTAAATGATTAAATCTCTACTTATAGTAAATAACTTTTTCATTCAACAAATATTTAATGAGCGCCTCCATAGAATAGATATGGTTCTGGGTGTTGGGGATGCAGTACAAATAAAGCTGACAGTGTTCTTGCTCCTATGAAGTTGACATTTTAGCAGAAGCAAGCAATAAACAATGCTGTTTTAAAAATTAGGAATGGGAACTTCCCTGGTAGTTTAGTGGTTAAGACTTTGCCTTCCAATGCAGGGGGTGCGGGTTCGATCCCTGGACGGGAAGCTGAGATCTCACATGCCTTGCAGCCACAAAACGAAACCAAACAAAACATAAAACAGAAGCAATATTGTAACAAATGCAATAAAGACTTTAAAAATAGTCCATATTATAAAAGAAATCTTAAAAAAGTAAAATAAAATAAAAACTAGGAATGGATCTAGGGAATAGTGGCAAGCTGCTTTCCTGAAAATCGTGATTAGAGGAACCCTAAATCCAGCAGTTCAAAAAATATCTTGCATTTGGCTGAAACGGTCTTGTGCTCCCTTCTCCTTTTAAAATTCTCTCTTGCACTTCAACTCATGGCACTGGCACTATTCTTGTAAAAACTGTTAACACTGATAAATAGCTTAGTGTCATGAGTAAATTTAGAAAGGACTTGTGAAAATATTACAGATTTTTAATGGTATTGAATCATAGAATGTTAAAACCGGAAGGGAATTTCGATATAATGTAGAAACTGTATTATCTGAGAGCTACCTGAATTATCAGCTCAAACAATTAAGACCTTGGACCCTGAAGGAATGATGTTATCAGGTGTACATATTCCAGGCCAAGATGTCTGTTTCCTAGATTGGTGCCAAATTGGGGAGGCTTTTGGAGATGGATGCCAAAATATGAAGGAGACTCCTAGAGATGGGTGGATTGATGGAAGAAAGTACTGAAGATTAACTTTTTTTTTTCTTGCTATTTCGATTAGAATTAACCTTAACTGAACCAACCAAAAAAAGAAAAAAGAAATAGCTGGATTTAATGACTTTATTCTCTAATCATTCATGTTTCATCAATTATATGAGAGAAATATAGAAGTAATTATGAAAGGTGATCACAAAGTAACGGACTGATTATTTAAGCCCACATAACTTACAGACTATGGCTAAGTATTCCTGCCCCCATCCCTTTGCAGTTTCAGTTCAGAGTGACTTTTATTTCTGGGCTTTCCAAGCCAATGGGGAGTCAAAGATTTAAAAAAAAAAAAAAAAGTCAGCTTCTTAATGGGTCACTATGGGCAATTTGGGGAGGATATTTTTTTCTTCCAGTTTTATTGGTATTTAATTGATATATAGCACTGTATAAGTTTAGGTGTAGAGAGGGATGATTTTGACTTACATACATCATGAAATGATTACCACAGTAGGTTTAGTGAACACTTGCAGGATAATTCTTTGTCACGCAGGACTGTCCTGCACATTGTAAGATATTTAGCATCTCTGGCTTCTAAGCCACTAAATGACAGGGGCACCCCCCCAACCACCCCCCCCCCCGCCCCGCATAATTAGGACAATCAAAAATTTCCCTAAACCCCCTACGGGGAGGAGGGAGCTGTATTATCCTCCTGATTGAAAACCACTGGTGGAAAGATATTCAAGGTTGAATCCATGAATGTGAAACTGGGGATACCAAGGGCTGACTGTCCAATGCAATTTTATATGAGACTTGAGTATCTGCACATTTTGGTATCCACGGGAGTCATGGAACCAATAGCAAGGGTACCAAGGTACCAAGGGATGACTGTACATTACTTCCATATGATATGTGCTAGGCTAGCTATTTGTGTTCATCTGTATGGGAGCACAGAGGAGGGACACCTAAATGAATCTGGTGGTTCTCACAGGTGTTTAAGTGTTATTCCTACCGAAACAATCCAATAATACCATTCCTACTCAAAATATTTTAGAAATTCTTTTCTGGATTACTTTTAGAGCCTGAGTCATGTTCTTTTGAATTTGTTCAACAGAGGAGACTTTCTTCCTTTGGAAACAACCCAAAGTCACTTGTAGCCAAGCCTTGTGAATAAGATGAGTGAACAAGCTGGATAATATTACTTTTAGTTGAAAACAGTTCCACAAAACACAAAATTATGAGCTGACACTTCGTAGTTATTGAATTATGAAAAGCACTTAACCCAGGTTTTAATAACAGGTACTACTTATTTCATTGTTTTTCATATTCGTTATTATTACAATGTTGTTAGCACTCTGTTTTAAGTACTGTGGGTATAGAAATGAAAGGCAATTCCTGCCTTTAAGGAGTTCAGTATCTAGTAAGGTAGGGAGGCAAGTGAACCAACAATTGCAGTACAAACATATAAGTGCATGCTAGAAGGGGCATACTTATGAGGCTATAGGAATGCAAAGGAAGGGCACTAGCTCAGTCTCACAATGAGGAATGTGGAAAGTTTGCTGAGGGAATCTGATGTTTTATCTGAGTTTTGAATGTGCAGTGCTCATTGGCTTGGAGGAGGAATGGAAGATACTCTGGGCAGTTGCAGTAACATATCCAAGCTACAAAGGATTGAGTGTGGTGCATTCCGCAAGCTTCAAGTTCTTTGGTGTCTGTTAGGGAAGGGCAGGAGATGACACTGGTGAGATAGGCAGCATCATTTGTCCTAACACTTCCATGTACCATACTAAGGAATTTGGACTTTGAATTGGAGATGAAGGATGGCTGTGAAGGACTTAAAGGATAGAAGTCTGAGGATACTTGCACAAAGGATAGAAGTCTGAGGATACTTGCATTTCAAATCATTCTAACAATAGAGTGGAAAATGAACTGGAGGAGGGAGAAACCAGAGACAGAGTGGTTAAGATGTCAGGAAAGAGGAGAGAAATGAAGAGGTCCTAAATAGAGAGGTAGGAGTGGGAATTAAAAGGAGAGGAAGGATTTAAGACATTAAATATAAAAAAATTATAAAGTAACAGTAATTAAGCAATATGATTATGGATCAGGAAAAGAGATCCATTCTGATCAACGGATCGGAATAGAGAGTTCAGAAACCAGCATGTGCCTGGGAATTATATAAAGATGGCATTTTAATTTACTAGGAACAAGATGGAATATTTGATAAAAAAAAGTGTTGGTTAGAGGGGTATATTAGTTTTCCAATTAACAAATTACCAAAAACCTGGTGGCTTAAATACAAATTCATAATCTTACAGTTTCTTAGGTCAGAAGTCTGACATGGGGCTCACTAGGCTAAAATCAATGTGTTGGCAAGATTGCATTCCTTCCTGGAGGCTATAGGTGAGAATTTATTTCCTTGTCTTTTCCGTTTCTAGAAGCCATCCTCATTCTTTGGCCTCCCTTCCATCTCCAAAGCCAGCAACAATGTGGTTTTTCTAACCATTCTAACCACTCTTTTTCTTTCTTCCCCCTCCCCCCACCTATTTTTTTTTTTTTTTTCTTGGCCATGCTGTGCAGCTTGCAGGATCTTAGTTCCCCGACCGGGCATTGAACCCAGGCCCTCGGCATTGAAAACGTGAAGTCCTAACCACTGGACTGCCAGGGAATTCCCTCTAACCATTCTTCTATGGTCACATTTCCTTCTGACCACAGCCAGGAAAGGTTCTCCAATTTTAAGGACTCATATGGTTAGATGACTCATATGGACTCATATGGTTAGTCCTCACCTGGATGACACAGGATAATCTCATCATTTCAAATTCCATAACCTCAATCACATCTGCAAAATCTCTTTTGTCATATCAGGTGACATTTACAGGTTCTGAAGTTTAAGGTATAGACCTCTCTTATGGGCCATTATTCTGCCTATCACAGGTGAAAAATGTCAATTTAGATCTCTGCCTCACACCATAAACAAAGAATAAATTACTTATGGATTAAAGATCTAAACATAAAAATAAACAAAACTACCAAAGTATTAGAAGAAACCACAGGAGGATATCTTTAAATTAGGAAGACCTTCCTGGATAGGATAAGAAATCCAGAGGTCGTAAATAAAACTATCAACAGACTTGACCCAATAAATATTCAAAACATCTGTAAAGTGAAAAGCACCACAAGAAATTTACAAAGTTAAAAGATAAGCATCAGGGCTTCCCTGGTGGCGCAGTGGTTGAGAGTCCGCCTGCCAATGCAGGGGACACAGGTTCGTGCCCCGGTCCGGGAAGATCCCACATGCCGCAGAGCGGCTGGGCCCGTG
The DNA here is from genome assembly GCF_963924675.1 of Phocoena phocoena. NCBI lineage: Eukaryota > Metazoa > Chordata > Mammalia > Artiodactyla > Phocoenidae > Phocoena > Phocoena phocoena. The sequence continues at coordinate 53,955,639 of NC_089225.1, read as the reverse complement.
AGCCATGGCCGCTGAGCCTGCGTGTTCGGAAAAATTAAAAAAAAAAAAAAAAAAAAAGATAAGCATCAGACTAGGAAAAAATATTGGCCACATAAATAACAAAGATAATACCTGTAGTATATAAAGAGTATTTACAAACCAATAAGGAAAAAACTTAGAAAAATGGGCAAATGATAAAAAAGATGATTTAAAGATGAAATCAAAGCAACCAATAAATAAAGAAGGAGGAAAAGCTAAATTTCTTTAGTTATTAGAAAATATTATTTAGGAATTTCTGTATATGTGGTAAATCTTTAAAGAAAAGAAGGGAATGATAAAACATATTCAGGATACTATTTCCTGGGGTGGGGGTGAGGTGGAGAGGAGCACACTGGAAACTTTAACATTATTGATAAATATTTAATTTCTCAAACTGAGTGGTAAATTCACAGGAGTTCATTTTTATTTTTAAAGGTCATAACTTACATATACATTATACTTATTTTGTGCATGTATGTATCCAATGATTCTTGATTTTAAAAATGGAAAAGCAGGTTTGTTTTTCACTTTTTTGTTGGTTTTTTTGTTGTTTTTTTTGTTTTTCACCTTTTATTTGGAAACAACTTACAGAATTTGAAAAAATTTCAAACTTACAGAAAGTTGCAAGAATTATGCAAAGAGCTCCCATATATCCTTTGTCTAGAAGCCCTATTCAAGTTTGGCAATTGTCCCAATAATATTCTTTATAGCAAAAGGATTCACTCCAGGTTCACGTGTTTGTGATGTGATTTATAATGAGAAATATATATTTGGTCTTCACCCCATTTTTTTGGCACAAAGGTCCTAAAACCCTTGGAATTTTCTAAGCCATAAAGGTGTCTTGATATTCATAACAAGCCCCTTTCAACCATACCTGAGTTATGTTTTCTTTCTTTCTTTTTGTTTTTGTTTTTAGATGTTGGGGGTAGGAGTTTAATTAATTAATTTATTTTTGCTGTGTTGGGTCTTTGTTTCTGCGCGAGGGCTTTCTCTAGTTGTGGTGAGCGGGGCCACTCCTTGTTGTGGTGCTCGGGATTTACATTGTGGTGGCTTCTCTTGTTGTGGAGCACAGGCTCTAGGTGTGCCGGCTTCAGTAGTTGTAGCTCATGCGCTCTAGAGCTCAGGGTCAGTAGTAGTGGCACACGGGCTTAGTTGCTCCACGGCATGTGGAATCTTCCTGGACCAGGGCTTGAGCCCGTGTCCCCTGCATTGGCAGGTGGATTCTTAACTTCCACCAGGGAAGTCCCATACCTGAGTTATGTTAATGAGTGAGTTGGAAAGCCTGCAAGGTTGGGGATGCTTGCCATGGTAACCAACCATGTGATAGATAGAAGGTTGGAAATTTCAGTCCCACCCCTTGACCTCCAGGAGGGAGGGGCCGAAGGTTGAATCAATTACCAATGATCAGCGATCTAGTTAATCATGCTTATGTAATGAAGCCTACTTGAAAACTCAAAAGGATAGAGTTCGGCTGGTGAACGCATGGAGGTGTGGGGAGAGTGGCACACCTAGACAGCGTGGAAGCTCTGCACCCCTTACCACATCCCTTGCCCTAGGCATCTCTTCCATCTGGCTGTTACTGAATTATATCCTTTTATAATAAACTGGTATACATAAGTAAATGTTTCTCTGAGTTCTGTGAGCTGCTCTATCGAATTAATTGAACCCGAGGAGAGGGTTGTGAAAGCTTCTAATTTATAGCCAATTGGTCAGAAGTACAAATAACAACCTGGATTTGTGACTGGTATCTTGAAGTGCGGGAGGCAGTCTTGTTGGACTGAGACGTTAACCTGTGGGATCTGATGCTATCTCCAGGTAGATGATGTCAGAATTGAGTTAATTGCTTGGTGATGTTGTAAAAACACATATTTTGGTTCTGTACCCAGTTGTCACATTTCTCTAGTTGCCTTCACCCTGAAACAGATCTTCAGTCTTTCCTTGACTTCCATGACCTTGACATTTTTGAAGACTACAGGCCAATAATTTTGTAGAATGCCTCTCAATATAGGTTTATTTGAAGTTTCCTTATGATTAGACCCAGATCATCCTGGAACATCACAGAAGTGAAGCTGGATTCTTCTTATTGAACCCCAATATGTAGCCTATGACGTCAATTTGTCCCATTTCTGGTGGCATTGATTTGATCAGTTGCTTAAGATGGTATCTGACAGGTTTCTCAACTGAAAAATTACTCCTCTACCTTTTTGTAATTAATAGGTATTTGAAGGAAGTACTTTGAGACTGTATAGAGCTCTGTTCCTCATTCCTCTTTCAGACTTTAGTATTAACATCCATTGACGCCTCGTGCCTGAATTGTTACTATGCTGATTGCCAAAATGTGATTTTCTAATTCCATCATTCCTTCTACATTTATTAGTACAGAGAGTGAAATTTCCCTATATTCCCAGATATCCATTACTAACATAATTTTTTAATTTAATTTTTTTGTATGTGTGTGGTACACGGGCCCCTCACTGCTGTGGCCTCTCCCGTTGCGGAGCACAGGCTCCGGACGTGCAGGCTCAGTGGCCATGGCTCACGGGCCCAGCCGCTCCGCGGCATGTGGGATCCTCCCGGACTGGGGCATGAATCCGTGTCCCCTGCATCGGCAGGTGGACTCTCAACCACTGTGCCACCAGGGAAGCCCTAATTTTAATTCTTATTTCTGTAATTGAGGTATAAATGACGTACAACACCATGTAAATTCCAGGTATACAACATAGCAGTTTTATATTTCTATATATTACAAAATGATCTCCAGTACTAACATCAATTTTTGATAGCCTGGTGATTCTTATTTCTCCAGATGTTCAGGTATAAGAGGGAGAAGCCAGTGCTTGGATTGATTCAGAGTGGGTTCAGTGAATGACTTTCAAAGGAATAAGGAAGTTAATTGTTTTGGCAAGAGTGGAGTTGGAGAGATGGACTGTGGGGTCTGACTGGATAATGAAGGAAGTGAAACCAGAGGGAGCTGACAGATTAGGAAGAAATGGAGAGAGGTGAGGACCTAGAACCTTGATGATGTTAACATGGTCGAGAGGCAGGTCTGGAGACATACAAGACATTAGAAGACTTGGGTTCAAGTGTTGGCATGGCTTTTCACTTTGGATTTCTCAGATGTTCACTAAAGCTTTAAAGTGTTTATATTTTCACCTCAATGCTTAAGCATTGGTATGGAATGATGCATACCTATTGGAGTCAGGAAGAAAACCAACATTGCCTTCACTTGTGAGTCTGACAATTTGGGGGTCTTGGTGATGTTAGAGTTTTACACCACCAACTTTGATATTTTATTTCCATTTCCTAAAAGAAACACCATATTTTGTTTCAGCTACTATTTTTCTTAATGAGACATTAATTCTTCCAGCTTCTGTTGAAAGTTGAGAACAAATGGCAGACCTTTATTGTCCTTGTTCATAATCCAAACAGAAACTTTCTTGTGCTCAAGGTTTCTTACAGAATGAATCTGTTCCTTCATGTAAATACAACTCCTCAATCATCATTATTATCAGAGTTAATCATCTGTGAACTTTTCAACATTTTTGTTAGGCCTGTAGTTTTATGAGTGTCATCTTCTCTAACTTTGAACTCTATGTTAAAGTAAATATACTTCCTCTTACCATTGTTTTCATGCCCATATACTCCTTCTAACATGTCAAGTGACTCATTTGCAGAATTTACGTGACTGAAAATTTGGTTTCTAATCTGTCTCAATAACAGTCACTCATTTTTAAGCCAATTTAGAAAAGCCTTGTGTGCTGCTGAAGCAACAAGTTAAAACATGTTGCAATCTTCTCTGCTGAGATAGTTCCTCCTCTGTTTCGAGGAATCATAGGAGAAAACAGCTGGTCTCTTTAGTTTGCAGCACTACTGTGTTGCTAACCTGTGACGTCAATTATCCATACTCCAGAAGAAAGAATACAGCATGGATAAAACAACTAGGAGTATGCTGAGGCTGGCTTTCTCATCAGCTCAGCATCAAAATTCCTATGATAAATACCACCTACTAACACACTGGGACCTGGAGGGTGGACGTGTTCCTCTGCCTTCTCAGATGACTTTTCTTTCTTTTTTTAAAAAAATTTTTATTTTATATTGGAGCATAGCTGATTAACCCTGTTGTGCTAGTTTCAGGTGTACAGCAAAGTGATTCAGTTTTATGTATACATGTATCTATTCTTTTCCAAATTATTTTCCCATTTAAGTATTACAGAATATTGAGCAGAAGTCCCCAGTGCTATACAGTAGGGTCCTTGTTGGTTATCAGTTTTAAATACAGCAGCATGTACATGTCAATCCCAAACTCCCAATCTATCCCTCCCCTTCAACCTTCCCCCTGCCCCGTGCCGCCCCCCAACCTGATAGCCATAAATTCCTTCTCTAAGTCTGGCCTGTGAGTCTGTTTCTGTTTTGTAAATAAGTTCATTTGTATTTTTTTTTTGATTCCACATATAAGCGATTGCATATGTTTGTCTTTCTCTGTCTGACTTACTTCACTTAGTATGATAATCTCTGGATCCATCCATATTGCTGTAAACGGCATTATTCCATTCTTTTTAATGGCTGAGTAATATTCCATTGTATATATGTACCACATCTTCTTTATCCATTCATCTGTTGATGGACATTTAAGTTCCTTCTATGTCTTGGCTATTGTAAATAGTGCTGCAATAATGAACATTAAGGTGCATGTATATTTTTGAAGTATGGTTTTCTCTGGATATATGCCCAGGAGTGGGATTGCTGGATCATATGGTAGTTCTATATTTAGTTTTTTAAGGAACCTCCATACTATTCTCCATAATGGTTGCGCCAATTTACATTCCCACCAACAGTGTAGGAGGGTTCCCTTTTCTCTACAGCCTCAGATGACTTTTCTTTAACGACTCCTTTAAAAATTCCATATTTGTGAATAATGAAATTGATGTATAGAGCAAATACTGTCTGCTTGATTGTCAAACCAAAAACTACTTCCTCCTCTCCTCTTTCTCTTCCTCTTTCCTTTTTCATAAAATGAATGGAAGGGCCTAGCTGCTTAAATGTCAGTCTCACAGCAACGAAGAGCCTGGCTGTGTTTCAAAGCCTCTGAAAGATGTCTAGAGGACAAGGAGGGGGCAGCGGAGGAATCCACACCTTCTCTCATCTTTTCTTCCTCTTAGCCAGGATTCCAACTTATGTCTGTCTGATGCTTTTGACAGCAGATTATGAAAAATTAAGTCTTGAAAATGAGAGTAAGAAAGAAAAAAATGTCATCATGTATATTCATTTGATTTGGGAATAAAAGGGTGCCCTATAATTTAGAATAAGAGACAGGGATGACTCATTACAGCTATGAAGCTTATTAAGGAAATGAGTAAATTGGTCACACCACCACAACTGTGCTTGTCATCAGAGAAGCATTGTCAGTTTCCCTATACAGTTGGGAATTGCTGTTCCATACCTTCTTACGTGGAATGTAAGACCTATTCTGGTGTAACAATAAATATTAGAATAGTCTTCAAATCCATCATTAGATGCGGCTATAAAAAGCTGTAACTAGAGCAGATGCAAGCTACCTCAGAACCTTGGAAAGAGTCATTCAAAATTACAGCACTGAAAATACACTGAATTATCCAATGAGATAAAAAGTGTATATATTTTTAAAAAGTATATATAAGATTTAATAGTCATCAGTGTATGAGTGACGTAAGAGTTCTTGGTTTTCTCTTCTTGTCCTTCTTCCCTCTTCTCTGTCTTTCCATGGGTGGGGAAAGGGTGTTTTGAGTAGAGCTTGATTTCCAAAGCACCTGGCCTCTTCACAGTCTCAAGTGGCAGTTTCATTTAGAATGCAAAGTGGAACATCTTTTGGATACCTTTCCTATATATTCTATAAAGCTTTACATATGTGAGGGTGTGGGAAGGTGTTTATAAAACACCCTAGAACTTTCTTCCTTAATACCAGAAAGCAAAAAAAAAAAAAAAAAAAAAAAATTAAACCACAATTAAGATTTGCCTTTCAAACCCTCAGGTGTTACCTCTAACCAGGTGGCCCTGGTCACCATCAGAGTACTGGAACCAGGGAGACCTTGTTCCTTTTTTGAGTTCATTCTGGACTCTTGGAGTGGAAATGAGCTTATTCCTACTGAAGTTTAATTCCATTGCTTTTCACTCCAGAAAGACCCCCATGCCTTTTGACAATGGCCAGGGTTTTATTTTCACACCAGTCTTTCCCAAAGGAAACTCATTCCAAATACTTACCTTTTCCACTGAGGTCTTAGAAGGAAAATGGAATTCTGGTTCATACTGTGGTCTCTTGTAAGGTCAGGTCTTTAATGTGATCACTTTCAAATTTAAAAGATCCAAGTGGAAGAATTTTTACTATGCTGGTAATAATTCTACAGAATACCTGAATTCTTACACTGTTACGTTTCAGTATAAGTGGCGATTTTTCTCTTTACGTCTTTGATCTGTTTTCATTCCTGTAATACAGCCACCTGATTTTGTGAGGGGGGAATAATATGTGGGTTTTGTACAAACATGTTTCTCAATGTGTTATTTTGGAAAAGTGAAGAGAGGGAGTTTGGGGAGATTGGAAGAAATTCATCAAGAAGGCCTAATCTCCCTCTTTTTCAGTGAATAAATGGAACATCATTTCTGGAAAAAAAAAAGTCATCAGTGTAAAAGGCTATATAATACTTAAAAATTAAGCCTGTTTTGATAATGTTAAGTTAAATTGATACCCCAAACCAGAAAAGTGACACAAAGCATAACTCACACTTATATTTCTTTAGTTTAATAAGTCTATAAATGTTTAGCAAAAAGTATAAAGGCAATATACATTATAGCAGCTTTGTTTGAATCTATTTAGGAAGTGAGATCTGAAGCTTCTCTGTAGTTTTCCTTATAACCTGACAATAGTCCATTTCGACTAATACTTTGCTTAAATGTATCTTGGTTACTTTGATCATCAAGCTTGGAGATATCTTTCCACTGCTGTTCTGATGGTTTGATAGCTTTTGTTACCCTTGTCTCAAAGTATGTCTGCAACGAAGTCTGTTTATCTTATATTTCTTCTTCAAGGAAGAAGAAAGATGGTCAGGAAGTAGGAAAGGGTGAAAAGCTAAAAAGCACACTTCCTTTTGGCTCCAGTTTGTAACTAAAAGCTCCATGACATTCCATCCAGAAATTTAGAAGCATAGTCTTCTAGTCATAGTCTAGTGGGGATAGAAATATATAAAAAGCAGTATCCAGAGCAGTTGAGAGCATGGACTTTGGCCCCAAGCAGACCTGGGTTTCAATTCTGGTTTCTTCCCTTAATATCTGCATGACTTTGGACAAGCTCCCTAATTCCTCTAAGCCTTAGCTTTCTCATTTGTAAAATGAGGATAACAATAGTACCTGTCTCATAGAGTTTATTGTTAGAATCAAATTAGATAATGCATATAAACACTCCGCGTGGTACCTGGCATATGGTAAGCATTAAAAAATGCTAGCTAGGACTTCCCTGGCTGTCCAGTGGTTAAGACTCCGGGCTCCCAATGCAGGGGGCACGCGTTCAATCCCTGGTCAGGGAACTAAGATCCCACATGCTGCACCGTGTGGCCAAAAACCAAACCGAACCAAACCGAAAAATGCTAGCTAAAAAAACACTGGTGCTATTAATATAAAAATATATCTGTTTTTAAAAAATGCACTAAACCCTTGGTAGGAGATACTCCCATATCTTTTGGGGGATCTTATTCAGCAGTGACTTTGAGCCTAAAAAAATGCTATACTTGTATCACTTTGTTAGTTGAGAAGAGACAGGTTCTGGACAAACCTTTGTCCAGTATCCTTGATGCTTCTTTTTCTTTGATGATCAGTTCTGTTCCAAATTTGATTTCTGTTTCCAGTGACTCTCTCTTTGCCCTCAAGACACCTAGGATTCTGCATGCTGAGGGCTCCCACAGCAGTGTTTGAGGTGCAACCCGGGGTTTTCTGCCCCTCTCACACCAACGAAAATCTCCTATTTCTATGGTGTGTTTCCTCTCTCTCTATATTAACCAGGATATAAGTTTTTTGGCCCAGATATATAACATTTATTCTAATTACTTATATGTTTATTCAGTTCCCCCAGCCCATTATGTTATTTATTTGAGTACTTACTACCATGTTTCATTGAGTCTAAATTACTTTGACTATTGGTGGTGGTGGGGGAATTGGAATAAGGGGGTCAAGAGGTACAAATTTTAAATTATAAGATAAATAAGTACTGGAGATGTAATGTACAACATGATGACTTTAGTTAACACTGCTGTGTGGTATATATAAATTTGCCAATAGTAGATCCTAAAAGTTCCCATCACAAGGGAAAAAAATGGAGGTTAGGAATGCAGGAGTGTAAGCAGGGAGATTAATTACCAGCTATTTCTTTAGCTCTATAAGAGATAATGCCAGCCTAGGCTAGGGCAGTAGGCCTGGAGGAGATGGGAAATGGTAAAATTTGGAAAATACATTTAGTGTACAACAGATCAGGACTGAATTATGTGGATGTGAGAAGTGAGAGGAGTGTGGATTCAAAGATGATTCCTAGGATTCTGGTGGGAGCAACTACTAAATGATGGGATCATTTGCAGAGGTGGGAAGACTGGGAAAAGAGCAGGTTTGGGGGCAAAAGTCAAGCATTTAGTTTTGGACATGGTAGTTATTAGACAGCCCAAGAGAAGCTGTTGAGAACCAATTGGATATTTGAGGTTGACGCTCAATGAGAGGTCAGGGCTGGGGACATATATTTTGAACTAATCTGCATAGAGATGTTATTTAAACCCATTCAATGTGATCCTCAATACTGGTCCCTCATTAGGATCACTTAAGATGCTTTAAAACCTATGAAATCCTGGCTCTGCCCCCAGAGGTTCTGATAGAGTTTCGGATAGAAAAGGGACCTGGATTTGGCGTTTCTTTTTAAAAGCTTCTCAGGTGATTCTAATGTGTAGCTAGGCTTGAGAACCAGGGCCAAAGGGAGTGAGGTAGTTGGCTGCAGGAGAGAAGAGAGGGGAAGCATGGATTGAGCCTTGGTGGGCTCCAACATTTAGTGGATCAGAAGAGGAAGCAGAGAGCCCAGCAACAGGACTGATCAGAAGAAGGTAACAAGGTAGGAAGGAAACCAGGATAGTGTTCCAGAGGTCAAAGGAAGACAGAGGTTCAAGGAGGACAGAGTAATCAGCTGAATCAAATACATACTAGAAGGACTAGTATGATAAGGAGTGAGCGTTAATTAGGTACAATGAAAGTGTGTTACAAATAGAGCAGGAGATAACAAATGCTTTTCCAGGCTTCATTGTACACATACATATTAAGCAAAGTTGGGAGTTGTAATATGTTTGATAAATCAAAAATAATTTAAAGTAGTAAAGGTAATATAATACTACTGAAAACTATATTCTAAATCCCGCACCCCCCCCCTTTTTTTTTTAAGATGGCAAATCTAAGTAAATAAGTAGCCACAGAAAGTTTGGGCAACTGAGAAAAGGAAAAAAAATATATTACTTGAGCTAACTCATATTCTCTTGAGCTAACTCAACCATTATTTAGTCATTCGTTCGCTTTTATTTAGTGAATTCCTTCTGTGCAGCAGACTCTGTGCTGGGGATATAGAAACAAATACAACAAAGATCTCTCCCCTCAAATAATTCAGGGCCTAGTGGGGGAGGTGAGCACGTAAAAAAATGACTACAAAACAAAGTGACAGGTGATGTAATAAAGGTTATATGGAGCATACGGTGGGAGCAAAGAAGACAGAGAATTTATTGCATGTTAAATGATAATTATGAAGAGCACCTTGGCAAACTAGAAAATTGCTCATGCTGTAATGTTAGTGATAGAAACCAGGTGGAAAGTTGAGTGTACCCCATGATTACAACCATATAAAAATATGATCCCTGAAGTTTTCCCAGTCAAAGAGAATCTTGAACTGAGTTTTGGATGATGGGCCAGGTAAATAAGGTTGGGAAATGGTGGGAGAAAGAATTCTGGTAACTGGAAGAAGTCAAGGGAAGTGAGACAGAGCATACAACCTGTTTGGCCACTGTAATAACTTTGTTGCTGGAGTGTGGGATTCCCGGGAGGGAGTAACCAGACATAAAACTGGAGAGATAGGCAGGAGAAAACAAGATAAAATGAATCACCATAGGCTGTACTAGAGAGTTTGAACTTTATCCAGTCACTTATGAGTAACCACAGAAGAATTTTATTTTATTTTATTTTTAAAATTTATTTATTTTTTATTTATTTATTTTTGGCTGTGTTGGGTGTTCGTTGCTGCACACAGACTTTCTCTAGTTGCGGCGAGGGGTGGCTACTCTTCGTTGTGGAGTGCAGGCTTCTCATTGTGGTGGCTTCTCGTTGCAGAGCACGGGCTCTAGGCGTACAGGCTTCAGTAGTTGTGGCTTGTGGGCTCTAGAGCGCCGGCTCAGTAGTTGTGGCGCATGGGCTTATTTGCTCCACGGCATGTGGGATCTCCCCGGACCAGGGCTCGAACCTGTGTCCCCTGAATTGGCAGGCAGATTCTTAACCACTGCGCCACCAGGGAAGTCCCCAGAAGAATTTTAAAATGGAAAAGCACACTCAAATTTGGTATTACAACTATAACCACAGCAGCTGAATTGAAAGAGGCTGAAAGCAGGTAGACTAGTTAGAGAGATCTTGCAATAATCTAGGTGGAAAATGGTAAAGGCAATGGCAGAAGGATGGATAGATGGATGGATGGAGAGGGATGAATTCAAAGGGCTCTTTAGGAGACAGTGTGGACTTAGGGAATGGTGAGGGATGGGGGTATTAGGAATGTATAGTGAGGGATGACAAGAATGACTCTCAGATCTCTGGTTTAGATAACTATCCCTGTTCTCATTCTTGGCTGAGTTTCCACCCAAGTTAAAAAATATAGGAGGAAAAAATTGAGGGACCTGTGAAACATCCAAGGGAAGATGTGTAGTGATGAGTTTGAATATCCTGGGGCTCAAAAGATATGTGTGGGCTGGAGATACAGATTAAAGGGGCATCATTACCTATGTGATTTATGGAGTGGTTGAGACTGGGCAGGGATGTTGTGTACGTGTCATTTGTGTGTTTTTCTTTCTAGTCATTTTATTCTCAGTTGTATCTTTATTTAATTATAATAATTAGGTATATGCAATTTCCTTTTTCCTTTTTCACCTTACATTATACCAAAAGTTTTTCTCATGTTGCGCTAGAGTTTTCAAAGCAGTCAAAACTGAATAAAAATATACCAAGAGGATATGCTATAGTTATAGTTGACCTTAGCTTTGTGATAAAAACTTTTGTCATAGTTTTCTCCCATGTTTTGGATTTTTTCCTTAGGAAAGATTCTCAGAAATGGGAATATATGTGTGTTGTTATATAGTTAATGTATGTTGCACATATACATCCAAATTACTTTCCAAAATGGTTGTACCATTTTCTCCTTGATAGCAATAATGTATGAAAATACAAGTTTAATTAGGTCCTTGCTATAATTTGGTATTATGTATTTGTGGAACGTATATATTTTTATTATATATGTTAAACATTTCATTGAAGTAAAATATACATGCACCAAAGTGTACAAATCTAAGTGTACAGCTTGACGAATTTTCAAAGTGAACGCACTGTATAATCTGAACCTAAATCAAGGAACAGAGCATCACCAGCCTCCCAGAATTCTCCCTCATATACCCTCCAAAGGTGTGCTGAATGATTTAACATTATAGGATGGTTTTAACTGTTTTTGAACTTTATATAAATGGAATCACATAATATGTAATCTTTTGTTTGACATTATGTTCGTACAATTCATCATGTCACTCGTGTAGCTATGATTCCTTAATTCTCATTTCTGTATGGTATTCTATTGTGTGAAAGTTCCACAATGTATTTATTCTGGTAGGCATTTGGGTAGTTTCTGGTTTGGGGCTATTATGAACAGTGCTGCTTTATGAACATACTTACATATGTCCTTTGATGAATATATGTATGCATTTCTATTGGCAATGTACTTAGGAATGAACTGATGGATCATAATATATGTATATTCTCAGCTTTGGAAGTTACTGCCCCGTTTCCAAGGGCATCACTTTTCACTTCCACCAGTGTATGGGAGTTCCTGGTGCTCTACATGCTGTCTGATATTTTGTCTTTTTCATTTTAGTCTTCTGGTGAATGGTATCTTATTTGGCTTCAATTTGCATTTCCTTGTTAACCAAAGATGTTTAGCATCTTATCATATGTTTTTCAGCCATTTGGATATGCTCCTTTTGAAGTAATTGTTCAAGGTTTTTGTCTACTTTTCTACTGTATTGTCTTTTCCTTATTGATTTGTAGGAGGTTAGTGTTGTTATTATTGTTATTTTACATATTCTGAATATGAGTCCTTTATCAGGTGTATATATTGCAAATGTCTTCTGACTCCATGTTTGCTTCCACCATCTTAGATAAAGTCTCTTAGTGATCAGAAATTCTTAATATAGTTCAGTCTGTCAAATTTCTTGCTATGGTCAGCACATTTGTGTTCTGTTTAAGAAATCTTTGCCCACCTGTAAGCCATGAAGATATTTCCCCATGTTTTCTTTTTTTTTTTAGTTTAAAAAAAATTATTTATTTATTATTCATTTTTGGCTGCATTGCGTCTTCGTTACTGCGTGCAGGCCTCCTCTAGTTGCAGCAAGCAGGGGCCACTCCCCGTTGTGGTGCGTGGACCTCTCACTGCGGTGGCCTCTCCCGTTGCAGAGCATGGGCTCTAGGCACACGGGCCTCAGTAGTTGTGGCGCACGGGCTTAGCTGCTCTGCAGCAGGTGGGATCCTCCCGGACCAGGGCTTGAACTCCTGTCCCCTGCATTGGCAGGCGGACTCCCAACAACTGCACCACCAGGGAAGTCCCCCCATGTTTTCCTTTAAATGCTTTATTTTTTATTTTCACATTTAGATCTGCAATCCATCTGGAATATGTAGTTGGTGTAAGGTAGGGATCAAGATGCATAGTCTATGTGGCTATCCATTTGACACAGTCTAATTTATTGAAAAGATCATCCTTTCCCCCACTGCACTGAGTATTAATATTTTAAGGTTTTTTTCCTCTCTTCTGTTTAACACATGGGAAGTGGAACCTCATTGTTAGACTCAAATTTCTTGACTGTTTGGGCAGTTTGCCGTTTCTTTATTGTATTAATTAAGACAGGATAGTAGCAAATAAAGCCCCAAATTTCAGAGGCTTAAAATAACGTGGGTTTATTTTTCCTCATGCAAAGTCCAGTGCCAGTGGGCCAATTTATAAGGCAGCTGGTCTCCCTGCAGTGACTGGGAGATCCAGGTCACTTCCATCATGTGACTTCACATTATTGTGTGGTCTCTATAATCCCTGTGAGAAGAAAAGAGAGTGCTATGGTGGCACATTGACTCCTAAATTCTTGGCCTGGATGGGACACACCCAATTGCAGCTCACGTTCTGATGTCTATATCTAGTAACACGGCCCCATCTCACTGAAGGGAATCTGGGAAGTATAGTTTTCCCACATGCCCAGGGTGGAGAGGAAAAACAGATACCAGAGAGATCGTGATTCCATCACATTCCCTCAATTAACTAATCATATTTCCACTGTGTGAATTGTTTGTCTATTGCTGCTTATCCTTTTTGGGTATCTAATATTCATATTAAATCAAAATAACCTTTAAGATTTTTTGCCTTGGATTCTATTTTGACTTAATAATGCTTCTGTAATTTATTGCAAGCTTGCTTACTACATTTCACCCATCCTTTTCTCTAGTCTTTTTTTTTTTTTTTTTTTTTTTTTTTTTTTATGCGTTACGCGGGCCTCTCACTGTTGTGGCCTCTCCCGTTGCGGAGGACAGGCTCCGGACGCACAGGCTCAGCGGCCATGGCTCACGGGCCCAGCCGCTCCGCGGCATGTGGGATCTTCCCAGACCGGGGCACGAACCCGTGTCCCCTGCATCGGCAGGCGGACTCTCAACCACTGCGCCACCAGGGAAGCCCTCTAGTCTTTTTATGTTACTTTATTTAGACGTATTTTTTATAAGCAGCAAAGTATTGGATTTTGATCTTTAACACAAGCTGAGAGGCTTTTTCTGTGAGCAGGGAATCTAAATCTAATAAGTAAACTGATCATGCTTTGTCTCACTACTGCCATGATTTTGTGCCTTTGTTTTCATACACGCATGCTGTTTCTTTGCAGTTTTGTGATTTGCTCTGCAGACTTGGTTTTGTTTTCTCTTATTTTCTACTGTGATTTTTTGAAGGTGGACATTCCTCTGATTCTGCTAGTGGGTTCCTGAGAGCTTTCCACAAATACTTTTAAAATCTACACTTGTTTAATTGTACCAATAAAAAGCCAAACAATAACCTGTGGAAACTATGGAAAAGACGGCACCAAACATTTTTTTCTTTCCCTGTCACCTGCTGATCCTTCCTTTTGTTTGTCTTCATTAATCTAATCTGGGGTAGTAAACCCAGTCATTTGGAAAAATACAGTTGTTTTTTTCTCATAAACTAATTGCTATTCCTATAAAATATTTGGACAATACCCAAAAGTACAAAGGCCAGCAACGGAAATCTGCCATCATTTTATCACATGAAGACAACCACTGTTAATATTTTAGTATATGTCCCTTCAGTCTTTTTACTATATACATTTTATGTGATTGAGATTATATTGTATATATAATTTTTATATGCTGCTTTATTCACTGAAATGCTCTTATAAGCAAACCAGTTGTTTTTGGTTATATAAAATCTTCACAATCATTTTAATGACCTTCTCATGTTAGACGAGCCATAAGTTATTACCACATCCTTATTGTTGTACATTTAGGTTATTTTCAACTTTTAATTATTGTAAATAATATTGAATAAAATTATCTTTGTGCGAAAGGAGAAAAAGCACTTTTTTTCTAATTTAGGATTATTTCATTAGGGCAGATTTCCGGAATGAAATTAGTGGGTCAAAAGGAATACCTATTTTTTTTTTTTTTTTTTTTTTGCTGCAGTGTGCGGCATGCAGGATCTTAACTCCCCAACCAGGGACCGAACCTGTGCCCCCTGCATTGGGAGCGGAAAGTCTTAACCACTGGACCAGAGAAGTCCCAAAAGGAATACATTTTTAAAGGATTTTTGATCCATATTGCTAAATTGCTTCCCAAAAGAAATCCCATCATTTTAAATAAAATGTTGTTGCTATAGTTCTTTTAGCATTTCAGACTTAACATCAATTCATCTCTTATTATTGTTTTGGGCATCTCCACCAACTCTTTCCAACCCTATCTTCCAAATCATGAGTTCTTTTTATGATTCAGTGACTCATCAAATTGTGTCAGATTCATGGGAGAATGTTCCTGATATGCTTTTTTGTTGATTATCAATAAAGTCAATGCTTTATGTAACTTAATTTGTTTTCTTTTCTCCATGTTGCATAGCAGGTGACTTAGTTTCAGTGAGGAAAATTACTTTTTTTTTCTGCTTTCTCTTCTGTTTTACTCTATATTTTTGGAACTGTCCATATTTTTTTTAAACATCTTTATTAGAGTATAATTGCTCCACAATGGTGCGCTAGTTTCCGCTGCACAACAAAGTGAACCAGCCAGGAAAATTACTTTTTGATACTAGTGTCCATGTCCTCTCCCAACTCATAGAGCAAGGAGAAGCCTATGGTAAATTGAAAGATGCAGTTCTAGGAGGGATTGGAAAAGTGTTTTGAGGCTTCTAAACGGGGAAAAACAGGAAATAAGCAAAGATCTAACTAGGTGCTCAAGACTATCTGAAACTGAAAATATAATTAAAAAATAGAATGGAGACTTAAGTTGGTGTATGGAATAGATCCAGACTCTGATGGATAAATTTTGAATCTTGAAAAGGAAATAATAATTTAGATCACTTTGATGCACTTCAAGGCCCAGCTGAAATTGCTCCTCATTTAGGAAGCCTCAAATGTAATCTTTCCTGCCTCCAAATTCTCCCATTTTTCTAGAAAATGCATCATTTTCTACTTTGGATAGTAGTCATTTGCTGGACTATTCTTTGATCATTACCTCTAAGCTACATGTGTGACTCACTCTGCACTTCCACAGCAGCTGGCAAATTGCTTTATCCCCGATAGGTGCTCAACAAATAATTCCTGAAACCAGTGCTTATCAGTCTGTAACAGTTTTCAAAACCAATGGATATACAAGTTATAAACCATTCCCAAACAACTTTATTAAGTGCTCAAAGTGAGCAATAGCTAAGTAATAAATATTTACTTGAGGAAGTTTTCATGGTGGCAGTTTTGGAAATTTCATCGTGTGTTTATTGATTTCAAGACATTTTCTTTCCATAAGAAACTGCCATTCATTTCCCCTCATATTAACAACATTTTCCTTTTTAAAAAAATACTCCTTTTTATTTTCTCATTAAACGAGAAATTTCTCTTTAGAGTGTATGCCTGCATGCGTGTGTGTGCATGCACGTGTGCAAATACTTAGAATCACAAATGCCAGGTTATTTTTTCTAAAAAAGTTTTTCTAACTTTTTACTGTAAGTGTACAGTTTCACAAACTAGACACTTCTAACCAGCACCTGGAACAGAATACTATCTGCATCTCAGAAACCCCTCTCTTGCTTCATGGTGACTTTTTGACTTTTGGGGGGGAAGGGGGAGAAATTCTCATCAATATTTGATGTTTTTATATTGTTTCAAAGTTTCTAAATATGTATGAGGTTATATATATCTCACATTATTTTTTCGTGTATCTAAGAAAGATTGAGCATTTTTTATTTGCTAGGAAAGCATTAAGTGATTTTTAAAAATTAATTAACTTTTTGGCTATGATGGGTCTTTTTTAAAAATATTTATTTATTTTTGGCTGCGTTGGGTCTTTGTTGCTGTGCGCGGGCTTTCTCTAGTTTTGGTGAACGGGGTCTACTCTTCATTGCCGCGCGTGGGCTTCTGATTGCGGTGGCTTCTCTTGTTGTGGAGCATGGGCTGTAGGTGCGTGGGCTTCAGTAGTTGTGGTGCACAGGTGTAGTTTGCTCTGTGGCATGTGGGATCTTCCCGGACCAGGGCTTGAACCCGTTTTCCCTGCATTGGCAGGCGGATTCTTAACCACTGCACCACCAGGGAAGTCACACATTAAGTTATTTTGTTTGCGTTTTTGTTTTTGTTTGCATTAAGTGATTTCGAAAGTCTTGAAACCAGACAGTTGGAAAGATATTGTCAAAAATCAAGTATAGGGCTTCCCTGGTGGCGCAGTGGTTGAGAGTCCGCCTGCCGATGCAGGGGACACGGGTTCGTGCCTCGGTCTGGGAAGATCCCACATGCCGCGGAGCGGCTGGGCCCGTGAGCCATGGCCGCTGAGCCTGCGCGTCCGGAGCCTGTGCTCCACAACGGGAGGGGCCACAACAGTGAGAGGCCCGCGTACCGCAAAAAAAAAAAAAAAATCAAGTATATTTGATATTAATGTTTATGAAAAGGAACATCAGTTTTTTTGCCTACAAAAAGATTCGGACTGCAGAAACAAAGTCCAATGTAAGTAAGGTTTTGGGAATCTTTGTTCTTCCCTCTGAAGTGATGAATTTATATTTTAGTTTAATCAGTAAGACTTAGGATGAGTGAAGTGGAACACTAGATTACAATTGGTTTTATATGTTTTCTTAATCACTTTTCTAAGTAGACTGCTTTGTTAAGGGGTACATTGTTGATTTAAAATCTGCTATGAGCACTGTTTGCTTGTTGCACTTTGTTTTTGTAAACATTTCATAATACTCATGCCCTTGGAGAACAGCCTCTAGTGCTCTTTGGGGGAGGTAATATTGTTTTGAAGCTGATTATAATTTTTAACCTAAGCTGAAATGAATCTGTTTTGAGAATCTAATAATTCCAGCTTTTGTTATGTATAGATCAAGCCCCCCTCCCCCAATGAGTTGACAAACCAGAAGGAAACCACTTCCACTGCTAGAGAGAGCAGAGGAAGTGTAACCTAGCTTGTTATGCACAAAACCCTGAAACTATCTCTGCAGGGATTTGGAAACCATAATCTTCAAGCAGTGGCTTTGTGAATTGTGCAGGGCAGGTAGAACACAGTGAAATGAGAATTCTTCATAATTCTATGCAATGGAGTCATCTGTCCAAGCATCTACCAAAAAGAGGACTACTAAGGTGACATGTCACGATGGTAGGGCAGGTATCTTGAGAGCTCCGATCTGTGTGCATACATTCAGACAAAGAAGGAAATCAAATCTGGGGGTGAGTTCAGGCAAGAGGAGACAGGCTGGGCATTTCAGTTCACTCTAATAAAAGGGCCCAGCACACTCCATTTCCTAAACATTTGTAATGTAATATTTCATACATATTAGAGCAGATCTGATATATATATATATATATATATATATATATATACACATTATAAATATATATAGTTTAAAGAAAAAGAGTAAGGCAAACCTCCACACTCTCACCAAACTTAACAGTAGTGCACTTATTGACGCTTTTGAAGCCCCTGTGGGTCCTCCATGATCACATTCCCCCCTTTTCCCTGATGAAAGTACCTACTCTGATTTTGGCTTCTCATTCGTTTTTCTTTCTGGTTTTGCCACATATATATTCCTGAACACTATGTTATTTAGTTTTGAATGTTTTATAAATGAATCAAACTGCCTTCATCCTTCTTTAACTTGTTCTTATAAATCAGCATTACGCCTGTGAGCATTTTAATTGTTGTATAGTATCCTATTGTGTGAATATACGTAACTCTATTTATCTATTGTTGTTGGACATTTGGGTGGTTTCCAGTTTTCGGCAGCTATTAACAGTAGTGCTACGGACATGCTTGTTCTCTCTCCTGGTGCACATGAACAAGAATTACTCTAAGATATATTATTTGGAATGGAATTGCCAGGTAATAGTATCTTCAACTTTACTAGGTAATACATCATTAACTATGTTTTGCTTAGTTCAAAAGGGCTAGGGTTGCCAGATGTAGCAAATAAAAATACAGGATGCTCAGTTACATTTGTTTTTTTTTTTTAACATTTGAATTTTACATAAACAACAAATAACTTTTTAGTATCAGTATGGCCCTTGCAAAATTTATATTTCATCTGGCAACCCTAACAAGGTCAGTGAACTTTATCAAATCACAAACATTGGCCAATGAAGTGAAAGTGTGAGGGGGTGGGGGAGTATTTGGCCTTTTCTTCCTCTGCTAGCATGGCCAACAGAGTTGTTTACAAGCAGATTAGCTCAGGGGGCTCAGGTGCTTGCTAACCAGCTCTGTGGGTAATTGATTGGCTCAACAAATATGTATCAGCACCAGCTGTATGCCAAGCAGGTGCTAGATGTTGGGACTATAACTGTAAACATGACAGACAAGGTCCTTGCCCTCTCTAGGCTTTTAGCCAAGGTGGGGAAATGGAGGATAATAAGGCAATGATCTATGTACTGTGGGAGCAGTGGTGTGCTGGTGAGGAAGCCTTGATTTGTAGATTTTGCTGACTTTGGTGTTGTAAATACTCTTACCATGACCAGTTTCAAGCTACCAATGTGACATCATTGAACTCTGAGTTGAGGGAGAGACTTGTACAATCTGCTCTCTGAGTGGTATGAACTGGCTCCAGCAGCCCCCTGTATGGGGGAGTACTAAGAAAGGACATTTCATCCAGTCTCTGGGCTCATTTCTGACTGGTTTGGGGGAAAGGGACTTAAGCATTAATTGTTTCTTCAAATTTAGAAGGAATCAAATGTTAAGAGGTATAAAAATAATTTATTATATCTATAATATTGGATGCTTTGTAAATATTTTTTACTATGGTATATAAATAGAAAAGAGTCTAATAAACATAGTTGTAAATTATGACTAGCCTATAGATCAGGGCTTAGATCTCCCTTTTTTTTTTTTTTTTTTTTGCAGTACGCGGGCCCTCACTGTCGTGGCCTCTCCTGTTGTGGAGCACAGGCTCCGGATGCGCAGGCTCAGCGACCATGGCTCATGGGCCCAGCCACTCCACGGCATGTGGGATCTTCCCGGACCGGGGCAGGAACCCGTGTCCCCTGCATCGGCAGGCGGACTCTCAACCACTGTGCCACCAGGGAAGCCCCCAGCCTTTTTTATGCTTAAATAACTTAAGAAATACATGATTCATTGTACAAAATTTGGCAAAGCAGAAAGTAGAAAAGATTATGCAATCTTACAGCCCAAGGCTAGCCATGCACTTTTTGGGGTGCAACCTTGCAGTCATTTGTTTTGCATACTTACAAACAAATCGGGATCAAACCCATGTTTTCTCTTACAATATGCATGAAAATTTTATCATCCTTTTCAGTATTCTTCAAAGACATCATTTTAAGTGATGGCATAACATTCCATTTTCAGGCTAAGCCACGGTTTATTTAAGTAGCTCCCTATTGCTGGCAGTAGCCTCTTTATAAGTCAGTGTTGACTATCTTTATAAGCTACAAGAAAGCAGGAATCAATCATTTAATTGTCTTTCCAAGGCAGCACTTGTAACAAAAATAAATCGAAAGTAATTGGATTATGTTATTTGCTGTGATCCTCTAGTTACCATTTAAAATAAAAGGAGTCAGTCTGCATAAAATATAACCGGGGTTGGTGTAAAGGTAACCTGAGGCTCTGGGGAGGGTTGGGAGGAAGATAACCTACTATCAAATCTCTTTGGTTGGGTTTTGTTTACTACTCTCGAGAGGAGCTGCGCTCCATGTAAAGTCTTGGAATTGGTAGGAGCTTTAGAGATCACCTAGTGACTCTAACCTCTTTTTCACAGATGAGGAAATTGAATAGAGAAGGATTGTTACCTGCTGAGACTAGTACCCAGGCCTCTTGACTTCCTTCCTGTCCTGTGCTCTTTTCACCACAATCAGCTGACTAAGCTTACTCTTTTAAAATACTGAGAGAGCATACAGTTGCCTATTACCTATCATATAGGAATTCTTGTTTTGCCTTAGGGTTAATGTGCTTTGGTATAAAAATCTAATGGTAAGGTTCTAGATATGTATCCAAGAGAAAGCAAGGCATATGTCCACACAAAGACTTGTACACAAATGTTCATACTAGCATTATTCATAATAGCCAAAAAGTGGAAACAATGCAAATGTCCATCAACAGGTGAATGGATAAACAAAGTGTGGTATAGTCACACAATGGAATACTCAGCAATAAAAAGAAATGAACTACTGATAAATGCAACAATGTAGATGAATCTCAAAATAATTATGTTGAGTAAAAGAAGCCAGACAAAAGTGTACAAACCGTACGATTCCATTTATCTAAAGTTCTGGAAAATGCAAGCTAATCTAAGTGACAGAAAGCATATCTGTGGTTACTTGGGAATGGGGGTGTAGGGGAAGAGGAACCACAAAGGGGTAGAGGAAATTTCGGAGGCTGATGGACATATTCACTATCTTGATTTTATAAATGGTTTCAGGGTTGTATACACATCAAAACTTATCAAGTTGTACAGTTTAAATATGTGTTTATTATATCTCGCTAAAATTATTTAGGGGACTTCCCTGGTGGTCCAGTGGGTAACACTTCTGTGTTCCCAATGCAAAGGGCCCCGGCTTCCATCCCTGGTCAGGGAACTAGATCCTGCATGCATGCCACAACTAAGAGCCGCGTGCTGCAGTGAAGATCCCGCGTGCAGCAACTAAGACCCGGAGCAGCCTAAATAGATAATTAATTTAAAAAAATAATAAAATTGTTTAATTTGTGAGATGTCCCTCTTAAGTTTGAAAAGCAGAACGTTACTAAAAGCTCACTGAAGAATCTGAAGCATAAGAAAACTAAAATTACCTCTGGAGATAACTGACAACCAAGGTTCTATTCTAGTATGATAGTTTATCTGAACAAAACATTACTATGAGAAATGCAAAGTCATAAAAATAAGAAATAGAAATGACATTTTTGTCCCCCTGCATGCCATTTCCTCGTGCCAGTACAATTGCTGTATATCATAATCTGTTTAGTGTTCTATTCAATTTGGTTTTTTAAAGAGAGCAATCGCCTTGTATTTTTCCTGAACTATTAGACAGCTCCTTTATGTACAAGATGCCCAATCCCTGATGTGTCTGCCCGTGTGTGGGTGTGTAGAAAGTTACACTGTACCTATAAATTTCAGCAAATGCTGCAATTTGCTTTAGGATTTTGTAGTCAGGGCTCAGGAGCGGCCCTGGAACTTTCTAGAAACCATGCACTCTTCTACAAGATGAACCCTGGATAGTTTCCCTAAATATGTGAATTCGGTGATCAAAATTTTCTTAGATTTCCCACCTACTGTTTTAAAACAAAGAACTGCTAGACCACACATACAGCGCAGAACACCGGTAAAGATTTTCTTTTTTGGAAAACATTCATAAAGTTTTATTTACATCCCCCCCCAACTTATTTTCTTAGCTCTTTTATTCGATAATCACGCCCATTCTGTAGACGGGGAGAGGCACATCGGTTTTTTTGCACAGTATAGAGGGGCAAGAAAGACGCGACTCTCAACTTTTCAGTTCCATTTTGAGAAATGATCACATCGAACTCCTGAGAAACGACAGCCCAGCAAGAGCAAAAGCATTTCTCTCCAGGCTGGGTGTGGGTCGGAAGCCAGGCGCGCTTCCGCGAGAGAGAAGGGGAGTCAGGTGGCAGCGGATCGGGCGCGGGAGCCAGTGCTGCGCGGCGGGGGCGCGTGCGGGATGCGCCTCCCTCCGGCCGGCTCGGGGAGGCCACCCCCGCGCAAGCCAGTCGATCGGCCGGGCTCCCGCGCAGCGCTGCTATCCGCTGGTGAGCCAGCAGCGCCCGGCGCCCGCGTCTCCTCCCTCGCGCGCTCGTTCCCTCCCCAGCCCCCCCGCCCCCGCCCCCAACCCCTGGCAGTCCCTCCCTCAAGCCTGCTCCCGCGGCCGCCGCCGCCGCCGCCGCTGCTACCGGAGGCGCAGGAGCCTCGCGATAGTGTTTGCACAGGCGGCGCGTGACGCCGCCGCCGCCTGTAACTGATGCAGAGGTTACCCCGCCGCCTCAGCCGCCACCCACCACCCGCCGCCGCCGCCGCCGCCGCCACCCGGGCGACGCCGGGGGCCGACGCACTGCAGAGGTGCCGGCAGGTTCCGCCCGCGGAAGTCTTCTCTGCCGGCGCAGCCCGCGCTCCGCCCGCTCTCCGACCCCGGCCCCAGCGGGCGCCCCCTCGACACCTCTGCCGCCGCGCTCCTTCCCTCTGCCTCTTCCCCGGCGCGCCCGCCGGCTCCCTCACTTCTCCCCCTTTTCCTCCTCCCCGTCCCCTCTCCTCCCCTCACCTCTACCCTCCCCACCTCCCCCCTTCTCGGTTTCCTCCCCCATCCCCTTGAATCTCCCCTCCCTGCCCTCGCTCTCTCGCTCGCCCTCAGCGCGGCCCCCGCCATGACGGAGGCGGGTGCCGGTGCCGTTGCCGTTGCCGCCGCTGCCGTCGCAGGGGGGGAGTCGGGTTCCCAGAAAGTAGCTTGATGAGTGTCCAAAGTAGCAGTGGAAGTTTGGAGGGGCCGCCATCTTGGTCCCAGCTCTCCACGTCTCCAACCCCGGGCTCGGCGACGGCGGCCAGGTCCCTGCTGAATCACACGCCGCCATCCGGGAGGCCCAGGGAAGGTAAGCGCCGTCGCGCCCGCGCCCGCTCGCGGGCCTCCCCTCCTGCGCCGCGGTCCCCGCGCCGCCGCGTCTCCTTCCTCCGACCCCGGGGTGGGGGAGGGGGCGAGGTGGACTCGAGGCCTCCCGGCTCCGGGGAGGTAGTGCTCCGTGTGTGGGTGGTGGTTCGCGGGTGGCTGAGAAGACCGACGAGGGGGTGCGCGCTGGAGGGGCCGGAGCGAGGCGCGGCGCACAGACTCGCCTGGGCTTCTTAAGAGCCAGTCCTGCTGGGATGGGAAGCCTGACCCCGGACGCGAGCCCCTTTCTGCTCCATTTGCTAGTACACTCAGTACTCTTAACCTCCTGGCCTCGGGTCTCTGGTGGATTTTCCCTCTTGGTGAAGCATTCATCCTCGAGCCCCCTCCCCTTCCCTCGCGCACTCCTCCCCTAGAGGCGGTCCCCGCTCTGCGAGCTTTGCTGCCCAGGACCTGGAGGATGCCTCTCGTTTGCAGGGTCTCTGCCCTTTGCGGGGAGCCTCTGAAATTATCAAAGCCGACTTTGATCCCTTGCCTGGCCCCCTAGAGCAGTTTAAACAACAGACTGATTCGTGGGCAGGCTTTTAAAACCATCCCTCCAGATGGTTGCAACTTTGCTTCGCCATCATCTCCTGCGTGTTTGTGCGTTCTCTCTCTACTGCAAGTAGGCTACGGTTCTTTGACAGGGTCGTGGGTTTTGTGGGAAATATCTGCGTAAAGGTTACTGCAAACACGCACCAGATCGGTTACAATTGTTTTCTAAGTTTTCTGGCTTCTTGCATGCAAGTGTGCTGCCACCAGATGTAGCAGTTACACAGCTAGTAAGACATCGGAGTGCTTTTGACTAAAATTTCAACTTGCTGTATTTAACTTTAAGTATACGACAGAAAATGAAATTTGGGAGAATTATGGGGGAAGAATAAATGTGCGTAGAATCACGTTTAACGCTCTTTTGTCTGGAAAACGTTTAGCGGTATTCATCAGCAATTGGTAAATGGGTTGTTCACCGCCGGTTGTGTCACACAGGGAGACTGTAGCCACATTTTCAGAAAAAACGTCTGGAAGTCCAGTAGTCTAGTGAATCCTTTAAAGATACCAGGAGCTTTGATTTATGCAGGAGTCGGTGGGATTAATTTATCTTGAAAATATCTGTCAATATTTACGACTCAGAGCCTTGACATTTGTTAATCAAGTGGTTTGTGCCCTGAATCCAGTGGTTCAGGCACAGCATTCTTTGTCATTTTGTTCCTGTGAGCATGTGTGAAAGTGACAATAGGCTCAAAGATTGGTATGAATTTGCTCTGGAAAATTCAGGAGAAGGTTTGATTTATGGCATCCATTAAGCATGTTGAATACATTGACATGACATTTCCCGTTTCCATCTCACCCCCAACCCTGAGTTCTGATTATTAGAAGATAAAAGTTTATTTATTGACTCACTCAAATTTAGTACACCTGGAGATTTTTCTTTTTGCATTTGAAAATTTGTAAATGAATGTTTTAAAATCTATTTTGTAAACAGAGCAGTTGGTGCTTTTAGCATGCTTTTACTTTTGTCTATACTTTTATTAAGATGCTTAATGATAGTGTTAGGAATGATATAGTGTAATGAGTGATAGTAAATGATGGTCTTGGGAAAGACTCTCTTTTAAGGCTATATCTTTTTTTCATTCATTTCTTAAATATTTGCTGAGCCATTTCTGTGAGCTAAGCACTGTGCTAGATACTGAGGGCATAGTGTTGAATTGCTCATCTGTAACATCTGTAATTAATAATTTGGGGGCTGAAAAATCTAGATTGTGAGTTTCTGAGGTTACTTCAACTCTAGTTAAAAAATTTTCATACTATTCTGCAATTTTCCTGATGTTTTAAAGTTTTCAGGGGTTGGAATAATTTAGCTTGACCCTCCAAATAACCAGAAATTTTGTCCATCAGTTTGGATTTTTATGTAACCAGAATAGTGTGTCTCTATTTACTAATGAAATAACAGGACATGCTTTTGTGGAAGTTATACTTCACACCCAAGTACCTGTATGGTGACAGTGGTACATTGCTTTTTTTGACCAACCAGGAAGTAAGTTAAAACTGTTAATTCTCTCTAGGATTATATATATTCATCTTGAAGCTATAGTTTCAGATTTCACAAACGCTAATAGGAATTGCATATATGAAGCCCTAGGTATCGAGATGGAAACATTTTCTTTTGAGTGTGATCCCAGTTTTAATTTTAACAAGTGCTTTGCATCTTTTCCAAGTAACATTAGTATGTTGTGTAAAGTGATGTAAATTGAGAGCTTTGATTGTTGGTGACTGATAGATAGTAAGAACCATTACTATTAATGGAACTTGAGTGTATCAAGGAGAGAATAAACTTTGTTTCTTTCTTTCTTTTTTTTTTTTTTTTTTTTTTTTTTCAGTACTCGGGCCTCTCACTGCTGAGGCCTCTCCTGTCGCGGAGCACAGGCTCCGGACACGCAGGCTCAGCAGCTATGGCTCACGGGCCCAGCCGCTCCGTGGCATGTGGGATCCTCCCGGACCGGGGCACGAACCCGTGTCCCCTGCATCGGCAGGCGGACCCCCAACCACTGCGCCACCAGGGAAGCCCTAAACTTTGTTTCTTGAAAAATGGAGCCAATTAAATGTAATATATAATAGAAATTTTTAAACTTAAAAGAGATACACACATATATGTATATGTACATATATAAAGTTACATATGTGAAGAACTCCTTTTAAGCAAACTTTACTTTGAAAATGGGCTATTTTCAAAGTTGTTCCATAAGTATCTATAAGCCTAACTCATAAGATTTAGGAATTTATATGATACAGTATAGACTTCTTTCTTCCCTCGGAGTGCCAAAGCTTTTCCTTTATCAATCTTAAAATTCTCTGAGAGGTGCTCGGCAGTGTAGCTCTAGATTTCACATTGGGTCTTTTAAACCTGTGGCTAAATTCTCTATCCCACTTTATCTTCTAATCTGTGAATAAGGATGTGGGAAGTTAAGAAATTAAATTTTCAAATAAGGTCAGGTTTGTTGGCCGAGGCCGAGGAACCTGGTGTGTGTACTGGCTAGATGAGCGGTGGTTTTTTTGCATATCGATACATAGGTACTTTTGAATGGGTTACTGCTAAGAGTCAAATAAATGGTTATACAAAAGACTTGGCTTTTCTGTTTCATCTTGCCAGATATGAATAATTTGCTTTACTTTTATATAAATAATGAAAGTAGTTTGGTCAAAAAGATAATATTGCAGTTTAAATAAACTTGCTCTCTGTTTCCATATTTACAGACTGCATCCTTTAGACAGAAGAGTTAAAGTATTTGACTCCAGATGATTGAGTAATACCTGTAGGGAGATGTTAACAGTTAAGTGTACCAGATGGCCCTTTAATTTCTTGAAGTCACCTGCTGGAGCAAGACAGGGTTGTATGTTTAAGGATTCTAGCTCATGAATATATAGATATGTGGTAGGTGCCTCCCTTACAGAGGCATATGTACATATTAGAGGAGAGAGGGAAATCCAAGATAGTTAGAAGTCTGTGAATCTGCCCCTGAGAAATAGGCTGTGCTTTAGCCTTTTTGGTCTCAGGACCCCTTTACTCCCTTAAAAATTATTGAGGAAGAGATTTGGTTTATGTGGGTTATGTCTATTGATATTTACTATATTTGAAATGAAATAACTTCAAAAATATTTATCTAAAAATAACAATCTGATTACATGTTAACAAATTTTAAAATGAAGATAGTCTAAAACAACAACTTTAGTGAGGGGACTTCCCTGGTAGCACAGTGGTTAAGAATCCGCCTGCCAATTCAGGGTACACCGGTTTGATCCCTGATCCGGGAAGATCCCACATAATGCAGAGCAACTAAGCCCGTGCGCCACAACTACTGAGCCTGCACTCAATGAGAGCCTGCATTGAACCTGCACTCAGTGATAAGCCCACGCACCGCAACTAGAGAAAGCCCGTGCACAGCAACGAAGACCCAATGCAGCCAAAAATTAAAACAAAAACATGCTTCAGTGAGCCTGGTGGCATTGTTTTATATTTTTACAAATCACTTTAATTTCTGGCTTACTAGAAGACAGTTGGATTTTCTTCTTTCAGTCTGTTGAAATATATTTTGATTGAGGCATATGAAGAGAATCCAACTTCACATAGATATGTAGTTGCAAAAGAATTAATTTTTTTTTTTTGCGGTACGTTGGCCTCTCACTGCTGTGGCCTCTCCCGTTGTGGAGCACAGGCTCCGGACGCGCAGGCTCAGCGGCCATGGCTCATGGCCCCAGCCGCTCCGCGGCATGTGGGATCTTCCCGGACCGGGGCACGAACCCGTGTTCCCTGCATCGTCAGGCGGACCCTCAACCACTGCGCCACCAGGGAAACCCAAAAGAATTGTTTTAATAGTCTTTTTGGAAGTTATTCTTTGATATTACACCAAAATTCGACAAGTGGCAGTTTTTTTAAAGGTACTTGTGATTGTGGAAGTACATTTTATCCTGGAAGTGTCTTCAGGACCTACAAGAAATCTGTGGACCATACATTTAGACTAAAGAAGACACTAAAGGGTGGGAAAAAGTATAGCTGTTTTCAGGCATTTCAATCACATAAATTGAAGAGAGAATGTGTTCATTATGCTGTTATAGAAGATGGACCAGCAGGTGAAAGTTAGGAAGGCGCAGAATGAATTCAGTATAATTTATTGACAAGAATGTAAAAACTGTATAACTACTAGACTTGGCCAGCAATGAAAGAACTGCTTAAAGAATTTAAAGCAAACTACGGAGACTTTTCTGGGGGAGCTAGAGATAAATTCTGTAGATTCTTATTTTGTGTGCTATTAGATTAAGTGACTTAAGGTCCCATCCAGTTAAAAATTGCAAACATTCTGTGATTCTTTGAAAATTCGTAAATATAGTTAAACTGTACTTACATATCCATGAATGTTTTTGAATATTCTCTTAAGTCAGTAGCATGAAACTATCATTGACTTTATTACTCTTTTGCATTTTTATTGTGCTTTTCCTCTGAGGATTTTTCTGTATTTTCTGGAATCAACACTGTCAGTCTTGAAATCCTGATGAATTCCCTGTGAAATACAATAAGCTTTGAAGACATTTTAGGGAATCAGATGCTGCTTACGATACAGTTTAGTAGAGTTGTCATATACTTGAGCACAGAATTTTAGAATGCTGTGGGGGGCTGATTTTCAGTTCAGAAAGAGAAACTGTCAGCAGTCTGTATAGTCTTTCATTTGTAATTGTGTATGTGATTTCAGAAGTAATGTGTTTAATCTAATGGTTTTAAAGCTAGAGAGTCTGAAAAAAGGATGCATGAAGGCAAAGCATTTAAATTGATCTCTCTTGAATTTAAAAATGCATATTAAATAAAACCAGAACATAAAGTGAAGAATTTAAATTCTCATCTTATTGAGAGAATTATGCATGTAATGGCTATCATTACCTATAGCAATTCATATTTTAATTTAATGTGGAACATAATGTCTTCTGTGAGGTGTATTGAAAGGTTAGATTTTAGATGCTGGGAAGTCAAGGTTAAACTCCTGTAACTTTCTTGGGGTCAACTTAAGTGTAGTGACACAGCTTGAGACTTCATGTATTTCTTGCGTTTAGACTTAAAGCTCATTTTCTATAGAAGAGCCATAGGATTAAGTCATTTAGTTTAATAAACTCCTTCATGCTCTTTAATAATTTCCAGAAATCTTAGAATAATTGAGAGGAATGGTGAAGTAGGAGAAGTAGTATGGTAGAGAAGAGAAAGTGCATTGATAATTGGAATCCAGGTGTAGTCCCAATTTTGCCATTAACTAACTGGGTGACTTTGGGCAAGTTGCCTGTCTCTGCTTCAGTTTCATAAAATGAGAATTACAGAGCTGAAAGGGACCTTGGAAGCAAATGAATCCAAACCTCTCATTTTACAGATGAGGAAACTTAGATAATTTGCCTAGGCTTTTACTGTAGGAGAGGTGGAACCAAGATTCAGTTTTCTGACTTTCAGCTTAGTGCTTTCTCCATTATACTTTGTGGCTCCTTTTCATCTGTAAAATGAGGGAGTTGAATTCGAAGCCTTCAGAGTTCTCTAACAGCTCAAAAATATTATTCGTTTGACATTAGCACTAATTATAATTTACTGGAGGAAAGTTTGTAGCTTTTATTTATTGGTGAAAAAAATGTTTCTTGAAGAAGCAATGTGACCTTTTCAAGGTTATGTTATAATTTGTTAAGAGAAGAT
This sequence comes from Phocoena phocoena, assembly GCF_963924675.1. Taxonomy (NCBI): domain Eukaryota; kingdom Metazoa; phylum Chordata; class Mammalia; order Artiodactyla; family Phocoenidae; genus Phocoena; species Phocoena phocoena. Next base: position 53,925,744 of record NC_089225.1, on the reverse strand, counting down.
ACTCATCTTCATTATTACCAAAAGATTTTTAAGTTTATTTATGAGCATGGTAAGCAGTAGTATGCTAGGTGATCTTGTCTTTTTAATGATCTATATTCTAAAATACTGTTATGAATATATTAAAAGCTGTGTAAATTACATAAATAATAATGTGGTGCCCTGAAGTGAAGTAACTAGGTGATTGTTCCTCAGAAATTATTTCTGGGGTGTTTCCCCCGGACTTAGATTCCTCTGCTCCTTAGTGTCATATAGGATTGTCTATTTCATAGCACCCTTGTCATACTACCTTTTATTATAGTTTTATTTTTTTGTGTACTAGACAGAAAGGTCTTGAATTCAGAGACTATGTTTTGTTCATTTCCATATTCTCAGTGCGTAGTAGGATGTCCTCTGGAGCAGGGGTCCCCAAACCCCGGGAGACCGCTACAGCTGTGGTCTGCAGCCTGTTAGGGACCTGTTAGGGACTGGGCTGCATAGCAGGAAGTGAGTGGCGTCGAGTGAGCAAAGCTTCATCTGCTGCTCCCTGTCGCTTGCATTACCGCCTGAACCATTCCCCACCCCTGTCCGTGGAAAAATTGTCTTCCACAAAACCGGTCCCTGGTGCCAGAAGGTTGGGGACTGCTGCTCTATAGAGGTGGCACCTAACAAAAAGTTTTGTTGAAGATCTGTTAAAGCTTTTTTTTTTTAAACGGAGTGATTGTATACTTAATATGCACGTATTTCAGACCCAGGGAGATACTCATTTTAGTAATTCATAGGCAAGTTATATTTTAGAGAGTGATAATGGGTAACAATAATAGCTAAAGTTTATTGTTTGTACATGTTAATTCATTTAATTCTCGTAACTCTGTGAGGTATATACAATTATCATTCTCATTTTACAGATGAGGAACCAAAGCACAGAGAAGTAAAGAAACTTGCCCAGTATGACACAGAGTAGTAAATGTTAGGGCTGAGATTTGAATCAAGTCTGCATTTTAACCACTGGGATATATTGCCTAAGATATGGAAATTTAGTTTTGGGTAATTTCTTAGTTTTTCCTTAAGATATTTTAATTTACTAATCAATCAGTCTTTTAGGCTCATTCAGTTTACTGGTAAACTTTGTCATTATTATTTTTTTGCATGAGTTTTGTATGTATGTGGAGATAAGATTAAAAAGGAAGAAAAATCCAAAACCAATTTGTACAGATCTTACGTTTCATGGAAAATGTTAGAGGTATACTAATGAAAAATCTTACTTTCATATTTAATAATTAAATTGGGATGCCATTTATCTTAATATTTTGACCTCATAAGCTCACCACATCAATAACAAATAAACATTAGAATTTGAATGGAGAACTTTTGACTGTCCATATAGGAATAGTCCACTTATTGTGGAGGGTTTTAACCTGGTGCATGAGGCTCTGAACAAAATTGAGATGCTTTAGTGGCAGATGTTTGAGTTTTATTAGTATTCAATATGGCAGGGAAAGGAAGCTTGAAGCTTAATCTGATTCATCTTATAAGAAGTATTTTTTAGAACACTTAAAGCTTTAATTATTGCATACAAAACAGATCCCTTGGTAACATGTATTATTTAGTGTATCTAATGAGAGAAAGAATTTGAAAGGGTTGATAGGAATTCAAAGCATGATGTAGAAAGATGCAGATCTGGAATAGGTGGTAGGTTGTGAAACTTAAATCTTCTCAATGTGGCTTCGCTGTTAGGTTTGAAATTTTGTGAATTTCACAAAGACAGGTTATACCTCTATTTAAGTTAAAGTGCTTGTATGCTACAAAGATGCAGTGCAAAGCCAAATATGAGTGCTTTTGGGGGCTGACATAATATTTGTTCCCCTTCATTTATATGGATTATTAAGAGTTCGTTCTGCTCATAAATTTGTACCTTTCCCTGGAAACTAGTTTAGTTGGAGAAATGACTTCTAGGTTTAAATTAAACTTTAACCTGGTATTTGCTGGTATTGTGTTTAATGTCATACATTGTGATTTCAGAATTCCACACTTGACACTATGTATGTGCTTCTTGTCTGATGGTGAATATGGTGCCTCTGGAGAAGGTCAGGGGGATTTGTATGAGGCCGATCAGATTCATCCTGTCTTTCATGAGACCTGAGGCATGTTTCTTTTTCTTTTTTTTTTTTTTTGACAAATAGGGTATTTTTGCTTTTTTAAAAACATAGTTTTTCCTTTTTCTGTGCACAGATTTTAAAAAACATCAGTGAAGTTACATGGTTTAGTTAACTTTGTATATATATTTTTGCTTATCTCATTTATTTAAAAGATACATATACTTATTAATGATAGGACTTGTTCTAGGCACTTTGTAAATAGTAACTCATTTACTTCTAACAGTCATGAAGTAGGTACTATTGTATCCCTATTTTACAGATGAGGAAATTGAGCCACAGAGAGGTTAACTAACTAACCCAAGGACACAGAGAATATGTAGCAGAGTCAGGATTCAGACTAGGCTCCTGAGTGCATGCTCTTAACTGTTATACTATTCTGTTAGCATTATTCCACTGAATTTTAGCCACAGGGATACTGAATGGATGTACTCTAATTTACTTAGTTAACCATTCTTCTTTTGGTAGTGTGTTAGTCATGATTCTTTTGCTTACCTGTGATAAAAACTTAACACAAGCTTTGGTAAGTTAAAAAAGGAATTTACTGGTTCACGTAACTGGGAATTATATGTGTGGAGGAGGATGGAATGGCTTTGGAAACAGCTTAGATCCAACATCTCAAATAATGTCACTGAGCCTCTTGACTCCATTTCTGGGTTCTTCTAGCCTCTTGCTTCTGGAGCCCAGTCACATACCTTTGGCTTAGCAACCACACTTGACAGACAAAACTTTTTCCTAATGTCCACATGTCACTTCTGGGTTGATGCTGATGTATTATGATTGTCAGTTCCTTAACCAGTCACTGGTACCTGGGAGATGTACAGCAAGGTAGCCACTATGGCTGTAGGTAGAGTGAGTTGGGGAATCCACAGAAAGCCATGATTGACGGACCACTGAAGTTCACACAAATTAGGTGAATGGTAGTTTTCCTGAGGAATGGATCATGGTGAACAAAAACATCTTAACTACCGTAGTTAGTTATTTAGGTTATTTCTTTTCTTTTTACTTTTACTTTTTGGCTACAATAGATATTGATATAATATCTCTGAGTAAAAGCTCCCCCCACCCCCCGAAGAGGATTCCCAGTGATGGAATTATCAAGGCAAAAAGTATAAAACAATTAATTAAAGGCTTTTGATAACTATTGCCAAATTATTATTTGAAGAATTGTGTTCCACTCATAGCAGCAATGCGTGAGATAGGCATGTATTTTTGAACCAGGTGGGGTTCACCTCATCCTAGGAATTACTGGGCTTAAATATTATTAACACAGTGCTTTGCAGTTAACCAAAGGGTTGCGATCTTCATACTGGACATGTATCTAATCCAGTTTATCAAATGCTTTATTATATTTTCTCCGGGCATTTCTCTCACTATTTAAAAATTTTTCATTTTATAGTTTCAAACAACAAACCCAAAAGGCTAATGAATGGCAGTCCTCGGCAAGCTCTTGACCCCCTACTTCTCTTTCCTATCAGTGTCTCCTACTTCTCTGACCTAGTTGACAGCATTATACTTAGTTTTTTATACTTAGATATTGGTACCTTATGTTAGAAGCATTATTATGTAGAAGTAGTTACAAGCACATATTTGTTAGATCCGGATATCAGTTTAGGTTTTGCCACTTACTGTAGTAAGTTACTTAACCTCTCCATGCATCTGTAGATTTTCTTTCTTTCTTTTTTTTCTTAAATGCTTTTTTTTTTTTTGGCCATGCGTCTTTCGGGATCTTGGTTCCCCGACCAGGAATCAAATCCGTGCCCCCTGCAGTGGAAGCGTGGAGTCTTAACCACTGGACTGCCAGTGAATTCCTAGGTTTTCTTGATTGTAGGATGAGATAAGAGATAGTAACTATTTCATAAGGTTGTGAGAATTAAATGAGAAATTTGTGGCGTGTTAACAAGTCAGTATGTGTTAACTGTTACTATTATATTTAGATACAAGGATGCTTTAGAATTAAAAATTTTTTCTTCTTTGTTTCAATGTCAAGAATAGGGAACAAGTACCATCTGGATTAAGATCCTTATGACCAGAGTACACTTGACATACATAGATTGTCTCCCTGGCTTGTTGAAGAATTCTAGCAGGGTTGTGTATGACAGAGGCAGATTTCAAGTGATAATCATAATTGTTAGTCTCATTTCTTTTCACTATATAATATTGTGGTATTTATTATACATACAATTTTTCTTCCTTTGATTTATTTCTTTATTTTACATTTTAATGATTTGCTTTATTGGGCAAAAGGGCATGAATTTTTTAATGTCATTTAATGTGTATTGTCACTATTGTTTTCCCTATGGGATAACCAGGATTTTAAAATCTGTTATTGCTTCTCAGAAGTGAATCAATTGTCAGAGCTTTAGAGTTTTATAGAAACCTTATTGGCATAGTTTGTTTATTCATTCAGCAAGTATTTTTGGACCTGGAGCATAGCACTGGGTAAACAAAGGTATGTAAGATATAGTCCTTGTCTCCTAGGAGCTTGGGCAGAGTCTAGTGAGGAAGACTACAATTCATAACATGTAATTTATACTTAAAAAAAAAAAAAACACTTTGTGGGTCAGATAAAACAATTTGTGATGCCAATTTCAACTTCTGATATAAACAGAATTTTTATGTAATGTGGTTGTAGCCTATCCTATATCAAGGTGTTATATTCATTGGTCATTTGGTTGCTAGAAAAAAACTTTAGCAAAACAAATTTATTATTAGAAGGATATAGGGCTGAGTGTCTCTTAGAACCCATTTAGGTCTCAAGGGGACCGAACTAGAAACTGGAAATTCAGGAACCACAGTAGCACTATTCTCCTGTGGATCATAGACTAACCCTCTCCAGTGCTGTGAAGGAAAGTTTTTTAAAAAGGAAAAGTGGGAAGGAAGGAAATCGTATTTCTGTCAATAGGTCTGAACAGAGTATTCCCTAGAGAAGGGAATTAGACAGTTTTCCTCCAGTTTAACTATTAAATGTTATCATTTTGTTTCAGTTGGTGTGTCTTGATTGCTAGTGAGACTGAACTTAATATTTATATCAAAAGCCCAGTCTTTAAAAAATTATTACTCTCTAAAGTTCAAGTACTCTAATTTTACTGTGATTCAGTTGATTTTATTTTTTAATGTTATATGGTGCTTTACCTTTCATTATTGTATCACGATATTAATACATACAGAAAATGCACACGATAAATAATGCTCAGTGAATTACTATAAATCGATGTAGGTAACGACCACTCAGTTAAGAAATAGAACATAGGCAGCATTTCAGAGCTCTCTTCCTGCATTCATCAGTCATTCACTACCTTCTCCCTTCCCTCCAAAGCAATCACTATTCTGACTTAATTATGCCTGTTCTGAATTTTATATAAACGGGCTCATACAGTATATATATTTTTTCTAACTGCTTTTGTTTCATGTATGTTTTAGAGTTTCATCCATGTTAATTCCTGTAACTGTTGTTCACTTTCATTGCTCTATAATATTACTTGTATGTGTATACCACAGTTTATTTATGCAATCTGTTGATAGATGTTTGGGTTGTTTCCACTTCTCTATTATGACTAATAATGCTGTATGAACATATTTATACCTGTCTCTTCATGTGCTATTAATTTCTGTTGAGTATATACCTAACAGTAAGTTTACTGGGTTATAGGCTATGTGTGTGTTTGCCTTTAGTAGATACTGCCAGTTTCCCAAAGTGGTTGTAACAATTTACATTTCCATGAACAGTATATGAGAGTTCCTATTGCTCTACACCCTCACCGACAACTGGAATTGTTAAAATTATTTATTTTTGATATTCTGGTGGATATGAGGTGTTATTTGTGGTTTTAATTGTCATTTCCCTGATGAGTTCAGAGGTTTACCATTTTTTCATAAGTTTATTGACTTTTGGATATATCTTGTGAAGTACCTGTTCAGATCGTATGATCAGTTTTCCTTTGTGTTGTTTCTCTTTACAAAAATAAAAAATTAATTGAAGAAATTCTTTTTGTATTTTGGATAAGTACTTTTTTTTTTTTATTAACACCCTTCCCCAGTTCTGTGGCCTATTCCCCCACTCCATTATGGTATTTAAGAAGTATCTCAATACATGAAAAATGTTTTCCTATGTTTTCTCTCTTTTAATATAGGCATTTACAACTGTAAATTTCCCTGTAAGCACTCAATTAATTCACCCTGTAAGTTCTTTTTCTTTTTTGTAAAATGTTACAGTATATGCTGATATATTACACAAGTTGTAAAACACGCAATATAAAAATTTGCAAAGGTTAATAAATAAATAAATTTAACAATATTTACAAATCTTTTTTTTTGAATTTTAAAATTTTATTATACAGCAGGTTCTTATTAGTCATCCATTTTATACACATCAGTGTATACATGTCAATCCCAATCGCCCAATTCATCACACCACCACCGCCACCCCCCACCACTTCCCCGCCTTGGTGTCCATACGTTTATTCTCTACATCTGTGTCTCAATTTCTGCCCTGCAAACCGGTTCATCTGTACCATTTTTCTAGGCTCCACATATATGCGTTAATATACGATATTTGTTATTCTCTTTCTGACTTAATTCACTCTGTATGACAGTCTCTAGATTCATCCACGTCTCTACAAATGACCCAATTTTGTTCCTTTTTATGGCTGAGTAATATTCCATTGTATATATGTACCACATCTTCTTTATCCATTCATCTGTCGATGGGCATTTAGGTTGTTTCCGTGACCTGGCTATTGTATATAGTGCTGCAGTGAACATTGGGGTGCATGTGTCTTTTTGAATTATGGTTTTCTCTGGGTATATGCCCAGTAGTGGGATTGCTGGGTCATACCGTAATTCTATTTTTAGTTTTTTAAGAACCCTCCATACTGTTCTCCATAGTGGCTGTATCAATTTTCACTCCCACCAGCAGTGCAATAGGATTCCCTTTTCTCCACACCCTCTCCAGCATTTGTTGTTTGTAGATTTTCTGATGATGCCCATTCTAACTGGTGTGAGGTGATAACTTGTAGTTTTGATTTGCATTTCTCTAATAATTAGTGATGTTGAGCAGCTTTTCATGTGTTTCTTGGCCATCTGTATGTCTTCTTTGGAGAAATGTCTATTTAGGTCTTCTGCCCATTTTTTGATTGGGTTGTTTGTTTCTTTAATATTGAGCTGCATGAGCTGTTTATATATTTTGGAGATTAATCCTATGTCCATTGATTCCTTTGCAAATATTTTCTCCCATTCTGAGGGTTGTCTTTTCATCTTGTTTATGGTTCCCTTTGCTGTGCAAAAGCTTTTAAGTTTCATTAGGTCCCATTTGTTTATTTTTGTTTTTATTTCCATTACTCTAGGAGGTTGATCAAAAAAGATCTTGCTGTGATTTATGTCAAAGAGTGTTCTTCCTATGTTTTCCTCTAAGAGTTTTATAGTGTCCGGGCTTACATTTAGGTCTCTAATCCATTTTGAGTTTATTTTTGGTATGGTGTTAGGGAGTGTTCTAATTTCATTCTTTTACATGTAGCTGTCCAGTTTTCCCAGCACCACTTATTGAAGAGACTGTCTTTTCTCCATTGTATATCCTTGCCTCCTTTGTCATAGATTAGTTGACCATAGGTGCATGGGTTTATCTCTGGGCTTTCTATCTTGTTCTATTGATCTATATTTCTGTTTTTGTGCCTGTACCATATTGTCTTGATTACTGTAGCTTTGTAGTATAGTCTGAAGTCAGGGGGTCTGATTCCTCCAGCTCCATTTTTCTTCCTCAAGCCTGCTTTGGCTATTCGGGGTCTTTTGTGTCTCCATACAAATTTTAAGATTTTTTGTTCTAGTTTTGTAAAAAATGCCATTGATAATTGATAGGGATTGCATTGAATCTATAGGTTGCTTTGGGTAGTATAGTCATTTTCACAATATTGATTCTTCCAATCCAAGAACGTGGTATATCTCTCCATCTGTTGATACCATCTTTAACTTCTTTCATCAGTGTCTTATAGTTTTCTGCATACAGGTCTTTTGTCTCCCTAGGTAGGTTTATTCCTAGGTATTTTATTCTTTTTTGTTGCAGTGGTAAATGGGAGTGTTTCCCTAATTTCTCTTGCAGATTTTTCATCATTAGTATATAGGAATGCAAGAGATTTCTGCATTAATTTTGTCTCTTGAAGCTTTACCAAATTCATTGATTAGCTCCAGTAGTTTTCTGGTGGCATCTTCAGGATTTTCTATGTATAGTATGTCATCTGCAGACAGTGACAGTTTTACTTCTTCTTTTCCGATTTGGATTCCTTTTGTTTCTTTTTCTTCTCTGATTGCCGTGACTAGGACTTCCAAAACTATGTTGAATAATAGTGGTGAGAGTGGACATCCTTGTCTTGTTCCTGATCTTAGAGGAAATGCTTTCTGTTTTTCACCATTGAGAATGATGTTTGCTGGGGGTTTGTCATATGTGGCCTTTATTATGTTGAGGTAGGTTCTCTCTATACCCACTTTCTGGAGAGTTTTTATCATAAATGGGTGTTGAATTTTGTTAAAAGCTTTTTCTGCATCTTTTAAGATGATCATATGTTTTTTATTTTTCAGTCGGTTAATGTGGTGTATCACATTGATTGATTTGCGTATATTGAAGAATTCTTGCATCCCTGGAATAAATCCCACTTGAACATGGTGTATGATCTTTTTAATATGTTGTTGGATTCTTTTTGCTAGTATTTTGTTGAGGATTTTTGCATCTATATTCATCAGTGGTATTGGTCTGTAATTTTCTTTTTTTGTAGTATGTTTGTCTGGTTTTGGTATCAGGGTGATGGTGGCCTCATAGAATGAGTTTGGGAGTGTTCCTTCCTCTGCAGTTTTTCGGAGGGGTTTGAGAAGGATGGGTGTTAGCTCTTCTCTATATGTTTGATAGAATTCACCTACCTGTGAAGCCATCTGGTCGTGGACATTTGTTTGTTGGAAGATTTTTTTTTTTTTTTTTCTGTACGCGGGCCTCTCATTGTTGTGGCCTCACCCGTTGCGGAGCACAGGCTCCAGACGCGCAGGCTCAGCGGCCATGACTCGCGGGCCCAGCCTCTCCGTGGCATGTGGGATCTTCCCAGACCGGGGCACGAACCCGTGTCCCCTGCATCGGCAGGCGGACTCTCAACTACTGCGCCACCAGGGAAGCCCTGTTGGAAGATTTTTAATCACAGTTTCAGTTTCATTACTTGTGATTGGTCTGTTCATATTTTCTGTTTCTTCCTGGTTCTGTGTTGGAAAGTTATACCTTTCTAAGAATTTGTCCATTTCTTCCAGGTTGTCCATTTTATTGGCATAGAGTTGCTTGTAGTAGTCTCTTAGGATGCTTTGTATTTCTGCGGTGTCTGTTGTAACTTCTCCGTTTTCATTTCTAATTTTATTGATTTGAGTCCTCTCCCTCTTTTTCTTGATGAGTCTGGCTAATGGTTTATCGATTTTATCTTCTCAGAGAACCAGCTTTTAGTTTTATAGATCTTTGCTGTTTTCTTTGGTTCTATTTCATTTATTTCTGCTCTGATCTTTATGATTTCTTTCCTTCTGCTATCTTTGGGTTTTGTTTGTTCTTCTTTCTCTAGTTCCTTTAGCTGTAAGGTTAAATTTATTTATTTCAGATTTTTCTTGTTTCTTGAGGTAGGTTTTTATAGCTATAAACTTCCCTCTTAAAACTGCTTTTGCTGCATGCCATAGGTTTTGGATCGTCGTGTTTTCATTGTGATGTGTTTCTAGGTATTTTTTGATTTCCTCTTTGATTTCTTCAGTGATCTCTTGGTTATTTAGTAACGTATTGTTTAGCCTCCATGTGTTTGTGTTTTTTACATTTTTTTCCCTGTAATTGATTTGTAATCTTAGCGTTTTGGTCAGAAAAGATGCTTGATATGATTTCAGTTTTCTTAAATTTACTGAGGCTTGATTTGTGACCTTGCGAAGATGTGATCTATCCTGGAGAATGTTCCATGCGTACTTGAGAAGAAAGTGTAATCTGCTGTTTTTGCATGGAATGTCCTATAAATATCAATTAAGTTTCTATGGTCTCTTGTGTCACTTAAAGCTTGTGTTTTCTTATTAATTTTCATTTTGGATGATCTGTCCATTGACGTAAGTGAGGTGTTAAAGTCCCCCACTATTATTGTGTTACTGTCAGTTTCCTCTTTTATAGCTGTTAGCAGTTGCCTTATGTATTGAGGTGCTTCTATGTTGGATGCATATATATTTATAATTTTTATATCTTCTTCGTGGATTGATCCCTTGATCATTATGTAATGTCCTTCCTTGTCTCTTCTAACATTCTTTATTTTAAAGTCTATTTGATATGAGTACTGCTATTCCATCTTTCTTTTGATTTCCATTTGCATGTAATATCTTTTTCCATCCCCTCACTTTCAGTCTCTGTGTGTCCTTAGGTCTGAAGTGGGTCTCTTGTAGACAGCATATGTGTCTTTTGGTTGGAGCATTTAATCTATTCACATTTAAGGTAATTATCGATATGTATGTTCCTATGACCATTTTCTTTATTGTTTTCGGTTCGTTTTTGTAGGTCCTTTTCTTCTCTTGTGTTTCCCACTTAGAGAAGTTCCTTTAGTATTTGTTGTAGAGCTGGTTTGGTGGTGCTGAATTCTCTTAGGTTTTGCTTGTCTGTAAAGCTTTCGATTTCTCCGTCAAATCTGAATGAGATCCTTGCTGGGTAGAGTAATCTTGGTTGTAGTTTTTTCCCTTTCATCACTTTAAGTATATCATGCCACTCCCTTCTGGCTTGTAGAGTTTCTACTGAGAAATCAGCTGTTAACCTTATGGGTGTTCCCTTGTATGTTATTTGTTGTTTTTCCGTTGTTGCTTTTAGTAATTTTTCTTTGTCTTTAATTTTTGCCAATTTGATTACTTTGTGTCTCGGCATGATTCTCCTTGGGTTTATCCTGTATGGGACTCGCTCCGCTTCCTGGACTTGGGTGGCTATTTCCTTTCCTATGTTAGGGAAGTTTTCGAGTATAACCTCTTCATATATTTTCTTGGGTCCTTTCTCTCTCTCTTCTCCTTCTGGGACCCCTATAATGCGAATGTTGTTGCGTTTAATGTTGCCCCAGAGGTCTCTTAGGCTGTATTCATTTCTTTTTATTCTTTTTTCTTCTGTTCCGCAGCAGTGAATTCCACCATTCTGTCTTCCAGGTCACTTATCCGTTTTTCTGCCTCAGTTATTCTGGTGTTGATTCCTTGTGTATTTTTCATTTCATTTATTGTATTGTTTATCTCTGTCTATTTGTTCTTTAATTCTTCTAGATCTTTGTGAAACATTTCTTGCATCTTCTCCATCTTCGCCTCCATTCTTTTTCTGACGTCTTGGATCATCTTCACTATCATTATTCTGAATTCTTTTTCTGGAAGATTGCCTATCTCCACTTCATTTAGTTGTTTTTCTGGGGTTTTATCTTGTTCCTTCATCTGGTACATAGCCCTCTGCCTTTTCGTCTTGTCTGTCTTTCTATGAGTGTGGTTTTTGTTCCACAGGCTGCAGAATTGTAGTTCTTTTTGCTTCTGCTGTCTGCCCTCTGGGGGATGAGGCTATCTAAGGGGCTTGTGCAAGTTCCATCCGGTAGGTTCTGATATGTTGTGTTTTTGTTTTTATTCATTTCAAGCATTTTCTAATTTTCCTTTTGTTTTCTTCCTTTGACTTATTGGTAATTTAGGAGTATGTTAATTTCCACATATTTGTGAATTTCCCAAATTTTCTTCTGTAATTGATTTCTAATTTAATTCCATTGTGGTCAGAGAACATACTTTGTGTGCTTTCACCTCTTTTAAATTTGTTGATTCTTGTTTTGTGGCCTAGCATATGGTTTCTCTTGGAGAGTGTTCCATGTGTGCCTTAGAAGAACATGTATTCTGTTGTCGAATGTAGTATTCTCTAGATGTCTTTTAGGTCTAGTTGGTTTATCGTGTTTGTTTTCTACTTCCTTTTTGTTTTTCTGCTTAGTTCTATTTGCTATTGAAAATGGAGTATTGAAATCTGCCAGCTAGTTTTGAATTGCCTTTTTCTCCCTTTGTTTCTGTCAGCTTTGTTTCAAGTATTTTGAAGGTCTGTTATAAGGTACACATATGTTTATAATTTTTATGTCTTACTGATGGATTGACCCTTTGTTATAAAATGTTTCTCTTCATCTCTAAAATTATTTTAGAAGCTGATATTAGTATATCCACTTCAGTTCTTCTGTGGTTGCTGTTTGCAGGGTCTTTTTCCATCCATTTATTTTTATCCCATTTGTGTCTTTGGATCTAAAGTGTGTCTTTTGTGGACAGTATTTAATTTGATCTTGTTCTTTTTTAATCGATTCCCACAGTCTCTGCCTCTTGATTATATTGCTTAGTCCGTTCACATTCAATATGTTTGTTATGGTTGGATTTATGTCTGCCATTTTGCATTTTTTTTTTTTTTTTTTTTTTTTTTGCGGTACGCGGGCCCCTCACTGTTGTGGCCTGTCCCGTTGCAGAGCACAGGCTCCGGACACGCAGGCTGAGCGGCCTTGGCTCACGGGCCCAGCTGCTCCGCGGCATGTGGGATCTTCCCAAGCCATGGTTCATGGGCCCAGCCACTCCGCGGCATGTGGGATCTTCCCGAGCCGGGGCACGAACCCGTCTCCCTGCATCGGCAGGTGGACTCTCATCCACTGTGCCACCAGGAAAGCCCTGCATTTTGTTTTCTCTGTGTCTCATGTCTTTTTATCCTTCTGTACCTACGTTACTGTTTTCTTCTGCATTGAGTATATTCTATTGTAACATTTTAATTGCTTTTGTTATTTTTAATTCTTTTTTGAGTTATTTTCTTAGTGATGGCTCTAAGTTTACATTATACATCTTATCAAAATCTGCTTCAGATTTACACTAACTTAATTTAAGCAGTATATAGAAACTTTATTCTTTATATAGCTCTACTCCATCCTCCCCTTTTTTTGTTATATATGTTGCTATATGTTACCCCAGAATAAATTGTTATAAATATTTTATATGATTTATAGTCTTTTTTAAATAAACTGAGATGAGAAAGGAAAACCCCTTTATCGTTTTTGTACTGACCTTATGTATTATTCCTGGTTCTCTTCATTTCCTCATGTAGGTTTTCTTTTAATCTTTATTGGAGTATAATTGCTTTACAATGTTGTGTTAGTTTCTGCTGTATAACAAAGTGAATCAGCTATATGTATACATATATCCCCATATCCTCTTCCTCTTGTGCCTCCCTCCCACCCTCCCTATCGCACCCCTCTAGGTGGTCATAAAGCACTGAGCTGATCTCCCTGTGCTATGCAACTGCTTCCCACTAGCTATCTATTTTACATTTGTAGTGTATATATGTCGATGTTACCTCATGTAGATTTGATTTATACCATATGATGTTATATCCTTACTCCAATAAAGTTTGTTTCCATATGTCTCCTTTGTGCTGTTACTGTCAAATATATTGTTTTCTATGTTATAGACCCAACAATACAGTTATATACATGTTGTATGTGTAATTGCTTTTTAAATTAGTTAAGGGAAGAAAGGAGAAGAAATATGCAGTTATGCTCTTTACTAGTATTCATATTTTCTCATTTGATTATTTTGTGTAATTCCTATTTTTCATTGATATTCTCGCTTGATGAGACATTGTAATAATACCTTCCTTTAATTATTGAAACATGATTTCCTTTAGTTCTTTGAACATATTTATAATAGCTGCTTTAAACTCTGTCTGATGAATCCAACATCTGGGCCCTCTCAAAGTCATGTGCAGTCTCCCTGACCACCAGAGCTGATTGGTTTTGGCCTTGTTTTCTTTGCCTCTTTCCCTGATCTCCCCATTAAGCTTTTGGCTGGTCTGCCTCTATTGCTGTCAGCGCCAGCTGTCAGCCTCCACTGACTGCTAGCTTATTGCTCTGTTGTTTTCACCGACATCCCAGGGCATAAATTGCTCCATAGATTGATTGCATTAAAGTCAGGTCTCTGCAGAAGCGAAGTGTTGCCAGCCTTTGAGACTTGTGCTGCTTACCTTGAGGAATCTTACTGCCTTTTTTCTTTGCCTCGTTCTCTCTGTTAAACTTCTAGCTGGTTTGTAGCTTTGCTTGTTGCTACTACTGTTGTGGAACTACCTGCTTCCTTTTAGTTATTCACCTCCAGGATCTCCATAGTTTTGGACATTGCCCTTGAAATGAGGTTCCCCCCAGTCTGTCCTAGTAAAGTCATTCTGTCAGGTGGGGTGGACAGAGCTTTCTGATCCTAATGGTCTACCTTTTCCCCTGGGAAGAACCTCTGCCTTGCCTCAGTGAAATTAGGGTCAGAGGCAAGGAGATCACTTCTCTTGAAGTGACACCCACTCTAGGAGTAGTGTGCTGGGCAAGGAGAGTAAATCCAACTTTCATCTTGCCCCTCCTGGTAAAGAACTTCTGCCTTATGAGTGAGGAATTGGGACCTAGTGTTTTTGGCCTACTCCACCTGGAGAAGAGCTTTTCTGCCTTATACATGGGGGATGGTTGGATGGAGGGACCCCTGTTCTTTTCATCCAGGACTCCCTGGCATGGAGTTTCTGCAACATGGAGCTGGGGGGTGCAACAGTTGAGAGATGCCAGCAGCCTTCCCCTATTGGGGTGAAATTTTAGTCCTAGGCTGGAGTGTGGGAGCTCCTGTAGCACCTGTCTGGTGTAGAACTTCTGTCACCCTGAGTGGAGGGGTGTAATTGGGAGTGGCTTATGGCCCATATGTCATGGATACTTGCTGTTCTCACCTCTGTTTAGTATGTTTTCTTGAATAAATGTTTTTCCATTTGCTGTGTGCCCTTAGGACAATTTTCAGAGACATTAAATGGTTGGTTGTTGAAAAATTTTTTTTTTCACCAGTTAAATCATTGTTTTACTGGAGAAGTGGTCCACCGAGCTCCTCATGCCACTATTCCTAAAGTCCCACTCTCCGGTATTATCTTTCAGAAGCTTTGTTGTTATTATGCTTTTCATATTTAGATCTGTAATCCTTCTGAAGTTGATTTTTTTCTGTGTGGTGTGAGATGGGAGTAGGTTTCATTTCCCTGTGAGTGTCCTGATGTCCCAGCACAAATTACTGAAAAGAATAGTTTTGCAGTGCTACCCTTTTTTGTAAACCAAGTGTCTGTGCCCAGAAACAGGTCAGTTTCTAGACTCTATATTCTGTATTATGTTTGTCTGTTTTTGTGCTGGTATCATATTTTCTTAATTACTTTAGATTCATAATTAGGTTGATATCCAGTAAATCAAACTTCCCTGTTTTTTGATAGGTGGAATTCTAAAGATGTTTTCCCAACATTTCTGTCCAAATTGTTCAGTTGAATACTAACCTAGGAAGTGCTGTGAAGTGATTTTGCAGATGTAATTAAAGTTACTTATCAACAGACCTAAAATAGTGAGATTACTTTGGTGGGTCCCATATAATCACACAAGCCCTTAAAAATAGAAAAGTCAGAAGAGAAGAAGGCAGAAGAAGGAAGCAGAAGAGGAAAGGGGAAGAAGGAGAGGTCAGAGGGATTTGACTCAGAAGCAATGAAAAGAACTTGACCTGCTGCTACTGCCTTTGGAAGGGGACCATGAGCCAGGGAATGTAGGGAGCCTCTAAAAGCTAGACTAAACCCCGCTTGATGGACAGCAAGGAAATGGGGACCTCTGTCCTGCAGCTGCTTGGAACTTAGTGTTGCCAACATCCTAAATGAACCTGGAAATGTATTCTCTCCTAGAGTGTCTAGACAGGAACATAGCCTGGCTGATACCTTGATTTTATCCTTGTGAGACTCTGAGCAGAGAACCAGCTGAGCCATGCTGCACCAAGATTTCTGACCCATAGAAACTGGAGATAATAAATGGGTGTTTTAAGCTGCTAAGTTTGTAGTAACTTGTTACTAGGACAGCAATAGGGAATTAATATACACTTTATTGATTTTCTTCAACATTGCCTTGGCTATTTTTGGCTAATTTCAAAAACCAAACAAATAAACACATCAATCTGTTGGGGGTTTCATTGAGATTACACTGAATCTATTAATCATATCTTTATAATAATGAGTGTTACAATTCATATATATAGTGTATTCCCTTCATCATTTTAATAATGTTTTATAATTTTCTCTGTAATAAACTTGCATAATTACTGTTGCACTTTTAGATGTTTTATTTTTACTTTTTGATGTTATTGTAAATAGGATCTCTTTTTAACTTTTATTATTTTCTATTTATTGCTGATATGTAGAAATCCAGTTAATTTTTGCATATCAACTTGGTAACCAGCAACCTTGCTTATAATTCTGATAATTTATCTCAGCTAGATTCATCTTCTATAAACATACGACCTATGAATGATAATTTCATTTTATCTTTTCCAATCCTTATACTTAATTTGTTTTTCCAGCCTTATTATAGTGACTGTGACCTCTAGTACAGTATTGAATAAATTGGTTATAGTGGGAATCCTTGTGTTGTTACTAATTTTAGAAGTGGGGAGACAATTTTTCAGTATTTTACAATTTATTATATGGCTCTTTTGGGTCTATCCTTTCTCAGGTCAAGGAAATTCCTGTTACTAGTTACTAATTTTTTTGTTGTTTTGTTCAAATCACAAATGGCTGTTGAATTTTATCAGATGCTTTTTCTGCATCTATTTGAACAATCATTTAACTTTTTTCCAGGTTTTTTTTTTAATGTGATAAATTATTTTATTGCTCTTTAAGTATTAAACCAACCTTGTATTCCTGGACTAAACCCAATTTAATTGTGAGCTATAATTTTTTTTTTAACATCTTTATTGGGGTATAATTGCTTTACAGTAGTGTGTCAGTTTCTGCTTTATAACAAAGCGAATCAGTTATACATATACATGTTCCCATATCTCTTCCCTCCTGCGTCTCCCTCCCTCCCACCCTCCCTATCCCACTCCTCCAGGTGGTCACAAAGCACCTCCCTGTGCTATGCGGCTGCTTCCCCACTAGCTATCTACCTTACATTTGTTAGTGTATATATGTCCATGCCTCTCTCTTGCTTTGTCACAGCTCACCCTTCCCCCCCCCATATCCTCAAGTCCGTTCTCCAGTAGGTCTGTGTGTTTATTCCTGTCTTACCCCTAGGTTCTTCATGACCTTTTTTTTCCCCTTAAATTCCATATATATGTGTTAGCATATGGTATTTGTCTTTCTCTTTCTGACTTACTTCACTCAGTATGACAGACTCTAGGTCTATCCACCTCATTACAAATAGCTCAATTTCATTTCTTTTTATGGCTGAGTAATATTCCATTGTATATATGTGCCACATCTTCTTTATCCATTCATCCGATCATGGGCACTTAGGTTGTCTCCATCTCCGGGCTATTGTAAATAGAGCTGCAGTGAGCATTTTGGTACATGACTCTTTTTGAATTTTGGTTTTCTCAGGGTATATGCCCAGTAGTGGGATTGCTGGATCGTATGGTAGTTCTATTTGTAGTTTTTTAAGGAACCTCCATACTGTTCTCCATAGTGGCTGAACCAATTCACATTCCCACCAGCAGTGCAAGAGTGTTCCCTTTTCTCCACACCCTCTCCAGCATTTATTGTTTCTAGATTTTTTGATGATGGCCATTCTGACTGGTGTGAGATGATATCTCATTGTAGTTTTGATTTGCATTTCTCTAGTGATTAATGATGTTGAGCATTCTTTCATGTGTTTGTTGGCAGTCTGTATATCTGTGAGCTATAATTCTTTTTATACAAATTACTTCGCTGATCTTTTGTTTAGTATTTTTACACCTATGTTCATGAATGAGATAGGTCTATAACTTAACTTTCTCGCAAACTTATTCTCTAGATTCTTTTGGGAGGACTCATGGGAGCAGTATTTCCCAATTTTTGGCATTTTGATAACAGTTTATCTGTGTCTTCCATGTGCTAAAAATCAGTTTTACTGAATATAAGACACTTTATATTTTCTTGTCTTGAATATCTGAAATATGCTATTCTGTTTTCTTCTAGCATAAAGTGTTGCCTTTGAAGAATTAGTTGTTGGCCTACTGGGCTGAATTCTTAAGTATACATGGTGCTCCTTCAGTCAGTAGTTTCAATTTTTTTTTTTAATTTTCAAGAAAGTTTTCTTGAATTACAGTTTTTACTGTTTATTCTCTTATGGTAGTGCATTTTAAAGACTTCTGTTTTCTGAATGTTGGATCCTTGTTATGTCATTAAGTGGTTACTTTCATCCTTTTAATCTCTTCATTTGCTTTGATTTCAGAACTGTTCCTCCTTTTTACCCTCTTGTTCTCTTAAAGCGTTATCTGTTGTATGTATTTTCTCTTTGGTTCATTCAGGCTTAATCTTCATTTCTAAAAAGTTTAGGTTTTTTATCAAGGTAACATTGACTTCATAAAAATGAGTTGGGAAATACTTTTTCTTTTACTGTTTTTCTCAAAGAATTTATGTAAGAAGGGTGTTACAGCATCTATTTTTTATTTTATTTATTTATTTATTTGTGTCTTTGTTGCTGCGCGCAGGCCCTCCCTAGCCATGGCTAGCGGGGGCCACTCTTCGCCACAGCATGCAGGCCTCTCACTGTGGTGGCCTCTCCCATTGTGGAGCTCGGGCTCTAGGCGTGCGGGCTTTAGTAATTGTGGCACACGGGCTCAGTAGTTGTGGCACATGGGAGCTCATAGTTGCTCCGCAGCATGTGGGATTCTCCCGGACCAGGGCGTGAACCTGTGTCCCCTGCATTGGCAGGCGGATTCTTAACCACTGCACCACCAGGGAAGTCCAGCATCTTTAAATACTTGGTAGAATTCACTGAAGCTTTCTAGTCCTGGAGTTTTCTCTGTGAAGTTTTAAGTAATGGCTTCAATTTCTATAATGTCACAATACTCTTTAGAGTTTTAATTTTCATATCAGTTTTGGTAAATTGTATCTTCTAGGAATCTCTCCATTTTATCTAAAATCTC
Source organism: Phocoena phocoena (assembly GCF_963924675.1). Classification (NCBI taxonomy): domain Eukaryota; kingdom Metazoa; phylum Chordata; class Mammalia; order Artiodactyla; family Phocoenidae; genus Phocoena; species Phocoena phocoena. The sequence continues at coordinate 53,906,668 of NC_089225.1, read as the reverse complement.
AAATGTGTCTGCATAAAATTGTAAATATTCCCTTGTGAACTTTCTGTATCTAGGGTCTGTAGTGGTGTCCTCTTTTTCATTCCAGATAGTCACTGTCTGTGTCTTGTCTCTTTTCTTGACCCATCTTACCAGTTCATAAGTCTTTTCATCGGGCTATAGATTATTCAGAAGTATACTGCTTAATTTTTAAACATAAGGTATTTCTAAATGGCTTTTTGTTACTAATTTCTAACTTAGCTGTACCATAATAAGAACTAAAGATATAAAATTTCAGCTTTAAAATTTGAGACTTGCTTTATGACCCAACATATGGTCTGTCTTGGTAAATATTCCTTGTATAGAACAAAAAAAATTTTTTTGTTGGGTACAGTTGTTAGATGTGGTGTAATAGGTATATCAGTTATATCAAGTGTGTTTCTTTTTTAAATTGTTATCATTACTTTTTTCGTTTATTTGCTCTTATTAAGAGGAAGATTTGTTAAAATGTCCAAAAACAATTACAGATTTGTCTGTTTCTCTGTATAGTTTCTGCCCTTTTTGCCTTATATATTTCAAATATGTTACAGGTGCTTACCTATTAAGAATTTTTGTGTCTGCCTACTGAATCAAGCCTTTTATTATCATGATATGTCCCTCTAGTAAAGCATTTTGCCTTAGAATGTACTTTATCTAGCGTTAAGACAGATAACACTAGCTTTCAGATGCTAAGTGTTTACACGGTATAGCTTTCTGCCTTCTTTTACTTTCAACTTTTGTTCATAAAAGTTGTAAGTCTCTTGTAAGTAGCATATATTCTATTCTATTCTATTCTATTTATTTATTTGTGGCTGCGTTGGGTCTTCGTTGCAGAGCACGGGCTTTCTCTAGTTGCTGAGAGTGGGAGCTATTCTTTGTTGCAGTGTGCAGGCTTCTCATTGAGGTGGCTTCTCTTGTTGTAGAGCTCGGGCTCTAGGCGTGCAGGCTCCAGTAGTTGTGGCGCACGGGCTTGGTTGCTCCGTGGCATGTGGGATCTTCCTGGACCGGGGCTCGAGCCTGTGTACCCTGCATCGGCAGGTGGACTCTCAACCACTGCGCCACCAGGGAAGCCCTTAGTAGGTTTCTTCATTTTGAGAATTTGGGATTAGGATACCCGAGAATATCCATTTATTCGTTAAACAAATACTTATTGAGAGTCTTCTATGTGTTGGGCATTCTTTTAGGCACTTGGATATTTCAGTGAACAAATAAACCGCCCCCAACCCCCAAATTCCTGTTCTTTTGGGGCTTACATTCTTGTGAGAGGAGGAGATAAGCCAGCTCATTGATACAGTTGCAGACTCAGAATGACTATGTCTGCCAGGGAGTTTCAAAACTAAGAAGCATTCACCTGTCTTGGCATGGGAAGGAGGTATGTAAAATTAACTTACATAGGGGGTTCTCCATAACCTCAGAAAGCAGGGTAATCACCAGTTCTTGCCTAGAGCTCTGAACATGGTATCTTAGAGTGGTCTGTGGGCTTCACATACTGTGTCAGTTTTGCTATAAAGACTAGTGGGCTCAGCATATAGTTGTATTCATGGTTGAGATGTATTATGGTGACATAGTAAAGATGAACAGCCGGATCATATGGGAAAAAAGCGTAGGGAGAGCCTGGAGGGATCCATATTTAGGCTTCCTTATGTTCTCTCCCTCACAAGAGGGGGCACAGGGAGTGCACACACTTCCCCCAGCAGTGAAATTTCAGCAACTTGTGTGCAATGTGTGTGTCCAGGGAAGTCCACTAGAGACTCTGCATTCAAGGTTTCTACGGGGGCATCTTCTTCCTAGTTATACTACATTGTTTGTATAACCTAGGCACTGTGAGCCACCTTATCTTTAGGGAAAGGTGGGGATTTCTTTGCTGGGAGGCCTTTCTAAAGATAGCGTCCTCAGGTCTACTGTGTTAACCCTTTCCTGCACAGTTACCTAAGGACTCTGGATGGAGATTGCTGAGGTGAGTCTGGGGAAGGATAGTAAATATTTACAATCGTCTTTCTTATCATGCTTTGGGAGTCATTGTTTTAAGGAAATAACCCTACATTCAAATTAAGCATTTTAGGTAGGACAGTTTTGCTGCAGCACTGTTTTTAATAGCAAGAAATTAGATGTGGTGTAATACCCTTGGTCATGAACCTACCATTGAATCCCCAATGGTAGGGGAATAATTAAACATATTAATGTATATCCATTTAATGGAATGTTAGGTAGCCATGAAAATAATGTTCATGAAAACATAATAATGTGGAAAATTGCTTTTGTATAATTGGAAGAACAGAGGGTAGAAAGCAGTAAGTAGTGTAGGATCTTGACAGTAGTAATGGATGCCAGACAACTTTCTAGTTCTGAAATTGGCAAATGCCCTTAAAACACAAATTTCCTCACAAAAATGTGGGAAAATGTAAGAAGTTAACTTTTTATTATGGGAAAAAAATTTAATTTATTGAAGTAGAGTGCATATTGCAGTGAACCCTAATGTACCCATCACACAGCTTCAATACTCATCAACTTTAACACAAAAGTTGGAGTTATTTGTAAAGAAATTTAAATAAACTTTATTAAACATGTACACTGCATTATATTATTAGGACATTAACATGCAGTGAATGTATTATATAAATACATAAGTTTGTAATTTATCTGAAGCTTGTTTTTTTAATATTCATTCATTCATTCATGCTGTTGCAGCATGTGGACTCTTAGTTGAGGCATGCACGCGGGATCTAATTCCCTGACCAGGGATTGAACCCGGGCCCCCTGCGTTGGGAGCCCAGAGTCTTACCCACTGGACCACCAGAGAAGTCACCTGAAGCTTGCTTTTTATGGCAAATAACTGCTGCTGTCATTTTTATCATTAATATTATTAATTGCATTTATTTGGGGGAAACATTTTTCCCAAAAAAATGTTTTTCGTGGGGGGTTGGAGTAACTGTGAGAGTTTCCGGATATATGACTACAGACAAGGAAAAACAAAACTGAACTGAGAATTGGATGGATGGAGGTTGTGTTATAAGTTTCTCTCATTTAGCATCACTTCAGCAGTTTTTATGTCATCAACTTTCAGAGTCTTTTGCAGATGGTTGAAATTAGAAATGTGGAAACATCTTTGAATGCCGGGAGCTACTATAAAGTGAAATCTTAATTGCTGAGTAAAAAGTATACAGAAAAAAGACTGGAAGAAAATAAACCTAAATGTTAACTTTAGTTATCTTTGGGTAGTAGACAATGGGTGGGATTATTTTAGGTTCTAGTTTTTTGCATTTTTCTGTACTGTTGGCAATTTTGGGTTCATGACCAAGGGTAAAAAAGGAAAAGACTTCAAATTGCTTCCTTATCGTCACGATTTTATAAAAATACATGTCCCTTTTTACATAAGGCAAATAAATAGGCATTGGGAAAGAAATGTTGGAAAATTTCTATAATTGAAAGAAAACTTTGTATATAAGTCAGACTTTTTTTTTTTTTTTTTTTTTTTTGTGGTACGTGGGCCTCTCACAGTTGTGGCCTCTCCCTTTGAGGAGCACAGGCTCCGGACGCGCAGGCTCACTGGCCATGGCTCACGGGCCCAGCCGCTCCGCGGCATGTGGGATCCTCCCGGACCGGGGCATGAACCCGTGTCCCCTGCATTGGCAGGCGGACTCTCAACCACTGTGCCACCAGGGAAGCCCCAAGTCAGACTTTTTAAATGATTGTATAGGTTTGCTAGAGACTATGGTTAAAATTTGAGGGCCAGCCTTATAAGCTATGCACTTAGTAAGACTTTGCATCTGTCACTCTGTTTTGGCAGTTTTGAGATTTAAACACTAATAAAGATGTATGAGAATTATGTGACCCACAATTTCTTTGAATCACTGAACACCGTAAAAAATGACCGTCATAATCATTTGTAAAGGCACTAGGTGATTGATTATACCGTAGGCCATTGAGTATTGGGTTGAACCATCTGAACCTATTTTATAGATTAAAAATGGTTGAATACCTGTAACTTCATACAGTTGAACCTGTTAAAAATTATAATATTTCATCCTTTGTTCAAATTGGTTTACTTAGTTTGTATTATATATTTATCTCAAGTTACAGGTTGGTGTTTCTGTTAAGGTTGCAGGTAATAGAAGTTATTACTGAAATTAAACTTTTTTTGTTTTTTGGGTATTTGCTCATTGGGAAATGTGTCTTTCTAGAGGAACGTTATGATCTCAGTGGGCTTATGTGCTAATTTATGTATCTGGATCCTAAACTTTGGCACTCTGGAGTTTTACATCAATTCAGAGTTAGGAGTGATGGTTAAAGATTATTTTTATTTTCATCGAGCAGTCTAATTTGTGTTGAACATGTTTATGCACTTAGAGCAGGTAGGGTTCCTAAACAGAGTAGTCTGTTTTGCTGGAAATTTTGTAGATCTATTAATTGAGAGAAATATATATTTCTTCTTTATATGAAGGCTTAGGCTAGAGAAATTGAGAAGTAAGTGAGTAAATTGGCTTGCTCTCCTGTCTCATGATAATTTTTTGTTGCTTTCTCTCCTCACATCACTTGTTTGGTATGCAATTTTGGGTAAGTTGCTTATTTTTCTGGCACTTAGTAAGAGTAAGCAAAAATTAATGAGGCTGTATATTCCAGGAACCTGCTAAGGGCTACAAGTATCACCTCATTTAATACACCTAACAATCCTGTGAGCTAGACTTTGTTATTACCAGAAATTTATGGATGAGGAGGTCTTTAAGTGGCAGAGCTGGGATTTGAACTCAGTCTTGCAGCATAGCCCACCTTAGCCCTAAAGTTATATTGCTACAATAAATGTCCGAAGAAATTCATTTCAGGAGTCTTGTTGAAGCCATGATAGAGCCAGTGTTGGTGAAATGATACTTATGTTGAAATCACTGTATAAACATTTAGAATATTTTATCCTTGTTTATTATAATGCATTGTTTTAGGTAGTATTTTAATAGGTAGATAGTGCTCAAGTTGGACTTCTTATGTGTAGTACATGCAACTTACTTCCTGGTCAGAGATTTCCTTCCCTGTTGCAAATGAACTCTAAAACTTCTGTAGCCCTTCTTTTACCCTGCACTATTGGGATAGAAGAATAGACCAAGAAGGAGTACTGTGGGCAGTAAATCATCGCTGTGCTTTTTAAGGCATGTTAAATGGTTACCTGTGAGGAGTGGGATTTTGGGAGACAGGGAAGTATTCGGACTTTTCACTTTTCTATTTTTGTATTGTTTATTATTGTTATAATACATGTATGTTTTGTATTAGTAATGAGAAAAGGCATGAAACTAGAAAAGATTCTTAAGTAATTAGAACTTTGGTTAGTGACAGGATACCAGCTGACTTCCTAGTAGTGAGGAGGTTTTACCAAAATCCTTTTTTTGGAGCTTTCTTGGAGAACATTCCTTCTTACGTGTGCAGTCACGTGCTCTCTTGGCAGGCACTCTTTGTCTTTCACACACACACCCACACACACCCACACACACCCTTACACCCTTCTTTTGGACCATTCCTTTGGGACAAGGGTGCTTAGTTGAGTGGATATAAGTTTAACAAAAGGCATTGTGGCATAACCTCTCAGTGTCTCAATTTCCTTATCTTTAAAATGAGAACTATATGTTAGAATAGAAAAATAGCCTATTATTAAGATATATATGTATGTATACATACATATATGTATGTGTGATACATATATGTATATATGTATATGTGTATGATTGCTTTTTAAGGTAAATTATTATAAGCTGGAGGAAGAGGAGTTAGTCATGTTATTAATACATTAAAGAAATGAGGCATTGAAGTATATGCTATTCTACCTACCAGGAACTTCTAGCTTCAGGGAGAAAGCTGGAAGAGAGCTTATATTATATACATTATACATGCCAATGTTTATTGAGCACTTGCATTTTAGCATACATATATGTTCACATTTATTGACTACTAAGTGACAGATATAGTTCAGAACTCTTCATATTAACTTATTTTACTCTAACAACTATAAGGTATATACTTTTATTATCTCCATTTTATACATAAGGAACTTGAAACATGGAGAGGTTAAGGAACTTGGCCATATTGACACAACTTATCTATCTGTGTGTGTGTTTTACTTTTGATGAAAGAAAAAGTAGCTGTCAAGACATTTTTTATTTATAAGAATAAAATTGAAATTAAATTATTCTCATGCTCCAAGGTTATGACAGTATAGAGAAGCATAAACGAGAACTCTGTGCCTCACCTCTGGGGCAAGCTGCATATCGTTATATGAAAATTGGGTCTCAGGTTGTCTGAATCCTTTGCTGGAAGGGTTATAATTAAAGTGTTTAAAATGACTTATCTTAAAGATAAGGTGAGGTATTAATCTGACTTGGAGTGATTCTAGATCAGACCTGTTTTCTCTTTACCACAGGCTTATGTAACTGAATGTGTATCAGTAGAATAGATTCAGAAACTTGGCTTTTTATACATACTCTTTTCAGTCATTCTGGGTGAAATATTTATGTGTATGTGTACAATACATAAATATTTGTATGTGTAGTTAGATAGAATGGAGATATATATGGTTCAGAAATAGTTTAGTGAAACAGAATTAAATATAGAAACACACCTATGTTTATATCAGAATGTGACACATGACTAGAGATGTATTTCAGATCAGTAGGGAAAGGTTAAATTTGTGAGAAATTGTATGATATTTCCCTTTGGAAAAAATCCTAGATATGTACAGTTAAATTTTAAGTGAATTAAATGTCCAAATGTTAATATTTTAAATAATTATAAAAAATGTGGGTGGTATTTTTATTGGATTCCTGGGGGAGGAGGTATATTAAGAAATGTATAAACATTTGGAATATTTTATCCTTGTTTATTATAATGCATTGTTTTAGGTAGTATTTTAGAAATTGGAATTTGGACTGCTCTTGTGATAGGTCATTTAACATTCATTTAACTGCCAAAAAATTAGAATATTTGGTTTTAAATAGGAGATCAGACAGTGGAATAAATGATGAAATGCAATTTAGTCAACAAAAATAATAAGTATATCCACTAAGTATACAAAATACTGTATATGAACATAGATATGTTCTATTTATTAACCATGTTAGAGTGGATGTTTAAAGACGAGTCACAGGTAATTCTGGAGTGTTAAACAGTGTAAACTTGTTGAATTCTTTTAGTTTCCTATACTTTCAAGTGCATTTTAAAAACTAATGAAAAGGAATGATTTAAATGGAATATTTTATCTTGTTGAAATAATTTCTAACTTTATTATGGTATTTCTGTTTTTAATCTCTGCCTTGTCAGGCATAATATGAAAAGTATTAACTGAAGAAAGACTTTACTGTTCTGTATAAATCAGCTTATCATATGTAATATGAAAAGTAACAGTTAAAACCTGGAATGAATTAAAATATTTTCAGAGTAAAGGAAGTTTTAAATCTAAAAAAAATGAAGTAATGGCTGAGTAGCAGTTGAATCTAATATTAGAAAGGTCTTATTGAACAAACTCATTTCTTTTTGGTAACTGGTATTCTGGTTTTAACCTTTTGAAAACATGCTTTCTAGATATTTTTATTTTGTTTTGACTCTCTGCTAAAGAAGATGAAGACTTAAGGTACTTTAAAAATGAAATAATGAAAAATTGATTCATTGTCATAAAAAAGGTGCTATAACTATAAAGTAATGTTGACCAACCAGAGCTGCTAATATGTCCAAATACATGTGTCCTTTTTTAGACTGACCACCTTGGGAGGCCATACTTGTATAATAATTAACATTTATTGAGTGAGTTTGTGAGTGTGTGTGTGAAAGAGAAGGAGAGAGAGAGGGAAAAAAAAGTTATTAGAAGGGGCCATGACAGACTGCACTAATGGGTCAAATTGTGGTTTTATTTATGTTGTTTTCCTAAAATTGTTCTTCTTAAAATAGGATGTGATTGATCTCTAATTTGAGTAGTGACATCTCTTGTTATATGTTTTATGTGAAGTTTTGGGTTTACAATAGATTTGGGGGAGCAGTGCAGTAGACAGGTGGTTGTATTTTGAGATGGGGTATTCTTTAAGGATGGTATGGTCTTTATAGTGTCTTTTATAATTTTTTTTTTAACATAGAATGGCTTTTGGGCAGGTCACTGCCATTTCTTTTTTTTTTTTTTAATTAATTTTATTTTTGGCTGCATTGGGTCTTAGTTGCTGTGCACGGGCTTTCTCTAGTTGCGGCGAGTGGGAGCTACTCTTTGTTGCGATGCGCAGGCTTCTCATTGTGGTGGCTTCTCTTGTGGAGCATGGGCTCTAGGCACACGGGCTCAGTAGTTGTGGCTCATGGGCCCTAGAGCACAGGCTCAGTAGCTGTGGCGCATGGGCTTAGTTGCTCCGCGGTATGTGGGATCTTCCCAGAATAGGGATCGAACCTGTGTCCCCTGTATTGGCAGGCGGGTTCTTAACCACTGCGCCACCAGGGAAGTCCCATTACATCATTAAATTTTGTCAACAAAAAGTTTGTGGGAAGCTTTTCTCTCTTGTTATATAAACATCTACATGATTATGCCCAGTGGCCTACAGAGACTAAAATATTTATGATTAGGCTCTTTCCAAAGTTTGTGTTGTCCTCTGTTCTATAGCAGTGCTTCTCAAACTTGAATGTACATAATTTTCTGAGGCTCTTGTTAAAATGTGGATTCTGATTTGGTAGGTCTGGAGTGGAACCCAAGATTTTGCTTTTCTTATAAGCATCTGAGGTGATAACAGATGCTGCTGTCAGTGGACTGCATTTTGAGAAGCAAGGCTCTAGTATTCAAGGTTAGGTAGATTTTTAGACAGGTATGCTAATATTTGTTAAGCATCTGTTATGTGCCAGGAGTTATACCAGGGTCTTTTGGATATACTGACTCTTTAAAATATCACAAAAACTTCTTAGAAGGTGTTAAGGACCACAGTGGAGTTGGGAACCCTAGTAAGGGTTTTCAGTTAGAAGCTAATTGTTTTGTTTTCCCTTGAATGTACAACTTCCTCTAGGACCTCATGGAGGAGAAAAAGCTATACATCTAAGAAACAAAAACAGTGGGAAACAAAATACCACATTGTTAGCTGGTGCAAGTCAAAGTAGGGACTAATGTCCTCATCTTTCCTGCTAAATTCTATTGGGCCAGCAACCAGTTTCCAAGCCAAAGAGGGGACATAGTATATATAGCATATACATGTTTTGTAAACATTTTCTCTCAGTCTCTTGCTTGCCTTTTCATTTTTATAACCATGTTTTTTGAACTAGCAAATTCAAATTTTTGATTAAATTTATCATTTTCTTTTTTAAAAATTATTTTTTAAGAATTGTGGTAAAATATACATAAATAAAATTTACCATTTTAACCATTTTTAGATGTATGGTTCAGTGGCATTAAGTACATTCTGACTGTCCTACTGCCATCACCACCATATCTCCAGAACTTTATCTTCCCAAGCAAATCTCTGTACCCATTAAACACTAACTCCCTATTCCACCATGTCCCTCAGCCCTTGGCATCCATGATTCTACTTTCTGTCTCTCTGAATTTGACTACTCTAGGACTCTAGTATAATAGCCATGCTATTTTCCACAGTGACAGCACCAGTTTCCATTTCCACCACCAACACACAAGGGTTCATACAGTATTTGTCCTTCTGTGTCTTGCATATTTCACTTAGCATAATGTCTTCAAAGTTCATCTACGTTCTAGTCAAAATTTCATTCATTTTTAATGCTGAATGGTATTCCATTTTATGTATATACTACATTTAATTTATTCATCCATTCATTCATTGGTGGACACTTAGGGTGTGCTTTCCTTTTGGCTATTGGGAATAATGCTATCAACATGGATGTAGAAATATCTATTTGAGTCTTTGCTTTCACTTCCTTTGTGGGTGAAGCACACCCACATACACACATACACTCAGAGATGGAACTTTCTGGATAATGTAGTAATTCTATGTTTAATTTTCTGAGGAACTGCCATACTGTTTTCCACAGTGACTGCAGCAGTTTACATTCCCACCACCAACACACAAGGGTTCAAACTTCTCGACATCCTTGCTAACACTTGTTATTGTCTGTTTTTTGATAATAGCCACCCTAATGGGTGTGAAGTGGTATCTCATTGTAGTTTTAATGTGCATTTCCCTAATGATTAATGATATTAAGGATATCAGCTTTAGGTCTTTATGTTTAAGTATTTGATCCATTTTGAGTTAATTTTTGTATTTGGTGTTAAGGTAAGGGTTCAACTTAACATTTTTGCATGTGGATATCCAGTTTTTCAAATACCATTTGTTGAAAAAGCTTTTTTCCACATAGAATGGTCTTGGTGCTCTTATTTCTGGGCTCTCTATTTTATCCCATTGGTTTATATGTCTGTCTTTATATTAGACCATATATATATGTTTTGACTTTTGACAAAGCCACCAAGGCTATTTATTGGTGGATGCAGAATTTTGCTGTCTTTGTTTTTCAATGAATGGTGGTTAATAAAACAGGAAAACCACATGGCAAAAAATCCTTGCCCTCATACCATATGCAAATATTAATTTAGGATAAATCATGGACCTAAGCAGAAAAACATAAAACTTACAAAGATTACTATGGGTTTTTTTTTTAGTTATTTCTGAGATATACATTTTAAAGTAATAACTAGAATTATGATTTATAACATTATACCAGAACATATAAGAGTTTTAGAAATTTCATGTAATGTCTGAAACATTATATTAACATATTTCCATACAAATAACCCAAAGAAAGTTTAGTATTGTTTTTGTGTTTGTTTTATACTGCAGGTTCTTATTAGTCATCAATTTTATACACATCAGTATATACATGTCAATCCCAATCGCCCAATTCATCACACCACCATCCCCATCCCACTGCGGTTTTCCCCCCTTGGTGTCCATACGTTTGTTCTCTACATCTGTGTCTCAACTTCTACCCTGCAAACCAGTTCATCTGTACTACTTTTCTAGGCTCCACATACATGCATTAATATACGATATTTGTTTCTCTTTTTCTGACTTACTTCACTCTGTATGACAGTCTCTAGATCCATCCACGTCTCAACAAATGACCCAATTTCATTCCTTTTTATGGCTGAGTAATATTCCATTGTGTATATGTACCACATCTTCTTTATCCATTTGTCTGTCGATGGGCATTTAGGTTGCTTCCCTGACCTGGCTATTGGGAATAGTGCTACAGTGAACACTGGGGTGCATGTGTCTTTTTGGATTATGGTTTTCTCTGGGTATATGCCCAGTAGTGGGATTGCTGGATCATATGGTAATTCTATTTTTTGTTTTTTTTTTTTTCCTGTATGCGGGCCTCTCACTGCTGTGGCCTCTCCCGCTGCAGAGCACAGGCTCCAGACACACAGGCCCAGCGGCCATGGCTCACGGGCCAAGCTGCTCTGTGGCATGTGGGGTCTTCCCTGACTGGGGCAGGAACCGGTGTCCCCTGCATTGGCAGGTGGACTCTGAACCACTGCACCACCAGGGAAGCCCCATTATTCATTTTTTAAGGAACCTCCATACTGTTCTCCATAGTGGCTGTGACAATTTACATTCCCACCAACAGTGCAAGAGGGCTCCCTTTTCTCCACACCCTCTCCAGCATTTGTAGATTTTCTGATGATGCTCATTCTAACTGGTGTGAGATGATACCTCATGTTAGTTTTGATTTGCATTTCTCTGATAATTAGTGATGTTGAACAGCTTTTCATGTGCTTTTTGGCTATCTGTATGTCTTCTTTGGAGAAACGTTTATTTAGGTCTTCTGCCCAGTTTTGGATTGGGTTGTTTGTTTCTTTAATATTGAGCTGCATGAGCTGTTTATATATTTTGGAGATTAATCCTTTGTCCGTTGATTTATTTGCAAATATTTTCTCCCATTCTGAGGGTTGTCTTTTTGTCTTGTTTATGGTTTCCTTTGCTGTGCAAAAGCTTTTAAGTTTCATTAGGTCCCATTTGTTTATTTTTGTTTTTATTTCCATTACTCGAGGAGGTGGATCAAAAAAGATCTTGCTGTGATTTATGTCAAAGAGTGTTCTTCCTATGTTTTCCTCTAAGAGTTTTATAGTGTCCGGGCTAACATTTAGCTCTCTAATCCATTTTGAGTTTGTTTTTGTGTATGGTGTTAGGGAGTGTACTAATTTCATTCTTTTACATGTAGCTGTCCAGTTTTCCCAGCACCACTTATTGAAGAGACTGTCTTTTCTCCATTGTATATCTTTGCCTCCTTTGTCATAGATTAGTTGACCACAGGTGCGTGGGTATATCTCTGGGCTTTCTATCTTGTTCCATTGATCTATGTTTCTGTTTTTGTGCCAGTACCATATTGTCTTGATTACTGTAGCTTTGTAGTACAGTCTGAAGTCAGGGAGTCTGATTCCTCCAGCTCCATTTTTCTCCCTCAAGACTGCTTTGGCTATTCGGGGTCTTTTGTGTCTGCATACAAATTTTAAGATGATTTGTTCTAGTTCCGTAAAAAATACCATTGGTAATTTGATAGGGATTGCATTGAATCTGTAGATTGCTTTGGGTAGTATAGTCATTTTCACAATATTCTTCCAATCCAAGAACATGGTATATCTCTCCATCTGTTGGTATCATCTTTTTTTTTTTTTGCGGTACAAGGGCCTCTCATTGTTGTGCCCTCTCCTGTTGCGGAGCGCAGGCTCCGGACGCGCAGGCTCAGCGGCCATGGCTCACGGGCACAGCCGCTCCGCGGCATGTGGGATCTTCTTAGACCGGGGCACGAACCCGCGTCCCCTGCATCAGCAGGCAGACTCTCAACCACTGCACCACCAGGGAAGCCCTGTTGGTATCATCTTTAATTTCTTTCATCAGTGTCTTATAGTTTTCTGCATACAGGTCTTTTGTCTCCCTAGGTAGGTTTATTCCTAGGTATTTTATTCTTTTTGTTGCAATGGTAAATGGCACTGTTTCCTTAATTTCTCTTTCAGATCTCTCATTATTAGTGTATAGGAATGCAAGAGATTTTTGTGCATTAATTTTGTGTCCTGCAACTTTACCAAATTCATTGATTACCTCTAGTAGTTTTCTGGTGGCATTTTTAGGATTGTCTATGTATAGTATCATGTCATCTGCAAACAGTGACAGTTTTACTTCTTCTTTTCCAATTTGCATTCCTTTTATTTATTTTTCTTCTCTGATTGCCGTGACTAGGACTTCTAAAACTATGTTGAGTAATAGTGGTGAGAGTGGACATCCTTATCTCGTTCCTGATCTCAGAGGACATGCTTTTAATTTTTCACCATTGAGAATGATGTTTGCTGTGGGTTTGTCATATATGCCCTTTAGTATGTTGAGGTAGGTTCTCTCTGTACCCACTTCCTGGAGAGTTTTTATCATAAATGGGTGTTGAATTTTGTCAAAAGCTTTTTCTGCGTCTGTTGAGATGATCATATGGTTTTTCTTCTTCAGTTTGTTAATATGGTGTATCACATTGATTGATTTGCATATATTGAAGAATCCTGGCATCCCTGGGATAAATCCCACTTGATCATGGTGTATGATCCTTTTAATGTGTTGTTGGATTCTTTTTGCTAGTATTTTGTTGAGAATTTTTGCATCTATATTCATCAGGGATATTGGTCTGTAGTTTTCTTTTTTGTAGTATGTTTGTCTGGCTTTGGTATCAGGGTGATGGTGGCCTCATAGCATGAGTTTGGGAGTGTTCCTTCCTCTGCAACTTTTGGGAAGAGTTTGAGAAGGATGGGTGTTAGCTCATCTCTAAATGTTTGATAGAATTCACCTGTGAAGCTGTCTGGGTCCTGGACTTCTGTTTGTTGGAAGATTTCTTTTTGTTTTTTTTTTGCGGTACATGGGCCTCTCATTGTTGTGGCCTCTCCTGTTATGGAGCACAGGCTCCGGACGTGCAGGCTCAGCTGCCATGGCTCACAGGCCTAGCCGCTCCACAGCATGTGGGATCTTCCCGGACTGGGGCACGAACCCGTGTCCCCTGCATCGGGAGGCAGACTGTCAACCACTGCACCACCAGGGAAGCCCTGTTGGAAGATTTTTAATCACAGTTTCAATTTCATTACTTTTGATTGGTCTGTTCATATTTTGTGTTTCTTCCTGGTTCAGTCTTGGAAGGTTATACTGTTCTAAGAATTTGTCCATTTCTTCCAGGTTGTCCATTTTATTGGCATAGAGTTGCTTGTAGTAGTCTCTTAGGATGCTTTATATTTCTGCAGTGTCTGTTGTAACTTCTCCTTTTTCATTTCTAATTCTATTGATTTGAGTCCTCTCCCTCTTTTCCTTGATGAGTCTGGCTAATGGTTTATCAATTTTGTTTATCTTCTCAGAGAACCAGCTTTTAGCTTTATTGATCTTTCCTGTTTTCTTTGTTTCTATTTTATTTATTTCTGCTCTGATCTTTATGATTTCTTTTCTTCTGCTAACATTGGGTTTTGTTTATTCTTCTTTCTCTAGTTCCTTTAGGTGTAAGGTTAGATTGTTTGCTTGAGATTTTTCTTGTTTCTTGAGGTAGGCTTGTACAGCTATAAACTTCCCTCTTAGAACTGCTTTTGCTGCATCCCATAGGTTTTGCATCGTCGTGTTTTCATTGTCATTTGTCTCTAGGTATTTTTTGATTGCCTCTTTGATTTCTTCAGTGACCTCTTGGTTATTTAGTAACGTATTGTTTAGCCTCCATGTGTTTGTTTTTTTTACGTTTTTTCCCCTGTAATTCATTTCTAATCTCATAGCGTTGTGGTCAGAAAAGATGCTTGATACGATTTCAGTTTTCTTAAATTTACTGAGGCTTGATTTGTGACCCTAGATGTGATCTATCCTTGAGAATGTTCCATGCGCAATTGAGAGGAAAGTGTAATCTGTTTTTGGATGGAATGTCCTATAAATATCAATTAAATCTATTTGGTCTCTTGTGTCATTTAAAGTTTGTGTTTCCTTATTTATTTTCATTTTGGATGATCTGTCCATTGGTGTAAGTGAGGTGTTAAAGTCCCCCACTATTATTGTGTTACTGTCGATTTACTCTTTTATAGCTGTTAGCAGTTGCTTTATATATTGAGGTCCTCCTATGTTGGGTGCATATACATTTATAATTGTTATATCTTTTTCTTGGATTGATCCCTCGATCATTATGTAGTGTCCTTCCTTGTCTCTTGTAACATTCTTTAATTTAACGTCTATTTTATCTGATACAAGTATTGCTACTCCAGCTTTCTTTTGTTTTCCATTTGCATGGAATATCTTTTTCCATCCCCTCACTTTCAGTCTGTATGTGTCCCTAGGTTTGAAGTGGGTCTCTTGTAGACAGCATATATATGGGTCTTGTTTTTGTATCCATTCAGCAAGCCTGTGTCTTTTGGTTGGAGCATTTAATCCATTCATATTTAAGGTAATTATCGATCTGTATGTTCCTATGACCATTTTCTTTATTGTTTTGGGTTCGTGTTTTTTTTGGTTTCTTTTTTTACGATATGCGGGCCTCTCACTGTTGTGGCCTCTCCCATTGTGGAGCACAGGCTCTGGATGCACAGGCTTAGCGGCCATGGCTCACGGGCCCAGCCACTCCGCGGCATGTGGGATCTTCCTGGACCAGGGCACGTGGGATCTTTTCGGACCAGGGCACGAACCCGTGTCTCCTGCATCGGCAGGCAGACTCTCAACCACTGTGCCACCATGGAAGCCCTTGGGTTCTTTTTTGTAGGTCCTTTTCTTCTCTTGTGTTTCCCACTTAGAGAAGTTCCTTTAGCATTTGTTGTAGAGCTGGTTTGGTGGTGCTGAATTCTCTTAGGTTTTGCTTGTCTGTAAAGCTTCTTATTTCTCCATCGAATCTGAATGAGATCCTTGCAGGGTAGAGTAATCTTGGTTGTAGGTTCTTCCCTTTCATCACTTTAAGTATATTATGCCACTCCCTTCTGGCTTGTAGTTTCTGCTGAGAAATCAGCTGTTAACCTTATGGGAGTTCCCTTGTGTGTTATTTGTTACTTTTCCCTTGCTGCTTTCAATAATTTTTCTTTGTCTTTCATTTTTGCCAATTTGATTACTATGTGTCTTGGCGTGTTTCTCCTTGGGTTTATCCCGTATGGGACTCGCTGCGTTTTCTGGACTTGGGTGGCTATTTCCTTTCCCATGTTAGGGAAGTTTTCGAGTATAATCTCTTCAACTATTTTCTCTGGTCTTTTCTCTCTCTCTTCTCCTCTGGGACCTCTATAACGCGAATGTTGTTGAGTTGAATGTTGCCCCAGAGGTCTCTTAGGCTGTCTTCATTTCTTTTCATTCTTTTTTCTTTAGTCTATTCTGCAGCAGTGAATTCCACCATACTGTCTTCCAGGTCACTTATCCATTCTTCTGCCTCAGTTATTCTGATATTGATTCCTTCTAGTGTAGTTTTCATTTCAGTTATTGTAATGTTTATCTCTGTTTGCTTGTTCTTTAATTCTTCTAGGTCTTTGTTAAACATTTCTTGCACCTCCTTGATCTTTGCCTCCATTCTTTTTCCAAGGTTGTGGATCATCTTCGCTATCGTTATTCTGAATTCGTTTTCTGGAGGGTTGCCTGTCTCCACTTCATTTAGTTGTTTTTCTTGGGTTTTATCTTGTTCCTTCATCTGGTACATAGCACTCTGTCTTTTCATCTTTTCTATCTTTTTGTGAATGTGGTTTTTGTTCCACAGGCTGCAGGATTGTAGTTCTTCTACTGTCTGCCCTCTGGTGGATGAGGCTATCTAAGAGGCTTGATGGGAGGGACTGGTGGTGGGTAGAGCTGGCTGTTCCTCTGGTTGGCAGAGCTCAGTAAAACTTTAATCCGCTTGACTGCTGATGGGTGGGGCTGGGTTCCCTCCCTGTTGGTTGTTTGGCCTGAGGCAACCCAACACTGGAGGCTACCTGGGCTCTTTGGTGGGGCTAATGACAGTCTGTGGGAGGGCTCACGCCAACGAGTAATTCCGAGAACTTCTGCTGCCAGTGTCCTTGTCCCCACGGTGAAACAGAGCCATCCGCCCACCTCTGCAGGAGACCCTCCAACACTGGCAGGTAGGTCTGGTTCAGTCTCCCCAGGGATCACTGCTCTTTCCCCTGGGTCCTGATATGCACACTACTTTGTGTGTGTCCCCCAAGAGTGGAGTCTCTGTTTCCCCCAGTCCTGTTGAAGTCCTGCAATCAATTCTCACTAGCCTTCAAAGTCTGATTCTCTAGGAATTCCTCCTCCCATTGCCAGACCCCCAGGTTGGGAAGCCTGACATGGCGCTCAGAACCTCTGCTCCAGGAGGTGGACTTCTGTGGTATAAGTGTTCTCCAGTTTGTGAGTCACCCACCCAGCAGTTATGGGATTTGATTTTACTGTGATTGCGCCCCTCCTACCATCTCACTGTGGCTTCTCTTTTGTCTTTGGATGTGGGGTATCTTGTTTGGTGAGTTCCAGTGTCTTCCTGTCGATGATTGTCCAGCAGCCAGTTGTGATTCTGGTGTTCTCGCAGAGCACGTCCTTCTACTCTGCCATCTTGGTTAAATCCACTATGTTTTTTACTTTGGGACATGCAAAGTTTTCTTGGAAAAAATAGATAAATAATAACTGTGAATAGAAAAATTAGACAATTTTCACTTCACCAAAATTAGACACTTCTGCTTGTCAAACATTAGGAAGAAAATGGAAAAAAAAATCAGAGCCTTGGAGCAAATGCTCTTCTTATCTATCTATCTATCTATCATCTGACAATGACTGTTTCTGATGTAATAGCAGAATCAGAAAAAAATTGGAAGTCCTGGTGATACTTGAAAGTACATTGTCAGGAGTATACTTATAATAGTAACCAGATTTCAGGGACCTAAGGAGGATAGGGCTATAAATCACTAGTTCAAGGAAAGGATTACATGATAATATTAACAGCATGAAATTCAAGCAAAAGTTTTTTTGTTTTTGTTTTTTCCTTTTTAAAGACATATAAACAAGGCAGAAGGAGGCAGGGAGGGACAAGATGCAAGAGAGACGGGGGGGGGGGGGGGGGGGGGTTACATGCAAATGCAAGATTCCTTGAATATCAAGAAGGAATGGGATCAAAAGCAAGATCGGAAGGCTTTAGTTTTTTTTAAGGTAGCTACCTTTTTGTCTAAGATGGAAGAATGAGGAATGGCCAGGGAAGATATATGCAGGTACAGGAATGCTAATAAACATGGAAGGATGGCCATTATCCATGTAGTCCTCTATCCAGATGAAGATGGAAGGTAATGAAGGGAACTTAAAAGGGTAAGATCTATAGGAATAGCTCTTAACCTTTAGGAGAGGAATGTCAGGGTACATGGAAGTGGTCTAGTGTAATTTATAAATGCTCCCCATGTGATTCTGAATTCTGATAATATCCTCCCTACTCCCTTTGAGAACCAATTATTTATGTCAGTTCTAAGGTTTTATCAGTAGAGAATTAGCAGACATGGATAAAATAATTTTTAAGAGTTTAATTGAACTTTAACTAGAATTTGTGGTGCTTTAGTTTGCATAGTAGCGGTTACGGGAGGGCACTCATTTTTCCCCCTTAATCTTCAGGGTTATTGTTTAATAATAGATGTTACCTCAGTTATCTGCTTGATATATGTGTGTGTTTTCTGTCTGTCTGATAGAAACTGAAAACTATCAACTGTACAAAAAATTTTGGGGATGTGACAGTAATAAGAATCTTCCCAGTTTAAAATTAGTTAGATAAAGTATATATAAGCAAAATAAGTAATAATACCACTTAGTGCCAAAATTCTGTATCAGCTTAGAATAGGGAGATTGCATTATGAGAAGTGGTATTTTTCAGGCTATGGACCTGGGTCCATTAATGGCTCATGAAATCAGTTTAATAGCTCACAATCAGTGTTTTTCCTTTTTAATGGACTAGAATAGACTAGAAAATATTGGAGTGTACTGCATACTGTAAGAAGTATTTGTGGAACTTTTAATATATGTATGTATGTGTGTACTGATTTGGGTGAAAATATATGTCTTAATGTAGATTGCAGTCAAAAGTATTGGAGGGGCTTCCCTGGTGGTGCAGTGGTTGAGAGTCCGCCTGCCGATGCAGGGGACATGGGTTCGTGCCCCGGTCCGGGAGGATCCCACATGCCACGGAGCGGCTGGGCCCGAGAGCCATGGCCGCTGGGCCTGCGCGTCCGGAGCCTGTGCTCCGCAACGGGAGAGGCCACAACAGTGAGAGGCCCGCGTACCGCAAAAAAAAAAAAAAAAGTATTGGAAATCCACCATCACCATAGATTATTTTGATAAATAAGTGTGGACATTATAAAAATCTTTAAGTCCTTACTTTCATTTGTTTTTAGAATTCACTAAGTTTATATTTACATCTGAACTAATTACATACACATATTTTGTGATGTGTGTATATAAATACATATATATGTATGTGCATGTACTTTTTTTTTTTTTTATCTTAATAGGTGCAATGGATGAGCTTCATAGTCTGGATCCAAGAAGGCAAGAATTATTGGAAGCTAGATTTACAGGAGTTGCAAGTGGGAGCACTGGGAGCACGGGCAGTTGCAGTGTTGGAGCTAAAGTGAGTAAAATTGTAATCTTTATTTGACATTTTTTCCTTGTATTAAATGATATAAAATATATTTTGTAAAGGATCCCTACATACATACTTAACAGCAGATTATACTTACTATGATTTTTATAATGTGTAGAAAAAAATCCAGTGTTTTTATACCTGATTTCTAGTATAGCATAATATATTTTGGGGCATTATGTTATAATATAGCATAATAGGTTATAGGTTTCAGGGGTAAAAAGGAGCTTGGTGGATTGTACTGCCTTTCTCCTATTTACATAATTTTTACCTCACCTGTCCTTTGTTTTTGCTTCTTCCTTGCCTCATCACCCATGTTTCTATTGTGTGTTCCTATCTGTACACTAATCCACTGCTGCTCACTGCTGCATAAAATTAATAGTGTATCTGTTGGGCCTTCCAGTGTTGGGCCTTCAGGTTGTCTCCAACTCCCCACTACCTCACACTGCAGTGAATTTCTTGTAATTGTTCCCTTATGGAACTTTGTGAGCATTTGTTTAGAATATATTCCCAAGAGCAGAATTGATAAGGCGTAGGGTATGTATAGATTTAAATTGAATAAACAGCGCAAGATTGCTATTCAGAATAGTTGTATAAAACTAATAAAACTAACCTGCACTCTTAGGAGATTAGTTTTATACAACTGTTTCTATATCTCCATATCTCAGAAACACTTGGCATCATCCAGATTCCTCATTTTTGATAGTCTAGTTGGTGCAAAATAATGTATCTTTGTCTTACTTGTACCACCAATTATTTTGAGCATTTCTTCAATGCTTGTTAGCTTTTTGGGAGTCTTATAAATTGTTCCAGTTCTTTGCCTATTTTTCTGTCAGAATTACTTTCTTTTTCAAACTGATTTTCCCATGTTCCTTGTATATTCTACATATTTATTCCATGTTGATTACATACAGTGCAAATAACTTTTGCCATTTTGTCGTGTCTGTTAACTTTGTTCATGGTATCCATCGTTGTACAGAAGTATTTAATTTTGTTGTATTCAGAGTCACCAATTTTTTTGCTTTATGGTCTGTACCTAAGAAAAACAGTCGTCACCATTAACCATCTGGGTCAAATAGACCTTTTTGCTATGTTTATATTTTGTTTTACTAATTTACAACAATAAGAATAAAACTATAATGAAAAACAACTTTATTAGAAATTTTAATTTGAATTTAAACATACTGAAAAATCACTTTGTATCAAGTAAATCTTGGTGCACAAACATCATAAAAGATGAAGGATATTGTTATGTGTCCTTTGAGCATAATGAAATGGTCCAAGTTCTTGTTGCAGAATATTGTATGGTGAAGTCCTTCAGTTGAACGACTTAACTGATGAGAATACCATGTTTCCCTTTTTTTTCCCCTTAGAAATATATTGTCCAATTCATTGATTCTTGAATTTGAGAAAATTCATCTAGGATACTGTCATTTGAAGACTCAGATTTCATTTATATAGTCAGTGTCACCATCGTCAGTTTTAGGTGCTGTTATCTCTTTGTATTTATTTTCTGATTTGTCTAATACTTATAAATCGTTTTCTGTCATTTTCTTCTCTTGATTATCTTAAGTGGAAAATGAAAATTTCTTAATTCTCAGCTGGAGTCAATGAAAGCTAAAATCAGACTCCAAAGATGGTTTCTTAGTCATTTATACATTTTTGAAAGATGATGGTGGTACTTTGGGCAAGGCAAGAAGACAACTAAAAGATCATAATTTATTTGACTATTGCATCGTTCTTTTAGGTCATTAAATCTGTGTTGTTTTTCTATTTCTACTATAATAAATTATCACTAAGTTGCTCAAAACAGTACAGGTTTATTATCTTATGGTTCTGTAGCATCAGAAGTCTGACACCGCTCTCATTGGGCTAAAATCAAGGTGTCTGCAAGGCTGCATTCCTTTCTGGGGGCGCTAGGGAAGAATCTTTTTGCCTTGCCTTTTCCAGCTTTGAGAGGCTGCCTGCATTCCTTTGGTGGTGGTTTCCTTCCTGCATCTTCAAAGGCAGCAATGTTGTATCTCTCTTACGGTTCTTTGGCAGTCACATGTTTTGGATCATAGCCTATTTTAAGTACTTATGTGATTAGATAGGGCCCACCCCAATTTGGATAACCTGGTATAATTCCCCCAACTCAAATTTCTTATCCTTAATCACATCTGCAAGTCCCTTTTGCCATGTAAAATAACATTCACAGATTCTGCTGTTTAGGGCATGGACATCACCGGGAGGCCAATATTTTGCCTATCATACCATCATTCTTCCATTTTCTTTTTATTTTAGTGGTTTTTCTTTGTATTAGCATAGTTGGGAATAATTGATGAACAGTGATAAGTAATGATGAGTTCCTAGGATGGTGTAATAACAAAATATACGAAAAGTAAGATCAGTAAGATCCCATAATGTATTGTAGATTGATGAAAGGCCAGTGGACATCTGGTAATTAATTGCAAGCTAGAATGTGTTTTATTCTATTAAAAATAAATCTTAGTTTTATTCTATGGATTATCTCAAAGAATAAAAGTCCTGAAATATTAATTATTATAAACAGAATTACTTGAAAAAGAAGCTAAAAAACTAAAATTGGGTCCAGTGGACTCTGATGGTATTCTAAAAGTTAAATACTTCTTCCCAACCCCTGAGGCACAAAGATATTCTACAGCTCCTTTTATTAATTGTACAGTTTTACTTTTATATTTACTCTTTAGTCCGAGGCCTTATCTTTTACATAGTATTGATAGAGATCGAGTTTTATTTTTCTCCATGTAGTAAACCAGTTTTCTCCACAATGCTTCTTAAATTATCCATATTTTCCCACTGACTTGTACTGGCACCTGTATCATATATTAAGTTGCCATGTGTATATACCAATCTGTGTCTGAGATTTCTCTAATGTTCTGGTGGTCTCTCTGTGTTCTTGTGCCAGTATCACATAAAAAAGAATACAGTTGTATTTTGGTATGTCTTCTTTATATGGTAGAGCAAGTCTCTCCTTTAATCTTCTTTTGTAAGGTTGACCTAATTATTTATGGATCTTTATTCCCTCATATAAAATTTGAACATCTCTTTATTTACTTGTTAGCATTTGGGGATTATTCTTCTATAATAACTTATTTGTATCTTTTTCCTTAAAAGATTCAAATGGAATTTTTATTCTGAATGCATTGAATTTATAGATTAATTTTGGGAGTACTGAAATCTGTAAGATTAGGTTGTCCCATCCAAGTACATGAAATGTCTTTCCATTTGTTCAGTTCTCTCTGTAGAGGTCTTAAGAATTCTTGGCTAGTTTTTATGAATCTGGGGGGCTTATTCCTGGATACTTTAAAGTTTTTGTGGCTGAAGTATTTTCTATTATATTTTCTAGTTGGCTATTGCTGACCTAGAGTTTTTTAAAATTTTTATAGGCTGGTCTTGTATGTAGCAGTCTTGCTTTTTGTCTCTTATTGGTTGTACTACTCTGTTGATTCTCTAGGTTTCTCTAAGACAAATAGTTATCTTCCCCCCATTTTTTTTTTTATATTGGTCATGAGCTTCAGTACTATGTCTTGTTGAGAAGGAATCATCTAAAGTTTCAACATTAAGTGTTGTGTTTGTTACAGGTTTTGTGTATATAACCATGACCAAATTACAGAAGAACTTTTCTGTTACTGGTTAGTTAAGAAGTTTCTGTTTGTTTTAAAAATAATAAGTATAACAAATTTTAAAAAAAGTTGAAGTTTGCATTGCTGTGATAAACCCTACTTGGTTATGATACACTATTTTATTTATTTATTCATTTTTGGCTGTGTTGGGTCTTCGTTGCTGCACATGGGCTTTTTTTTTTTTTTTTTTTTGCACATGGGCTTTTCTCTAGTTGTGGCGAGCAGGGGCTAATCTTCATTGCAGCGTGCGGGCTTTTCACTGTGGTGGCTTCTCTTGTTGTGGAGCATGGGCTCCAGGCATGCAGGTTTCAGTAGTTGTGGCATGTGGGCTCAGTAGTTGTGGCTCGTGGGCTCTAGAGCACAGGCTCAGTAGTTGTGGTGCATGGACTTAGTTGCTCTGCGGCATGTGGGATCTTCCTGGACCAGGGCTTGAACCCACGTCCCCTGCATTGGCAGGCAGATTCTTAACCACTGTGCCACCAGGGAAGTCCCTGATAACACTATTTTAAAAAATACTTTATTAGGGTACTTCCCTGGTGGTCCAGTGGTAGAGAATCTGCCTTCCAGTGTAGGGGACGCAGGTTTGATCTCTGGTCAGGGAACTAAGATCCCACATGCTGTGGGACAAGTATGTCTGCGCACCACAACTACTGAGCTCACGCGCCTCAATGAGAGAGCCTGCATGCCACAAACTACAGAGCCCATGCGCTCTGGAGCATGCACGCCACAACTAGAGAGAGAAAACCCTCACGCCACAACTAGAGAGAAGCCCATGCACTGCAACAATGTCCCGACGCAGCCAAAATAATAAAGATAAATAAATACTAAAAAATACTTCTGGATTTAATACATGATTAACTATTTTAGTTAGGATTTTTACATATATGCTTATAAGAGAAATAGATGCACAGACCTGAAGAGTAATAATTTAGTGAGTTTTGACAAATGTGTACACTCGTAGTAATCCATGTTCCTTTTAAGGTACAGAACATTTTCATCACTCTACCTTGTCTGTTTTATAAAACAGTGTCACACTAGCTAGCCCCATAAAATGAACTGCTGCTTCTTTCACTATTTTCAGTTTTTTCAACATCCTGTATGTGGTACAAAATGTTCATGGGAAGATGAGTAGACATTTACCTGTAAAACTGTCTTGGCCTGGGGTTTTTTGCAAGGAAGGTCTTTCACTACCATTTAAATTTCTTTAATATTACTTAGTTTATTAATCTATTTCAATTAAGCTTTTCAAACTTATTAGTGTATGGTTATAACACTTTAAAATCTCCTTTGTTATTTCATTTCTGTTTATTCTTTCAGTTCTCCTTTTCTGTTCATTCTTGCCAGAGCTCTGACTAATCAAAGAAACAGATATTGGTTTTAATCTATTTCACTTTTTTTCCTCCATTGATTTCTATCATCATAATTTACTTGTTACTTTGGATTTGCTTCGTGGCTGTTCTTCCAGCTATTGAGTTGAATGAATCAGATTATTTATTTATTTATATAAAGACAGAATTAACATACGATAAAATGTATAGATTTTAAGTGTTTGGTTATGAGAGCCCCCCCCATGGTTTTTATTGTTATGTATAATTTACTTAAGGTAAAATTCACCCCTTTCTATCATATAGTTCTGCTATAAGTTTTGTGAATGTATACAATTGTGTAACTCCCACCACAATTAAGATATAAAATAGTTCCCAAAATACTCCCCAGTGTCCTTTTGCACTCTACCCCTTTAGGTTGCCTCTGGCAACCACTGATCTGTTTTCTGTTTTTATAGTTTTGCCTTTGCAAGCATGTCATATAAATGGGGTAAGTATTGTAAATATGTAGCCTTTTGAGTCTGACTTTTTATAAGTTAGCTTAATGCATTTCTTTGAGATTCATTCATGTTGTTGTAATGTTACCAATAGTTACTTTTTATTATTTAATAGTATCCTATTGTATAAAATATACAATTTTTAAAAAATTTTTTACTGAAATATAGTTGACTTACAATGTTGTATTTCAGATGTACAGCAGATTCAGTTATACATACATATATATATATAATATATTCTTTTTTAGATTCTTTTCTATTATATGTTGTTATAAGATATTGAGTACAGTTTCCTGTGCTATACAGTAGGTCCTTGTTGATTATCTATTTTTTATATAGTAGTGTGTAAAAGTATACCACAGTTCTTTTTAATCCATTTCTTCTAGATAAGGAACATTTAGGTTACTTTCAATATTTTAAGAATTACAGATAAAGCTACTATAAACATTTGTATATTCCTTCCTCTTAGATTATTAGTTATTTTGAGCTATTCTTTTGTTACAGACTTAAAATTTATTGCATTACATTTTCAAAATATAGTTCATATGGCATCAATCCTGAAATGTGCCCTGTTTTATAAACATTTCATATCTAATAGCTCCTAATTGTATTTAACTGTGATTATTGATGTATAAATTTCAGCTTTATGCATTTCAGCTTGTAGTTTATCAGTTTTTGCTTGATGTATTTTGAGGCTATATTTTTACATGCATATATCTTCTTTTCATTTCATGACTATATAATTTTTTTAAATACTTGTTTTTTCCAAATTTTAAGAATACTATCCTCAACTTTCTTTTGGTTCATGTTAGGTATATGTTTTTCTATTCTTTAATTTTTATTGTTTTAAAGTGTTTTTCTTGTAGACAATATGTCAACTTTTTTGATGGAATATGAGCATTTTTATCTCTTAAATGGTGGGTTTAGTCCATTATACTTAAAATTATTTTTATTTTCTGACTTGGTTCTGCCATCTATTGGCTGATATCTTCTAATCGTACTTGACTTTTATTCCCTTCTACTCGTTGCTTTCCATTGGACAAATGGAGTTTTTCCTGATGTTTTAAAGTTACATATTCTAGTTTTGGTTTTATGATGACACTCTATACCCATTTTTTTATTTCTGTTCTCTCAAACTGATATTTATGCATTCCTGCAGGGTCTCCCCTCCTATCCCCGGTTTTTGTTTGTTTTGTTTTGTTTTGTTTTTTTGTGGTACGCGGGCCTCTCACTGTTGTGGCCTCTCCCGTTGCGGAGCACAGGCTCCGGACGCACAGGCTCAGCGGCCATGGCTCACGGGCCCAGCCGCTCCGCGGCATGTGGGATCTTCCCAGACCGGAGCATGAACCCGTGTCCCCTGCATCGGCAGGCGGACTCTCAACCACTGCGCCACCAGGGAAGCCCTTTTGTTTGTTTTTTAAACAACATTTTACTTTGAAAAAAATACTGTACCTTTAGAAAAATTGGAAATATTTTACAAAGAATACTAGTATACTCTATCTAGATTTAAGAAAGATAAATATTTTTGCCAATTTTATGCTTATGTATACATACACATCTCTACCATCTCTCACTGTGGTCTCTGTGCTGAATGTGAACAGACCTTTTCAAAGAGCCCTGCTTCATTTTAGTGGGGAATGGTACTTAGGAACCAAGCTAGGTATGCTTATTGTTATGTGGCAGTCTCTTAGAAGAATGTTACCTAATGTAGAAGGAATATAGAATCAGAAAATCAACACAGTATTTCCTAGTATAATTATTGATTAAGGTAAGGATCATCAATGGATGCTAAAACCATTTAGTAAAATGTTTTGGAGAACAGTGTTTTACAAGGTCTCAAAGTTTCACTCTATAGATTAGTTATTAATTATAAAAGAGAAAATATGCCTTTAAAAAGGAGAGATTTGTTGGTTACCACCATAATAGGTAAGGTCAAGCTTTGCATTGGCAGTGTCACAGAGAGCCTGACATTATATGTATCCTGAGGGTGATGCAATAGGAAGAACACTCATCACCTGTAGTTTTCATGCTGGAAATGTTTGATTTGAATTTAATCATGAGGAAATACTCCTGGGACATCCTGCTGGCCTGGACTCTTTAAAAGTATTCAGTGCCATGAAGAACAAAGGGAAGCAGAGGGACTGTTCTAGGTTGGATGAGACGAAAGAGACTTAGTAGCCAAATGCAATGTGTGAATCCGTGGGTTCTAATTTGCTCCTGGATTGGGAGAAAAACAGTTTTAAATGACATTTTTGAGACAACAGGGGAGATTTGAGTATGGACTGTATGTTGGATGATGATCTTGAATTAATGTTGGTTTTACTGTTCTTTGGGGGGTAAGCTTGTATTTTAAAAATATTCATTTAAATTTAAAAACAAGTGTAGGCCCGTGCGCAGCACCAATGACCCAACACAGCCATAAATAAATAAATAAATAAATAACGGTAAAGCTTACAGAATGTAATGTAGTGGTGAGCAATGACTCTTACAGTGTTTTTATTTAAATTGATGGTGATAATGTGCCTGTGAAATGCAGTATTAATAGGGGCAGATTTTAATAATAGTGACACCGGGAGTTTGTAATGTGGATATAAAAGCATTTGAAGGATCATATTTCTGATAGTGATCATGCTCTGGGAGACGAGGAACAGCGAAGAAAGGTAAGAAAATCATCTAGGACTACAGAATAATTCATTAATTTGTCTATAGAGAATAGGGTTATATGTTTGCTAAAAGTAGGAACGTAATAAGCACAAGCAACAGAGATACTGTACATAGAACTTTTACTGTGATAGGGTATAGGAGGAGGAACAAAAAGAAATTTAGTCTAATAAAAGTGAGGAAGAGAGAAAGAGCGAACAAAAATATTCTATTTTTACCTGCAATTATATAATATGGAAGAAATAAAGCCAAGTATATATTATGATAATAAATGAGAATCCATCTTTAGGCTGTTGACAGGAAACATCCCCCCAAAATGACAAAGATTGGAAGTAACTGGAAAGAAAATAGTTCCGATAATCATAAAGTAAAAGAAAGTAGAATTAAATACAAATTTGAGATCAGTTTCTCCCCAACTTCAGACCCTTCCAAAGACTTCCCATCACATTTAAAATAAAATTCAATGCTCTAAGTAGACCGTCTGATCTAGTTCTAGACTACCCTATTCAACTAATAACTGTCCCACTACTGCACCCACACTGGTTTATTTGCCATTTGCCTCAAACACACTTCTCTCTCACTGTATTCAAGCTTCTGCTCAAATGTCACCTCTTTACAGTGGCATTCTTTGACTGCTCTATGTATAGGTATGATACCTATACCACTCCCCTTTCTCTACTTAGTTTTTTTAAAGTACTTATTGGTTCCTTTTATATTACTAAATATTTATATGTTTGTTTATTGTCTGTTTCCCTTCCTATAACGTAAACTTCATGAGCACTTGGACCTAAGTGTTTTTTTTTTCTCACTGCTATATCCCTAGCATCTACAACAATACTAAGGCCCTCAATAATTATTTTTGAATGCATGAATGAGTATCAAATGAAACAGTCTTTAAAACCAAAAGCCTGAATGAAACAAAGGTAGATACTTTTTAAGGACTAAGCATCCATAAAAGATATGACAGTTATAAACTTTTATATAGCAAACAGTTCTAAAAATACATGGTAAATTTATTAAAATACAGCTATATTGAGGGATTTTAATATAATTCTTCTGGATTTTGACTGTTCAAACATATATAAAAGAGCAAGGCTATACAGGATTTGCACAATATGATTATGAGCTTGATTTGATAGATACACACAATCAATACTCTTTATTCAACTTATTTGTAACTTCAAAACCAATACTTACATTGCTTTTGCTGGTCATTCTCGGGCCTGTGCATATGCAGAGTGGTGAAAAATTTGAGTCACCTGAGGCTGAATAAAGTGACACTCTGCCTACATTTTCAGCTCTCATACTGTAAGCAAGTATTCTTTTCTCAGTTTACTTAATGCCATGTTTTTCACATTTTTGTGCTTTTTGTTGGTAGTTCTACTGTTTAAAATAGCCCCTCAGGGTAGTAGTCAAGTGTTATCTAGGGTTCTAAGCACAAGAAGACTGCGATGTGCCTTAGGGGGAAAATATGCTTGTTAGATTAGCTTCATTCAGGCATGAGTTACAGTGTTGTTGGCCATGAATTCAATGTGAATGAATTGACAGTACATATTAAACAAGGGGTCTTTAAACAGAAACACACTTTTATATAAAACAATGTTATGGGGACTTTCTTGGTGGTCCAGTGGCTGAGAATCTGCCTTCCAATGCAGGGGACGTGGGTTTGATCCCTGGTCAGGGGAACTAAGATCCCACATGCTGCGCGGCAACTAAGCCTGTGGGCCACAACTAGACAGCCCGCACGCCGCAACTAGAGAGAAGCCCACAATGGAGACCCAGCACAGCCAAGATATATATATATATATATATATAAACAAAACAATGTTATGTGTTGATCGGTTGATGAACTTGTGACGAGAAGCTTGCAGGAACCTAATCCTGTATTTCCCTTAACATCAAGGATTCACCATTTGCTAATTCAGTGTTCACAGCTGATAACAAAAATTGGAAGAGAAAGAATTGTTATTCTATCATATGCCACTTTTTTTTCTTATCCCAAGCCTACTTCACCTGTTAATTTTACTTGCCACAGATCCTTGTGGCATGAGTTTGTGGCTCTGTTGCAGGAATACAGATAGGAGGTAAAGGTAAATGTTATAAATTGTACTGCTGTAAAGTTAGTGTAGCTAACATGTTGGGAGAAGGAGGAAATGTAAAGATTTATTTTATTTTACATATTAAGGAGTCATGCACAGTTTAAAGAAAAAAAAAGTTTGTTCATTATTTGAAGTGAAAGTAACTGAAGATTTGAAAATAAAAACATCAGGAAGAAGGGGAAGTTGTGATGCCAGTGAGCTAAATTCTTCATCTTTTATGGAAGGGTCAATAAAGAATTATTGAAATGTAGTACATCCAGTGGAATACTCTGCACCTGTTTGAAAGAAAGGAAGTAGCAAAGGAAAAGGGGAATGAAGAAGCTATGTATTGATTTGGAATTTTTCCAACATAAAGAGAAAAGAAAGCGATGTGGGACGGTCTGCATAACGTTATCTTTTGAGTAAGAAGGGAGGAATCAATGAACGTATATTTAATTTGTTAGTGTAGACATACAGCCTTAGAAAGATGATAAGAAATGAACTGAAGTAGTTTGTTTTTATTACCTATTGAAAATTTTAATTAAAAACAATTTTTTTAAAAAGTTGTTGCCTCTTGGACTTTCCCTGGTGGCGCAGTGGTTAAGAATCCACCTGCCAACACAAGGGACATGGGTTCGAGCCCTGGTTTGGGAGGATCCCACATGCTGCAGAGCAGCTAAGCCCGTGTGCCACAGCTACTGAGCCTGTGCTCTAGAGCCTGACCACAACTACTGAGCTTGAGTGCCACAACTACTGAAGCCCATGTGCCTAGAGCCTGTGCTCCACAACAAAGAGAAGCCACCACAATAAGAAGCCCACGCGCTGCAAGGAAGAATAGCCCCCACTTGCTGCAACTAGAGAAAGCCCGTGCTCAGCAATGAAGACCCAACGCAGCCAAAAATAAGAAATTAATTAATTAATTAAGTTAAATTTTAAAAAAATTGTTGCCTCTGAATAGTAGGACTAATGCAGGAGGGAAATATTTATATTTCTGTAATGAAATTTTTTCTATGTGCCTGTGTTTTATATTTTAAAAAATGTCTCATGAATGTCTGCAAAAAAAACAGCTCTATTCTCACCTTGAAGGCTTCAAAAGTCTGTGTGTGCTTGCATGTGCACATACTGTATGTCTGAATGTATAAATGATTATGTACTATATTTTGTCACACTCACCCCCAACTGTGCTCCCTTTTCCTCAATAACTTGAAACTTTTTGTATTGAGATATAATTCACATACCATAAAATTGACCCTTTTAAGGTGTACTTTTCAGTGGTTTCTGGTATATCACAAAGCTGTGCAGCTATCACCACTAAGTCCAGAATATTTTTATCACCCCAAAAAGAAATCTTATAAACATTCACAGCAGCTCCTCATTCCCCTGCTTTCCTACCCTACACTTCATCCACTGGCAACCACTAGTCTACTTTCTGTCTCTATGGATTTTTCTCTTCTGAACATTTCATATAAATGGAATAATAGTACATAGCATTTTGTGTCTGGCTTTTTTCACCTGGCATAATATTTTCAAGGTTCATGAATGTTGTATGTATTAATACTTCATTTCTTTTTATAACTGAATGTTTCATTATATTGATGTGTGTCACATTTTGTATATCCATCAATTGGTGGACATTTGGGTTGTTTCCATTTTTGACATGAATAATGCTGCTGTGAACACTCTGATACAAGTTTTTGTGTAGACATATGTTTTCAGTTCTCTTAGTTATCTACCAAGGAGTAGAATTATATCACTGTGATATTGACACAGGAAAGAAAAATAGACCAGTGGAACAGAATAGACTTCAGCAGCAGAGCCGTTCATATATAGTAACTTGATATATGACAAAGGTGACACAGCAGTGCGGTGTGGAAAGGGTCGTCTTTTATAATAGATGATGCTGGATCAATTGGATATCCACATGGGGAAAAAACAACAACTCGACCTTCATTTCTTGCCATGATAGAAAAATCAATTCCAAGTGACTGTAGATCTAAATGTGAAAAATAATAAAGCTTTAATAAGAACAATGACAGATTTCATAAATAGGTCACAAAAGGCTCTATCCATAAAGGAAACCATTTGATAAATGAAACTGTGTTCAAATGATACCAATGTATGAGTGAAAGGCCAAGTCATAGAGGATTCATACCAAGGATATGTAAAGAATTCCTACAGATCAAGAAGGAAAAGACATACAATCCATGGTCAGAGTTTTAAAAGTCAACTTGTCCTACCAAGCCTATAATGAAAATTAGTAGAAGCATGCCCCATTCTTTTAACCCTACATTTATTCTTCATAGAGGCAGTCCTTCTCACCTGTAGCTTTTTATTTATTATACTATATATGTTTTGTTTTATTTATGTCTGTATTTCTAAGTAAGACTATTATAGTTCTTTGTCTTTTTTTCTTTTTTTTCAGTTTTAGATATTTATTGACTTCCTGTTATAGAAGATGAGTTGTTAACTCTTAAATGATCCAACCCTCTACCCCTGTAGAAATACTCAAACTTCCCTGACCCTATCCTGATTTAGAAATATTTTAGTTTTGGGTTAGGTCATTATTTCATTGTTTATGTTATGACTAAATTTTATTCACAGCTGTGAGATTCCATGATTACGTTTCTTCTTTTTTACAACTTTTTGTTTTTCCTAGAGTTGATTTATTTATTTAGTTTGTTAGTGTTCAGTGTAAGCATCCATATAATCTCCAGCAGAGGTGTGTAAACCTCTCATTTTCAAATATAAATTTATTTATTTTATTCTTATATTTCTGTAGACATACCCCTGAAATCTTCCATTCTTCCATTCTTACCTAGGCTAGTTACTCTCTGTTTCTTCTGGGTGCCTGTCATCCTGGAATCCCTCTTCTTTATCATCATGGAAATTCCTTTTGTGTCTGTCCCATGTTTGAGCTCCTGTTTCTTGTATGCCATATTTTCCTCTTTCTTGGTTTATTCTTTTGTTTTGGTGGAGCAGATTCTCTAGTCACTTCCTGAGAAAAGGTAAATGGGTAGTCAGATTTTTGAGACCTTGCATATTCTCCTCTTCCCACTTGGTTGTTAGTTTGGGTGTAGAATTCTAGGTTGGAAATCCTTTTTTTTTTTTTTTTTGCAGTACACGGGCCTCTTACTGTTGTAGCCTCTCTCGTTGCGGAGCACAGGCTCTGGACGCGCAAGCTCAGCAGCCGTGGCTCACGGGCCCCGCTGCTCCGCGGCATGTGGGATCTTCCCGGACTGGGGCACGAACCTGTGTCCCCTGCATTGGCAGGCGGATTCCCAACCACTGTGCCACCAGGGAAGCCCTGGAAATCATTTTAACAGAATTTTGAAGGCATTGTTCCATTGCTTTCTAGCTTCCAGTGTTACTCCTGAGCACTCCAGTGCCATTCTCATTCCTGATCCTTTGTAGGTATTCCTGTTTAGTCTTCTTTAGAAGCTTCAAATCCTTGGCATTTCAATTTGTTTGTTATAATGTGCCTTGGTATGGATCTTCATTGAGCCAGTGTGCTTGGTTCAAAAGTGTGTCCTTCCAATCCAAAAACTGTTTTCCAGTTCCTTTTTTTTTAACATCTTTATTGGAGTATAATTGCTTTACGATGTTGTGTTAGTTTCTGCTGTATAATAAAGTGAATCAGCTATATGTATACATATATCCCCATATCCCCTCCCTCTTGCATCTCCATCCCAACCCTCTAGGTGGTCTCAGAGCACCGAGCTGATCTCCCTGTGCAATGCAGCTGCTTCCCACTAGCTATCTTTTTTACATTTGGTAGTGTATATATGTCAATGCTACTCTCTCACTTCTTGAAAAGTCTTGAATTATTTCTTTGATAATTTTAGCTGATTAATTTTCTCTTTTTTTTCTGGAACTCTCATTTGGAGCAGTACCTCTTGGACTGATTCTCTAGTTTTCTTTTTTTGAGGTTTTTTGGTCTCTTTCTGGGAAGATTTCTTCAACTTTATCTTTGAATTCATCCTTTTTTTTTTTTCCTGTGTGTTTCAGCTATCATATTTTTAATTTCCAGGTGGTTGTTTTTTTGGGGGAGGGGGGTGTTTCTTTTTCTTTAATTACAAAAAATGTTATTTATTTATTTATTTTTTGGCTGCACTGCACAGCATGCAGGATCTTTGTTCCCCAACCAGCAGTGGAAGTGTGGAGTCTTAGCCACTGGACCAGAAGGAAAAGTCCCCTTGGGTTGTTCTTGAAATGTTTCATTTTCGTAGCTGGCTGTCACTAGGATATTAGTAATAGTTCTATGTGAATTTTTTTCCTGCTCCCTGGATTGTCTTTTTCTTATGGGTTTTTAAAAAATATTTGTTTATATTTTTCAGACATTTGGTGATACTGGGCTTTGCATTTCTATGCTTTAGGCACTGAAACACTTATTGGAAGTATTGTTTGAGTAGGCAGGACTTATTACAGTAGCATGACTTGGCTGGGTCATTTTTCTGAGAGATTTTTGATTCTTGGTGTCTGTAAGTCTTGTCTCTTGAGATGGTTTATTTTCCTAGAGAGAAATTCTGTACTCTCCAGCCTGTAGAGTTTACGTTTGGCTGCTGACTTTCCAGAATTTAGCACAGGAAGGTGCTGAGTCTCTTCATTTAGTGTGTAGACATGCACTTAATGTCTTCTCTTTCCTCAGCTGTGCCTTATGTGTCTCAATCCAGAGTTCTTCTGGCTCACCTTTTCCAGAGATGAAATCTGACCTCCAATATCTATTATGACAAGCTAGCCATCAGTCATATCCTTTTTTGTTGTCATGAATGTAGTATGTTATCTTTCTCTGGCTGCTTTCAAGATTCTTTTCTTTTTTAAAAACATAAAATTTTAAATGAGGTATAGGTGAGTTACATGTAAGATTAGATTACATGTAAGATTAGAGTATATGTGTATAGCATAATGATTCCATATTTGTATATGTTGCAAAGTGATTACCGCAGCCTAGTTAACATCCATACTTGGTTACAGTTTTTTTCCTTGTGATGAGTTTTAAAGTTTGCTCTCTCAGCAATTTCCAAATATGCAAATACAGTATTATTAACTATCGTTGCCATGCTGTTACATCCTCAAGACTTACTTATTTTATAACTGGAAGTTTGTACCTGTTGACCCCTTTTATCCATTTCTCCCCTCTACCCACCCCCCCAACCCCCCCTCTGCTGGCAGCCACCAGTCTCTTCTCTGTATCCGTGAGCTTGGGGTTTTTTCTGTTTGTTGTTTTTGAAGATTCCACAAATAAGTGAGATCAGAAGGTATTTGTCTTTCTTTGACTTATTTCACTTAGCATAATGTCCTCTAGGACCATCCATGTCGTTGAAAATGGCAAGGTTTCCCTTTTTTAATGGCTGAATAGTATTCATATATATACACACACACACACACACACACACCACATTTTCTTTATCCATTCATCAATTGATGGACACTTAGGTTGCTTCCATGTCTTGGCTATTGTAAATAATGCTGCAGTGAACATTGGGGTGCAGATATCATTTTTTCCCATTGTTTTTTTGTTCTTTTTTAACATCTTTATTGGAGTATAATTGCTTTACAATGATGTGTTAGTTTCTGCTTTATAACAAAGTGAATCAGTTATACATATACATATGTTCCCATATCTCTTCCCTCTTGCCTCTCCCTCCCTCCCACCCTCCCTTTCCCATCCCTCTAGGTGGTCACAAAGCACTGAGCTGATCTCCCTGTGCTATGCGGCTGCTTCCCATTAGCTATCTATTTTACGTTTGGTAGTGTATATATGTCCACGACACTGTCTCACTTTGTCACAGCTTACCCTTCCCCCTCCCCATATCCTCAAGTCCATTCTCTAGTAGGTCTGTGTCTTTATTCCCGTCTTGCCCCTAGGTTCTTCATGACCATTTTTTTTTTTTCCTTAGATTCCATATATATGTGTTAGCGTACGGTATCTGTTTTTCGCTTTCTGACTTACTTCACTCTGTATGACAGACTCTAGGTCCATCCACCTCACTACAAATAACTCAATTTTGTTTCTTTTTATGGCTGGGTAATATTCCATTGTATATATGTGCCACATCTTCTTTATCCATTCATCTGTTGATGAACACTTAGGTTGCTTCCATATCCTGGCTATTGTAAATAGAGCTGCAATGAACATTTTGGTACATGACTCTTTTTGAATTACGGTTTTCTCAGGGTATATGCCCAGTAGTGGGATTGCTGGGTCGTATGGTAGTTCTATTTGTAGTTTTTTAAGGAACCTCCATACTGTTCTCCATAGTGGCTGTATCAATTTACATTCCCACCAACAGTGCAAGACTGTTCTCTTTTCTCCACACCCTCTCCAGCATTTATTGTTTCTAGATTTTTAAATGATGGCCATTCTGACTGGTGTGAGATGACATCTCATTGTAGTTTTGATTTGCATTTCTCTAATGATTAGTGATGTTGAGCATTCTTTCATGTGTTCGTTGGCACTCTGTATATCTTCTTTGGAGAAATGTCTATTTAGGTCTTCTGCCCATTTTTGGATTGGGTTGTTTGTTTTTTTTAATTGAGCTGCATGAGCTGCTTGTAAATTTTGGAGATTAATCCTTTGTCAGTTGCTTCATTTGCAAATATTTTCTCCCATTCTGAAGGTTGTCTTTTGGTCTTGTTTATGGTTGCGGATATCGTTTTTAGTTACTCTTCTTGTTTTCTTCAGATAAATACTTGGAAATGGAAATGCTGGATCATATGGTAGTTCCATTTTGAATTTTTTGAGGAAACTGCACACTGTTTTCTATAGTGGCTGCACCAGTTTATTGCATTGGCCAAAAGTTTCATTCATTTTTCTCCATAAGATGGCTCTAGTAGCAGTTAGTTGTCTTTAACTTCATTCCAAACAATTTTGTTAGATTATATGTGACAGCTGTCATATCAGCATGCATTTAAAAAAAAGGCTTACCAAAATTGGTGAATTTTTGTGTAGCCATTTTAGTACTGAAGATGGAAGAAAAACATTTTTGGCCTATTATGCTTTATTGTTTCAAGAAAGGTAAACATGCAACTGAAACACAAAAAAAGATTTCTGCAGTGTATGGAGAAGGTGCTGTGACTGATCGAACATGTCAAAAATGGTTTGCGAAGTTTTGTGCTGGAGATTTCTTGCTGGATGATGCTCCATGGTTGGGTAGACCAATTGAAGTTGATAGTGATCAAAGCGAGACATTAATTGAGAACAATCAGCGTTATACCATGGAGATAGCCGACATACTCAGACTATCCAAATCAAGTGTTGAAAATCATTTGCACCAGGTTGGTTATGTTAATCGCTTTGATGTTTGGGTTCCATATAAGTTAAGCGAAAAACACCTTCTTGACTGTATTTCCGCATGCAAGTCTCTACTTAAACATAATGAAAATGTTCCATTTTAAAAACAAATTGTGACGGGCAATGAAAAGTGGATACTGTGCGGTAATGTGGAACGGAAGGAAGAGATTGTGGGGCAAGTGAAATGAACCACCACCATCCACACCAAAGGCCAGTCTTTATCCAGAGAAGGTGATGTTGTGTATATGGTGGGATTGGAAGGGAGTCCTCTGTGATGAGCTCCTTCTGGAAAACCAAATGATTATTTCCAACAAGTACTGCTCCCAATTAGACAACTAAAAGCAGCACTCAACGAAAAGCGTCCAGAATTAGTCAACAGAAAACGTATAATCTTCCATCAGGATGATGCAAGACCGCATGTTTCTTTGATGACCAGGCAAAAACTGTTACAGCTTGGCTAGGAAGTTCTGATTCATCCTCCATATTCATCAAACATTGCACCTTTGGATTTCCATTTACTTCAGTCTTTACAAAATTCTCTTAATGGAAAAGATTTCGGTTCCCTGGAAGACTGTAAAAGGCACCTGGAACAGTTCTTTGCTCAAAAAGATAAAAAATTTTGGGAAGGTGAAATTATGAAGTTGCCTGAAAAATGGCGGAAGGTAGTGGAACAAAAGGGTGAATCCGTTTTTCAATAAAGTTCTTGGTGAAAATGAAAACTGTGTCTTATTTTTACTTAAAAACCGAAGGCACTTTTCGGCCAACCCAGTACCTTCCCACCAGCAGTGTAGGAGGGTTCCCTTGTCTCCACATCCTTGCCAACACTTCGTATTTCTTGTCTTTTTGATAATAGCCACTCTAACATGTATGAGGTAAGGTTTTTTTTTTAATCTTTGGTTTTCAGCAGTTTGACTATGATGTACCTAGGTATGATCATCTTTGTACTTATCCTGTTTGGGGACATCAGTGAGCTACTTCAATCTGTAAATTTATGTCTTTCACCAGTGTTTAGAATTTTCTTCCTATTGCTTTTTCAATTTTTTTTTCTTTCTCCTTTTTCTCTCCTTCTATGACTCCAAATTCATTTATGTTAGACTACTTAATAGTGTCCAACAGACAACTGCTTTTCAGTATTTTTCTATTTTTTATTTGGAATAATTTTTTGATCTATCTTCAGTACTTTCTCCATTCTGCTGTTAAGCCCATACGGTGAATATTTTATTTTAGAAAGTGAATTTTTCAGTTTTGCTATTTGCATTTGGCTCTTCTTTATATCTCTGCTGAAATTTACAATTTTTTCCTTTATTTATAAGTTTATTTTCCCTTGGTGTCTTGAACATACTTGCAGGTAGCTGCTTTAAGATCTTTGTCAATTCCAATACCTGGGTTACCTTGTGGTTGGTCTCTATTGATTGTCTTTTCTCTTGAGTATGGGTAACATTTTCTTGTTTCTTCCTATGCTTAGAAATTTTCTGTTATATACTGCATACTGTGAATGATACATTATAGTGACTCTGGGGTTTAGTGTATTTTTCTGGAGAGTGTTAATATTTTGGTTATTATTTGTATTAGCAAGCAATTAACTTGGCTGAACTGAAATCTAAATTATGTCTCCCCACAGAGGATGGCAGCTGATGTCTCTAAGTCATTTTAGTCTTACCTGGACTGCTTAGAGTCTGATCCACTCTTGCATAGAACAGTGACCAGTCAGAGACATGGGTAGAGTTCTTTGTGGTTCTCTCTCTTTGTGGTTCTCTCTCTTTGTGGTTCTTTATTTTCCAGTATGTGCCTTCTTACTTTTCAGCTGCTTTGGTGGCTCCAAACTCTGCTTTTCAAGCCAGTAAGATTTGCATCTTTTGATTCACATTTCAGCTGCTCTGTACAGCTCAATCTAGGGGTTTTCCCTCAGGCAAAAGCTGTAAAAACAGGAAACCCATCCACTTCTACTTCCTCCTTCCAAATATTGTCTCCTAACCAGATTCTGCCTATTTTTGGCTGCTCAAGTGCCTTCAGGTAGTTGTTATTTATATTTTTTTCCAGAATTTATTGTTGTCTGAGGGAATGTTGGTGTGATAAGAGGTATTCTGTTATTACTCATGGCAGGATTTGTTTGTTTTAAAAAGTAAAAATCTCATGTATTTATATTAATATTTCCAGTTCAATTCAGAACTATAAGGTTTTTATTTACATCTGTATCTTCTTTCTTCTATACCAAGAATTGTGGTTCTGAAGGACATAAAGCAGATGATAGAATTAGAATATCACATAATTATTTATTTACTCCTTTCTGTATCTTACACACACAGCAGTCTCAACAATGTGTACTATCACAATGACCAAAGAGATTATGGAAAATAGTTAAAACATTTTTTGCTTGTGCTTTCCATGAATTTCCATAGCACAGTTTTTTAAAAAATTGTGTTAACAACTTTGCGTGCATTTAGCCATTAAATTTTATACTCTCTTCCTTGTACTTCTCATTTAGTCTTTATCAACAAGTAGATAATAATATTGCTTGCCATAAATTGTTAGGTTGAAACTATTCATTTTGGTTGTCTAAAGCTTATTCTCTAGATTCTTTCGGAAGGGCTCATGGGAGCCAGTGTTTCCCAATTTTTGGCCTTACGTTAAGTTTATCTGTGTCTTCCATGTGATAAAAATCAATTTTACCAAATATAAGACAGATTTTAATTCAGATTTTCTTTCTTGAATATCTGAAATATGTTACTCTGTTTTCTTCTGGCATAAATAAAGTGTTGCCTTTGAAAAGTTAGATGTTGGCC
Source organism: Phocoena phocoena (assembly GCF_963924675.1). Lineage (NCBI taxonomy): Eukaryota > Metazoa > Chordata > Mammalia > Artiodactyla > Phocoenidae > Phocoena > Phocoena phocoena. Next base: position 53,866,805 of record NC_089225.1, on the reverse strand, counting down.
TTCTGGGCTGAGTTCTTAAGTGTACACAGTGCTTTGGTCAGTAGTTTCAGGTTTTGTTTTTTTCAAGAAAGTTTTCTTGAATTATAGTCTTTACTATTTATTCTCTTATGGTAGTGCTCTTTAAAGACTTCTGTTATCTGAATGTTGGATCCTTGTTACTTCATTAAGTTGTTGCTTTCTCTCATCCTTTTAATCTCTTCATTTCTTTTGATTTCGAAACTGTTCCTCCATTTTACCTTCTCATTCTCTTAAAGCATTATCTGTTGTATGTATTTTCTCTTGTGTTCATTCAGGCTTAATCTTCATTTCTTTTATTTTTTTTGCGGTACGCGGGCCTCTCACTGTTGTGGCCTCTCCCGTTGCGGAGCACAGGCTCCAGATGCGCAGGCTCAGCGGCCATGGTTCACGGGCCCAGCTGTTCCGCGGCATGTGGGATCTTTCCGGACCAGGGCACGAACCCATGTCCCCTGCATCGGCAGGCAGACTTCCAACCACTGTGCCACCAGGGAAGCCCCTAATCTTCATTTCTGAAAAAAATTTTTTCAATTTCTAATGCTTTCCTGAGTTCTGTTACCTTATTTCTGAGTTTTTTGAAATCTGATTTATGTTGTTCTTGCACGTCTTGAGTCATTTTTGTAATGACTTTTATCTCATTTTGAAGTAGTTATAATTTTCACCTATTTCGTGGGCATATGTTTCTGGTATGCTTTTATTATCAGGATGTAATTCTGTATCTTTTTTTTTTTTCCTTATAATTTCATAGGATTGACCTACATCATTTTCTGTTGCTTACTTTTTTATGGTTTAGGATGGCATTTCTTACAGAGCCCCCTCTACTGTTGTTTTTGGGAACTCTTCAAAAGTGTGGCATTTGGGGCTTCCCTGGTGGCGCAGTGGTTGAGAGTCCACCTGCCGATGCAGGGAACACGGTTTCATGCCCCGGTCTGGGAAGATCCCACATGCCACGGAGCGGCTGGGTCCGTGAGCCATGGCCGCTGGGCCTGCGCGTCTGGAGCCTGTGCTCCGCAACGGGAGAGGCCACGACAGTGAGAGGCCCGCGTACCACAAAAAAAAAAAAAAAAAAGTGTGGCATTTGCTTTCTATGATTTCTAAGGCTTTGTTCTCTTCCCCACTATTCTCATTCCTTAATCTTCATTGTACCTAATGTGCTCAGTTTTGATTCCATGCTCAGTAGCTTATCCTCATTGTGACACTGTTAGTGAAGGATCAGTTTTAAGAGTTCATAGAGGCTAACTGCCCCAACTTCAGACTTCAGGAAAATGCAGAAACCCAGTTATAGCTGTTTTGGGAGTCTCTGTTCTCAGATGTGTCAGACACTCTGTTTTCTTCTGCTGCTTCTCATACCATGCAGGTTCTATGGTTGTTGGTGATTTGTTCCCACTTGCTGTTTTAGGGAGATTTATGTAGATTTCCTTGTCACCCAATTTTGTTGTAAATGTTGTATGTGGGTTTGGGGATTTAGGGATGCTCAGAAAAGTTGCCACTGCCTCCATTGTCCTTGAATCTTTATAATTTATCACTTATCAATTGCTGTTTATGGTGTTCTCTTTTTCAAGTTTGATAATCTTGCCCTAATTAGATTATAATTCCTCTAGTGCTTGAATCTTAGTTCAAATGCTATTTTGTGTTGAAAATAGCCTTTACAGTGTCCAGCATATCACTGGACATATATGCAATGTATCATATCAGTCATCAGTTTGGAAATTAGTCAGTCTAAGGGTAATTATAGGCTAACTTGCAACCTTGTAATGGTAGTATTAGCAGCTACTCTGACAAATTGAAGGGAAACGGGTACCACCTAGCCTGCTTGTACATGAAGTTCATTCATATGTCATCTTTGGCATATATGCTATAGTCTGCCTGGTCTAAACATTCCTGGAAGACATTGATCTAATGTACTGATGGTCCAAAAAAGTCGACAAAGTAATAACCATCATAGAAACATTGGAAGCAGAAAATGTTATCCGCCATAGTGATAGTTCATTACTGTCACAGTTCAAAAAATATTGTAAAGGAAATTTAAACTCTTTGAGTGACACAGTTAAAATGGTCAAGTTAGTAAAAGATTTTTTTAAAAGGCTAAACCCAAACAAACAGAAACCAGAGATTGACCAGTTTGTTAATATGAAGAGGCAAAGGGGTGTAGGTGAGATATGATGGAATTTCATAAGATTGTGATAAAAATTAAGGAACACAAATAATACTTTCAGTTAAAGGAGGCATTAGTTTTTATACATTGGGTAGTAATTTTAGGGATCTTTTTATCCTAACAACATCTCACTTCCTTTGCTTCTGAATTTGATATTCTAAAAAGTCAGCTAACACAAGTCAGTTCCTGAAACACAGCAGAACTTTATTGATTTGATAAAACTTTCCAAGTGTAGTGTTAAGAAGTTGGTGTTTCTTATTTTTACTTCATTTGTCTTCCCTATTTAAAGGAATCATATTTTATTTTTAATTATAAAGATATTATTTACTTTGTAAAATGTTCCATTTAAAATTACTCCTAATTTTTACCTTTTTAAAAATTTTCAACAGGCCTCAACAAATAATGAAAGCTCTAATCACAGTTTTGGAAGCTTGGGATCTTTGAGTGACAAAGAATCAGAGGTAAGTAACTTCATTTTAAATATGGTGCTATTAATAAGTAAAAGTTGGAATCACTGTTGTTTTTTTTAATTAATTTTTTTCCTTCTTTAATACTTGTGCTAAAGGTTAATCCTTGTTAAGTTTTTTGTAGGAGCATTTTATTCTGTTTTATGAAGCAGAGCATTCAAACCGAAGACTGTATTGGACATTAGAAAGAAAATATAGTTTCTTTGGTTATGTAGGTGAACTTGTACATTAATGGTATTGACAGATATTCTTAATTACTAGCCGTTCATAATTCTAAGAGATGAACGTGGTTTTGCAATACGTTGTATTTTGCAGTTTTCTATTATTTCTTGTTCTACTTCCCTCTTAGTTTGGTCCTGAGTAAAGGTTTGTTTACTTTCTGAGATACAGAAACACATTTTTTTTCTTTTTTTGAAATTTCTTGTGGGATTTCATGCTGTTGGTTTTCACTTTACATATTTTAAAATATCTGAAAAATCCCCTCCTCCCCCACCCACTTACTCTCTCCACTAAGAAAATATATGGAATTTTATAAGTAGGTATTTGGATCCATGGTATAGTTCACGTTGAGCATGATATTCTTGATGGCATTTTAAAAAATGTTTAGACAGGAGGTTCTTTGGGTAGTAGCATTCATTTGTTGATGCTGCAACTTCACTTTTTGCAGATACAGTCTGTAATATTTCCTCTTCTCAGATTATGGAGTTCTGTCACTTTTCAACATTTGTGTGTGTGTGTGTGTGTGTGTGTGTGTGTGTGTGTGTGTGTGTGTGTGTTTTTCCCTGTCAATGTTAACTTCTGCTTGATCCATTTTAGTCTTTTTTCTGCTTGGGTTAGTATAGATATATCACCATGATAATAATACCATAGGTCATTAGCACCCAGTAACTCTTAGGCATTTGGTTTTGGTATTCAGTGGAAGGGGAATATCAAAGGTGGCATCTTTTTAAGCCCTGTGTTATTGAAAGCATCTAGGAATCTCTAGGTAGACAGTTTTGTGGAGTTCTGTGCAGGCACCCTGACACTCCAAAGGAGTGTGGCATAGGGCTCTCACTCATCAGGCTTTCCCTTCCACAGAGACAACTGGCAGGCAGCTGAAAGGACTGTGCAAGTGACGGGACTTTATCTGCAGTAGGTTCCCTTGAGGTAAGCGTTAGTAGCCCCTGTAGCACCAGATTATCACAGTTTAGTTTTTATCAAATTAACACACATTAAGTCCTTAAAAATTGTAGGTTTAGATCTTGTCAAAGTACATTTTTTTCAAAAACCATATCAAGAATGTTTTCACTTTATATTTCCTGGATTTTGGAACATTTCTTGATACTTCCACAGATTGGGTCTATATAGTAATTTCACATGCCTCCGCTTTTCGTAGGCTTTTATGTTATGAAGGGCAATAAAATAATTTTAGATATTTCTCTTTCCTGTTCACCAAATCTAGTGTTTCTGATGGATTTTTTAAATAGAAAAACATAGTAAAAGTTAGACCACGTGTAATGGTTATATATTTCTATGTTCTTTATAGGTATCTGTATTCCCAGTATGAGTTGGTAGATGCAATATTTGAATTCTTACAAAAGAATCAGTTTGTAAGAAAATACCACTTCCCTTAAAAGAATTCTAAGGCTCACTTTTGGCTATGTTCTTAGGTTAAAAACCATTTTTTTTTAAAGACCATAATGGTATTTGCACTAAAATACAATTTGGTTCACCATTGGATGTACTTAGCTTTATTTGTGTAGAAATTTTGACATTTGGGGACACAATAGAAAAATCTTAAAATTTTCTGGCTTTTGCTGTTTTGTGTTCTGTATCTGGAATTTCTGCAAAATAATGGTTAAGTGGCATAATATTTTGGAAATGACTATGAATTATATGTTTTCCTTAAAATTTGAAGAAGGAAATTGGGGGGGTGGTCTGTCTTTCCATTTAAGAAGTGATTTGTCTGGAAAATGGTTCCCAGGTTTTATTTCTGTACTAGATGCCTTAATGGACTCCCTTGGGGTGAAATTTCGTATACATCTCGATATAGATATTCCTATAAGTCATGAATAAAGTTGTTGGCAGTAAACAGCTGCAGGATAGAAGTACTTCTTTTTTTCCCCAGTACACCTAACAGTAAAGTTTATGTAGTATTTCGTTGTCTGCTGATGTCATTTTATTCTTTTGGTAATCCATCCCCTGAACCATCACATTTTAAAAAATAACGGTTTTTGTTTTTATGGACAAATAGTGCTGAAAGGTTTATTATTATTATTTTTTAATAGTAGTTCTCTACCACTCACCCTTACCCCACCTCGCTCTCCATTCTCTTAGCTTTTCTTCCTGGTATTTATTTCCACATTTTAATATAAATAATATGCATATCTTTTGATTCATCAATTGGACATTATCTGTGACTTCCTCTTAGTATTTATGAAGATGTTAACCTACTAATAACCCTCTGCTTTCTATCCTCTTCTTAATACTGTTTTCAGACACTCAGAACCCTCTTGTTTTCATCTGTCCTTTTACTATTAAAAGTGAAAAGCATCTGATATTCACTGTTGGGTTGATTAAATCTACTTCAACTGAAAATTTTCACTGCAGTTTATATATGAATTAAACTTGCCTTTTATTTCTAAATGTAGAATTGTTAAACAGAAAGGTTTTTTTTTTTTATAATGAAATCGTCTAGTAGATAGGAAGGTGTTGGTCTTGTTTTGCTTTATTTTACATCACTGTAGGTTTATTCAACGGGCTCCAAAATTTTTCAGTAAGCATTTGTTACATATCTATTATCTTCTAGCCTCTGTGCCCAAGCACGGAGTATATAAAGATGAATAGGATACAATTCTGCTTTCACATGAGATCAGTGTCTAGTAGGACAAACTGTTTCATAAACAGTGTGAGCTATGCTATAATAGATGTAAGCACAAGGTACTGTAGGAGCAAAGAGCAAGAAACCCCTAATTCCATCTGCCTGCAGGCGAGAGGTAGGGAAGGAAGAGAAAGAGAGGTCTTCCCTCAAAGAACAGATGATAGGGACTTCCCGGGTGGCGCAGTGGTTAAGAATCCACCTGCCAATGCAGGGGACACGGGTTCAAACCCTGGTCTGGGAAGATCCCACATGCCGCAGAGTAACTAATCCCATGCACCACAACTACTGAGCCTGCGCGCTAGAGCCTGCATGCCACAACTACTGAAGCCCACACACCCTAGAGCCTGCATGCTGCAACTAGTGAGCCCACACAGCACAACTACTGAAACCCGCACGCCTAGAGCCCATGGTCTGCAACAAGGGAAGCCACCGCAATGAGAAGCCCGCACATTGCAACGAAGAGTAGCCCCTGCTTGCCACAACTAGAGAAAGCCTGTGCACGGCAACAAGACCCAACACAGCCAAAATAAATAAATAAGTTAATTAATTAATAAAAAAACTAGTCTCTTTATCTTAAAAAAAAATAGAACAGGTGATAGTTAAGTTGTTAAGAAAGCCTGTGGATTCATCCCAGAGGACAAGGGCAAAGTATGAGAAGAAAGCAGGCAGAGGCACTAAGATGTGCTTTTGCTTTTCCATGGAAGCATGGCACATAGTTTTGTTCAAGATGTAAGGCAGTGGTTCTCAATCCTAACTGCCTTTTAGCTCACCTGAGGAGCTTAAAAAAAAAAAAACCAAGCTGCCTGGGTGATTCATCTGGTTTGTAAACTTCTGGTATAGAGAAGATATGTAAGAATGGTGAAAGATAGGCAGGGGTCAGGGTTTGAATGCTCTTGTATTTCATAGTAAGGGATTTGGACTTCTTTCTAGGAGATGAAAGGAGAGGAAACAAAACAAGTAGAGATGAAGAAGGCTCCCTCAGGGGGCAATGTATAGGATAGGATGGGAGGGAGGTGATACCTAAGTTGGAAAGACCATTTAGTTAAGGAGTGCTGCTGCCTTTACAAAACTCCAAGGTTTAACAGGAAGAAAAACTTCAAGTGGGGGTTCTAATTACAGTGTTCTCAAGTTTGCCTTTTGGGCTCTGCCTTCTTTGGATTTTGTAACTATTGATGATATCACCACTCAGGCCCATGCTTCTCAAACTTTAATACGCAAGTGAATTACCAAGGATTCTTACAGGTCTGGAGTGAGTGTTTGCATTTCTGACAAGCTCTCAGATTCCACTAGATTTTAAAAGTAGAAGCAGTAGGGCTTCCCTGGTGGTGCAGTGGTTGGGAGTCCACCTGCCGATGCAGGGGACACAGGTTCGTGCCCCGGTCTGGGGGGATCCCGCATGCCGCGGAGCAGCTGGGCCCATGAGCCATGGCCACTGAGCCTGCGCATCTGGAGCCTGTGCTCTGCAGCAGGAGAGGCCACAGCAGTGAGAGGCCCACGGACCGCAAGGGAAAAAAAAAAAAAAGTAGAAGCAGTAGAGTTTGAAGACTGAATGAGGGTAAAGAAGGAAAGGGAGGAGCCTAGGATTATTTAAAGGTAGCTAGCTTTAGGTGAATGGTAGTGGTTTTGAGTGAGATAGACAACACAGAAAGAAGATGAATAGGTTAGCATAGAAGGTAATGAATTAAATTCTGGACAGCACTGAGTTTGAATACTTATGAAATGACCAAGGCAGAGGAGCTGTCTGGAGCTCAGGAAGGAGGTCAGGCTAAAGATGAAGACTTAGTGGGTCTTGGCATACAAACAGTGCTAAGACATTATTTGCCCTTTTACAGTAATGCTAAGACATATTTGGCTTTTTTTTTTTTTTTTTTCTGTACGCGGGCCTCTCACTGTTGTGGCCTCTCCCGTTGCAGAGCACAGGCTCCGGACGCGCAGGCTCAGTGGCCATGGCTCACGGGCCCAGCCGCTCCGCAGCATGTGGGATCCTCCCAGACTGGGGACGAACCTGTGTCCCCTGCATCGGCAGGCAGACTCTCAACCACTGCTCCACCAGGGAAGCCCTGGCTTTTTAACTTTCATTTCTCCATGAGTTTACAGTGAAAATTTCCAAAGGCTGTAAGACATGTGATGATATCATTATTCTGATGATTTATGGATTGTGTATTCTGGTGTTCTAAAATTTTTTTAGTTTTAAATCCCAAAATGGTAAGGAACAGTAGTTATATCCCACATAAGAAAGGCTCTTTGGGGAACTCAAGAGTTTTTAAGAGTTTGTAGACGGGTTTTGAGACCCAGAAGTTTAAAAACTGCTTTTGCAGATGAACTCATCCTGATAGTGTGTGTAATGCTAGGAAATGTGAGCAGGCGAGACGTGTGTGCTAGAGAAAGAGTAGTAGCAGGTAAGGAGGTGGATAAAAGATGAGAAAGAAGAGGAGGAGAATAATGAGTAGAATTAAAGGTTATGGAAATCAATTAAGATAATGACTAAAAAGTGACTAAGAGTTTGTCACTTAGGCTTACTTTTAGTAGACTAATGGGAGCAAGATGCCAGATATTAGTTGATTAAGGAGCACTTGGAAAGTGAGCATATATTGACTACTCTTGGAAGAATCTTGACTGTGAAGAAAAGGAGGCAGTATCCAGAGTCTAACAGACTTGACCTATTATGTGCTAGGGAAAGGATTATAGCAGACCTGTGATGGGATAAGGACAAGCAAAGTGCTGAAGAGAGAGGAGAAACTAAACTAAACTTTTTTTTTTTTTTTTTTTTTGGCTGCGTTGGGTCTTCGTTGCTGCGTGCGGGTTTTCTCTAGTTGCGGTGAGTGGGGACTACTTTTCTTTTAGGTGCGTGGGCCTCATTGCGGTGGCTTCTCTTGTTTTGGAGCACAGACTCTAGGTGCACGGGCTTCAGTAGTTGTGGCTTGTGGGCTCTAGAGCGCAGGCTCAGTAGTTGTGGCACACGGGCTTAGTTGCTCTGCGACATGTGGGATCTTCCCTGACCAGGGATCGAACCCGTGTCCCCTGCATTGGCAGGTGGATTCTTAACCACTGTGCCACCAGAGAAGTCCCTACTGTTTATTTTTGATCCAAGTGCCTTTGGGGATTTTTGAGCTATTTAAGATTAAGGATTTTAATTTATAGATATACAGAAGCTAGGACTGTTGTTGCATCTAGACATTTAAACTTAGATGCACTTTCAGAATTGTAATGATTGTAATGAAAGAGGAATATAATATGGATACAGTGCCTTGATTGTCTTAATTTACCTGTAATGTTGATTAATGAAGCCCATTTTATGAAAGAAGATCTAATTAACTTTCTCATTTGAATTTAGTTTCTAGAAGTAGTCTTGGTATTTAAATCAGATTTTTCCCCTCCTTATTTGAATTGAAGTTATGGAGTTAATTAATGCTTTGTTCTGTTCTTTTTAAAAAATAATTTTTAAAGGCCACATTATGTGTGAGTTCTTATTTTCATATTTTGGAGGAAGTAGAAATTAAGAATACTAGAGAATTAGAACTAAAACTACCTTAGACCTAGCTTGGGGGGGCATTATTTTCATTTTTAGAACAAGTCATATTATTTATATAGTTCTTCAATAGTTTTTTAATTTAAAAAATCTTTTTTGATATTTAAAATTATATATGGACATATATAATTGATTAAATGGGATGGCTCTGATGTTAGTGAATTGGCTGGATTAAGAAATGAGCATTTCCAGTTTTCACCTAGTTTTTATATACATCCCCATCTCTACTTTTTTATATTTGCTTTTTGCCTTCTAAATAGTGTTTAGCTGAAATGTTTCCTCAAGAAGCAGTTAGTTACCTTAGATTGATTGGAAGTTATGATTTTATTTGAAAATAGAGATAATACCAGCATAAAATTTCAGATGGATTTTTGAAAATTCATTTAAGTTTTATATATATATATGTAAAATATATATATGTAAAAATATTTTTTTAATATATATGTATATATATCTTATAACCTGGACAAATCTTGTCTTTAATGTCTTAGTCTGAGCACCCAATAAGAAAGAAAACTTGTAAAATGAATTTAGTGATGTATAGTTAAGTGTGGCTGAAAGTTAACATTTTTATGCCTATTTCCCCCTAAATGAATTACCTTATTTTTTACTTTATTCTGTTTAAATCTGTTCAGCTTCTAAAGATTGTTAGATACCTAGTTTAATGCCCTCATCAATTTTAAGAAATATTCTTTGTGTCCTGTAACCTACATTATTTTCTGAAATGTTTTAGCCTGATAAATGCCCTTTGTGGTGTTCTGTTTGATTGGTTCCTCTGTCTTCTCCTTATCTTCATTTTGGCAGTATTTTCTCATTGATTTCTTCTTACTGTATTATTAGGTGAGGTTAGTAAGATTTTGTAACAGCAATAAAGGCATTTTCTCAGTAAGGAAATAAGTTTGTTTTTTTCTCTCTCTGTTAAGACTAATAATCAAACTTAGAAATTATAGTTCCTGTGAAATACCTGGAATTACTTTGTAAATTTTCATTTTATTTAAAAAGAGAAAACTATTTAATTCTGCCACTAAACATTAAAGGACACACTCTTTTTTGTTGTTGTTGTTGATGGAACCTGAGCCCCCTGCAGTGAAGGGCGGAGGAAGTCCCTAAAGGTCGAGCTCTTACAGGAAGTATATTCAGCTAGAGTTATGGAGTGTCTAACTCTAAAATGTGTTATATGACAGAGTCCACAGCAAAGGAAGTAGGTCTATCCTGGTTGAATATATACATCCTTAGTCTCCTGGAAGGAAAAATACTGTAAATCAAATGGCCTGATACTGGCTGACTCTGTGCCCCTGTTTCCATAAAGGTGGAGGACTATGTGTGTCAGAATCACCTTTTCAAAATCAAAGCACTTAGGCTCCCTTCTTGGAAACTCTGATAATACTCTGTCTAGATAATTTTTGATTTCTCATAGATCAATAAATCTTGAAATATTGATTCTGTAGGCCATTTAATAAGAAAGCAAACAAACAGCTGTTAAATGTTTCCCGTTTTAAAAGTACATTTAGTGTGGGTGGGTGGTTTTTAGAGCAAGAAGGTTCTAAGCTGACTGTTGTAAACAAGATTCGAAGAGGAACATGCCATGTCATTTTAAGAATGAAGTGGACCCTGGTATAGCACTTAATCGTAGTAGATGCTCAGTAAATATTTGTTGAATAAATAAATTTAATAATGTACTTTAGTTGTAGTATAATATAAGGCAGTTTTTGTGTCAGCTACATGTGATTCTTATGTATTCATCAAAGCAAGCTTTCTCAACCTTAACATTATTGACATCTGGGGCCAGATAAGTCTCGGGGTGGGGAGGGAGTTGTCATGTGTAATGTAGGATGCTTAGCAGCATCTCTACATGATGCATTAGATATCTGTAGCCCATCTCCCTACCCCTAAGTTGTGGCAACCAAAAATGTCTCCAGATATTGCCGTATATCCTCGGGGGGTAGAGGCAGATCTCCTCTAGTTGGGAACCACCCCATTAATGAAGGAGGGAAAATAAAGTTGTAGCATGTTACCTGTGGAGCTAGATTACAGCTCTATAAGTTTCACATCTCTGGGTATGAAAACAGAAGCCCAGAGAGGTTAATTTGCCCACAGATAGTAAGTTAATAGTCAAAGTTCTAATTTTAAAGTGTCTGTCTTATTTCAAAGTGATGTTCTCAACTATTGTTCTATACTCTTTCTGTATAACTAATGTAGTATCTAACTTATTAGTTAGATAAATGACCCTAGTTAGTCTTTTGAAAAAAGTGGTATTCTTTTTTGGAAATATTTAGATTTAAGATGGTTTATAGTTTGCCAATCCAAGATATGCCTGGACTGGCAGCACTTCACAGATTTTTTTCCTGATAAATATGCTTTTAGACAAGTACATTCAGCACAAGTTGACATTACTGAACAATTTGGTTTCAATATCTTATACAGGTGTACCTTAGAGATATTGGAGGTTTAATTCCATGCCACCATAATAAAGCAAATATTGAAATAAAGCAAGTCACATGAATTTTTTGGTTTCACGGTGCATATAAACATTATGTTTACACTATACTGTAGTCTAAGTGTGCAGTAGCATTATATCTGAAAAAACAATGTACCTACTTTAATTTAAAAATATTGTATTGCTGAAAAAAAATGCTAACCATCTTCTGAGCTTCAGCAAGTTGTTATCTTTTTGCTGGCGGAGGGTCTTGCTTCAGTGTTGATGGCTGCTGACTGATCAGGGTGGTGGTTGCTGAAGGTTAGGGAGGCTGTGGCCGTTTTAAAAATAAAACAACAGTGATGTCTGCACATTGACTCTTCCTTTCACCAACAACTTCTCTGTAGCAGCAACGCTGTTTGGTAGCATTTCCCCATGGTAGAACTTCCTTCAAAAGTGGAGTCAGTCCTCTCAGTCCCTGCTGCTGTTTTATAAACTAAGTTTATGTAATATTCTAAATCCTTTGTTGTCATTTCAACAGTCTTCACAGCATCTTCACCAGGAGTAGATTCCATCTCAAGAAACCACTTTCTTTGCTCATCCATAAGAAGCAACTCATCCATTAAAGTTTTATCATGAGATTGCCCCAATTCAGTCACATCTTCAGGCTCCACTTCTAATTTTAGTTTTCTTGCTATTTCCACCACACCTGCAGTTACTTCCTCCACTAAAGTCTTGAACCCCTCAAAGTTGTCCATGAGGGATGGAATTGACTTCTTCCGCATTCCTGTTAATATTGATATTTTGACCTCTTCCCATGGATCACAGATGTTCTTAATGGCATCTAAAATGGTGAATCCTTGCCAGGTTTTCAGTTTACTTTGCCCAGATCTATCAAAGGAATTATATCAAAGGAATTACTATGGCAGCTATAGCCTTATGAAATATATTTCTTAAATAATAAAACTTTTAAGTCAGAGTTACTCCTTGACCTATGGGCTGTAGAATGGATGTTGTGTTAGCAGGCATGAAAACAACATTAATCTTGTACATCTCCATCAGAGCTCTTGGGTGACCAGGTGCATTGTCAATAACCAGTAATATTTTGAAAGGAATCTCTTTTCTGAGCAGTGGACTCAACAGTAGCTTTAAAATATTCAATAAACTATGTTGTAAACAGATGTGCTGTCATCCAGGTTTTGTTGTCCATTTATAGAGCATAGGCAGAGTAGATTTAAGATAATTCTTAAGGGCCCTAGGATTTTCAGAATGGTAGATGAACATTGGCTTCAACTTCAATTCACCAACTGCTTAAGCCCCTAAGAAGTGAGTCGACCTATCTTTTGAAGCATTGAAGCCAGGCCTTGACTTCTCTAGCTATGAAAGTCCTAGGTGCCATCTTCTTCCAAGAGAAGGTTGTTTTATCTACATTGAAAACCTGTTGTTTAGTGTAGCCACCTTCAATAATTATCTCAGCTAGATCTCCTGGATAACTCATTGCAGCTTCTACATCAGCACTTGCTGCTTCACCTTGTATGTTCATGTTAAGGAGATGGCTTCTTTCCTTAAACCTCATGAGCCAACCTCTGCATCTTCACACTTTTCTTCTGTGCTTCCTCACCTCTCTCAGCCTTCATAGAATTGCTCTGGATTAGTCTTTGGTTTAAGGGGATGTTGTGGCTGGTTTTATCTTCTATCCAGACCACTCAAACTTTCTCCACATCCCCAATAATGGTGTTATGCTTTTTTATAATTTGTGTGTTCACTATAGTAGTACTTTTAATTTCCTTCAAGAATTTTCCTTTGTATTCACAACTTTGGCTCAGGAGGCCTAGCTTTCGGCCTGTCTCAGCTTTCAGCATGCCTTCCTCACTAGGCTTAATCATTTCTAGCTTTTTTTTTTTTTTTTTTGCGGTACGCGGGCCTCCCATCGCCGTGGCCTCTCCCGCCGCAGAGCACAGGCTCCGGACGCACAGGCCCAGCAGCCATGGCTCACGGGCCCAGCCGCTCCGCAGCATGTGGCATCCTCCCAGACCAGGGCACGAACCCGCATCCCCTGCATTGGCAGGCGGACTCCCAACCACCACGCCACCAGGGAAGCCCCATTTCTAGCTTTTGATTAAAAGTGAGAGATGTGCAACTCTTCCTTTCACTTGAACACTTAGAGGCCATTGTAGAGTTTTAGTTGGCCTAATTTCAATATTGTGGTATCTCAGGGAATAGGGAGGCCCGAGGAGAGGGCGAGAATGGCTGGTCAGTGGAGCACTCAGAACACACACAACGTTTATTGATTAAGATCACTGTCATATGGTCACAGTTTGTGGCGCTGCAACACAATTAAAATAGTAACATCAGAGATCATGGATCACAGATCACCATGATAAATATAATAACGAAGAAGTTTGAAATATTGCAAGAATCACTAAAATGTGATACAGAGAGAGGAGTAAGCAAATGCTACTGGAAAAATGGTACCAAAAGACTTGCTAGATCAAGGTTGCCACAGACCTTCGATTTGTAAAAGAATGCAGTATCTGTGAAGCGCAATAAAGCAAAGCTCAATAAAAGGAGGTATGCTTGTACTATAGTAGAGTTTTAAAAATATTAGGTGTATTTTTATATCAGCAGAACATAGTGAGTATTTTACTAATTTTCTTTAAGATTAATTCTCATTTTCTAAAATAACTGAGTAATCATGACAATGCACTGGACTTCTCCTATCCTAATGAATTTTCTGTTATATGTCACAATTTTGGTCTGCAGTTCTTAATGGAAGGTTATATATAGAATAACTTACTAATTTTAGGGATTCTCTAAAGTGGAATGTGCAGGAAATACATGCTATATTATTATATATTAGATTGGTTATATTGCTAATCCTGATGATATATCAGCATTACTTTTGGAGCTTTTAAAAAATATGGATTCCTTTGGTCTCCCTCCAGAGATGTTTCCATTTGGAATGGGGATGCCAGCATGAGCTTTAAATAACAGCTTTGTGATTATGAAGTATAGTCAACATTGAGAATCAGTGCTAATAGATAAATGATAGACCAATTTCCTTTAAAAGATAAAATCAACCCTTTTTTTCTGGTTATAATGCAGTATTGCTATAGAGAAAACTGTAACAATGAAATCCCACTATTTTTTAAAAAAAACACATCAGGTAAACATCTTAAAGGATTTTGGGGCATTCTCATACAGTTTTTTTAAAAAATATTTATTGATTAACAAATATTTATTCAGTATATATGGTATACTGCTATAAAATGAATGTTTTTTAAAAAAATTTATTTATTTAACTTATTTTATTTTTGGCTGCGTTGGGTCTTTGTTGCTGTGCGCGGGCTTTTCTCTAGTTGTGGTGAGCAGGGTCTACGCTTCATTGTGCTGTGCGGGCTTCTCACTGCGGTGGCTTCTCTTGTTGCGGAGCATGGGCTCTAGGCGCACGGGCTTCAGTAGCTGCACCACGCGGGCTCTAGAGCGCAGGCTCAGTAGTTGTGGTGCACGGGCTTAGTTGCTCCGTGGCATGTGGGATCTTCCCGGACCAGGGCTCCAACCCGGGTCCCCTGTAGTGGCAGGCGGATTCTTAACCACTGCGCCACCATGGAAGCCCCTCATACAGTTTTAGTGTGAGTAAAGATTTAATATCACCTTTCATAGTACAATTTGGGAATATCTTTAAATTTTTAAATGTGCATAATCTCTGGCACAGCTTTTACACTTAAAAGTGTCTATTCCGGGCTTCCCTGGTGGCGCAGTGGTTGGGAGTCCGCCTGCCGATGCAGGGTACGCGGGTTTGGGCCCCGGTCCGGGAGGATCCCACGTGCCGCGGAGCGACTGGGCCCGTGAGCCATGGCCGCTGAGCCTGCGCGTCCGGAGCCTGTGCTCCGCAACGGGAGAGGCCACATCAGTGAGAGGCCCGCGTACCACACACACACAAAAAAAGTGCCTATTCCAAAGACATAATTGTATAAGGATCTAGGGATTCATGTTCAACCAGTGTCTTTAGGGATACTATACAGGATATGTTACTTCATCATGAGTGTCACAATGGGTGAAAAGCTGTGAAATCACGTTCTCAATTTTACTATTACAGGTACTCTTCAAAATGCCAACATTTCCAGACTAAGTTGTCTTGAAAATTTGCTTCCCCCCACCCTCCACAGCATTTGCTCTTTATGGCTGTTTTATTCTGATTGTATGATTTGAAAACTGCTTGTCAGATCATATGAACAGAGGAGGAAGTTCAGCTTTATTCTAATTTTATGGTTTATACTATTTAACAGATAAAGCCTTAAGTCAAAGCGAAAGCCAGAGAAGGGAAAATGCAAAGAAGTAGTTATGCTATGTAAATGATAAGAAAATGGCAAACAAAACTGCGCTTTATCAATATCGAAGATTTAGTATGCTCCTTTTAAGCATATGTGAGTGTCAATTAAAATGGGTCCAGGTAATAGGAACCTAAGAAGTACAGCTGTGAGGATGGCAAGTAAGGTAGTTTTTAAAAATTGAAAATAAGATTAAGTATTATATTTCTTTTAGTTACTGATGTGGTTATGGATGCTGTATGTTTGTGGAGGGAGTAAAAATCCTTCAGGCTTTTAAAAATGCTGTGAGCTGGCACACTTTTAGTTACCGGTAAGGCAGCGTGCATTTTAGTTGAGGGTTATCTGATTTCGCCTCTTTGGCTCTCTACCATCTTTGATATTAAGTATTATTAAATGATAAGGCAATACAGGAGAAAATAGGCTACACTCAAAATTGCGGATATGTTGATTGGGTTTACTTTGAACAGCAAGGAAATGCTCTTATTTGGTGATAGGATCCCAAAATGTTGCATACATGAACTTTTTATGCTTTTTATATTGAAATCAGCAAAATAATAGATCTTTTAGGTGTCAGAGATTCAAGCAAACATTTACAGATAATAGTTGGTATTAAAGTTTGACTCTTGGGCAGAGAAAGACTGAATTTCAGGTCATGCCAGCTCAAAATCATCCTGGAATTAGGGTACACATATTTTATGATACGTTTTATCTAAATGTAAATTGGATACAAAGCAGCAAGGAAGTTTTCACTACAGAATTTCAGTTTTCTTATAGTGCATTATTCTAACCGAATGTTTATGGCAAAATGTTGGAAAAATAGTATCTTGTGTCTCTGATATTCTTGACTAGAATGTCTATTTTATGTTGATTATTTTTATAAGGCTCCAGATTTCCCTTTTTAGTTCAGTAAATAACAAAGATTTCTCCCACATTTTAAGTTTTGCCTAGAAATGTGAATAAAACATGGTTATTACCAGCTGCGGGCAAAAAGGTTTATGTGCCATTTGTTCAAAGTATAGTGACCTTGAATTTGAGACCTGAGTAACTATATGAATCACTGAAATAGCCAATGAGTAGTGTTTTACAAACCAGTCTTTAGCTAAATGAGTCAATCAGAAAAAAATTCATTCTGACAAGTTTGAATATTGAATATTTTGTAACAGGTATTATTTAATATTAGAGTTACTTTTCTTTCTACTTTAAAGTATTTTCTCCTTTAACGGAAAGAAATTAAATATATCAGTGTCTCTTAACTTTAAGCAGTAATTTTGTTACAGGTGATGCTATCTCACTTTTCTTTTTGTTCTGTTCAGTTGGGGCTGATGGACTCTACCTAAGGTAGAGGTGAAAAATAAATTTTAATATCCACTCCTCTTTTGTTGATGTCATAATATCTTTTCACATACTGTTACAATTTTCTATAATGCATTTATGCCAGTAATTTAAAATATCTCTAGTTGGAGGCTTGTAGAGGTGGTTATCTGTTTTCATGGAACAATCCATATTGCTTTCTCCCTCATTCTGTGATAGCATTAAGGTTCTTATTTCCTTATATTTGGTCTTATTTGCATTGATGAAAGGCAGATTTATTTTTATTGCAAGATAAACCAACAGGCCACATGATTAGATATGAAAACCTTGTTTAATAATCACTGACTTAAATTCCGGAACATTAGGTATATCACTATCACCTCTTGAGTCCTTTAGATTTGTCTTTGTTTTTTGAACTTCCTTCCAACTCTGTAAAATGCTATGTAAATTCACACTAATATCTTGGAACATTTAAATATCAGAGTAATCATTCAGGTTTTGGTATGATTACAAACTAGCATTTATAAAGCTGAATTGATTTAAAGAATACCAATTTCTTCTTCCATCATTTTCTCCTAATCACTGTTCCCCTGTGTGTCGGAATTCTTTAACTTTTTGTAATACTGTAGTCTTTCCATCTTTACTTTAAAGCCAAGTCATATTATTTTGCCTTCCATAATAATCCTTCCCTATTGTGGTCAGTTATAGTACAGTAATTGAGAAAATATAGAGGGAAGAGTGACAGCATTAGTGAGAGCAGTAACAAGCTTGAAAATGTTGTATATAAAATGCTCAATATGTCCAAGTTTTACACGTTACAGAAATACAATAGTGGCCTGGTTGATGTCCCTTAGATTTTCTAGGAAATCGATTGGTCAGGATCAGTGGTTTTTCAAACATTTTTGAAGCCATCAAGCTCTTTCTTTGAAGAAATCTGATATAGAACCTCAATATTAAAATAAGACATGCTGTGTTCCCAGGGATAGGGTAGAGGTGAGACAGGATGTGTCTCTGGTGGCTAGAGCCTTAGCTCAGCCACCTGCTCCTTCCTTTCCTTTAGTAACTTTGGAGACACAACCTTCTCTCCCCTAAGGTGTCTCTGGAGTACAATTTGAAAGTCACAGATAGTATTCTGAACTTTTTCTTCTCAGTGATGAGCCATTTTAGAGGTTAAATATTTGATGAGTTTCTGCCTACCCTAAATCCTCAAGCTTTTAAATCCCCAAATAAGTCCATACACAAAGGATGTCTTAGGAGAATTGGCAGCATTGGGCTTCATTGAGAGTTTTTGTTTTGTTTAATATAGGTGTTGCTCAGATTATTTAAATTCAAAACCAAAAAAACTGTTTAAAGTACATTTGTCTTAGGGTTAGTGATGTAATACTTAGGGCCTAGACTATAAGTTCTGTGGTTTATGGTTGAGATCAGAGTTGAAATATTGCTTATTTTGCAAACCCTACAAGTTATTTGTAAACTGTTAGGGCAGAAGCTGCTAATTATTTAACAAGTGACACGTGATTGAAGTTTTGAAACATGAAAGTGCGCGGATTATTTGGAGTAATAGAAGGATAGCCATTCAGATAAGAATAGCTTACTGATACAGACTATATATACACTGTTCTAGATGCTATACTACTTATGTTTCTGGTATGTTTCTCATTTAATCCCCACAATCCTTTTATGCCATATTATCACCTTTAAAATTGATGAGAAAATTGAGTCTTGGGTTAAGTAACATACTGAATTATAGTAAATAGTGGACCCAGAGTTGGATTCTTAGTCTGTGTTTTTTCAAAGACTCATGGTACTTTCTTTTGAGGAAATTATGGTCCATTGAGGCTGACAGAACAGCCCTAAAATAATCTATGAGATGAGAATGAAGTCAAAGGTCAGCACGAGGTAGTCATACTAGGTAGGATGTGGGTGAAAAAAGATTAAAATTCATGGGAAGGCAAAATGGTGTGTTTATAATGCCTACATTTACTTTATAGGCAAATCAGGTATATCTAGGTTTCCCTTTCTCATCTTTTGCTTTGTTCAACTTTTCAGTTTTTTATTAGCTATTTCCAACTTCTTACTCGTATTAGTGTTAGATTACAGTCGGTTTTTTGTTTGTTTGTTTTTGCGGCACGCGGGCCTCTCACTGTTGTGGCCTCTCCCGTTGCGGAGCAACAGGCTCCGGACGCTCAGGCTCAGCGGCCATGGCTCACAGGCGCAGCCACTCTGCGGCATGTGGGGTCTTCCCCAACCGGGGCACGAACCCATGTCCCCTGCATCGGCAGGCGGACTCTCAACCACTGCGATACCAGGGAAGCCCAGATTACAGTCTTTTTTTTTGGCGGGGGGGCGGGGGGGACTCGGGCTTCTCACTGTTGTGGCCTCTCCCGTTGCGGAGCACAGGCTCCAGACGCGCAGGTCCAGTGGCCGTGGCTCACGGGCCTAGCCGCTCCGCGGCATGTGGGATCTTCCCAGACCGCGGCACGAACCCGTGTCCCCTGCATCGGCAGGCGGACTCTCAACCACTGCGCCACCAGGGAATCCCAGATTACAGTCTTAAAATTAATTTTAGTCCTATCATCCTTTTTTTCCTTCATCTTCCTTTTACTCTTCATCTTCCTTCCTCAAATTCTTCTCTGGTTTAAAAGAGGGAAGCCTGTTGCCGTTTTTTCTTCATTGTAATCATTATGCATTTGGGGGGTTTGTTAGTTTGTTCTAAACAAAATGACATTTCCCCCAAAAGACTGTCTCACGTCCCCATTCCAGAAAATTTTAAATTTAGGGAAATTTTGCCTTGGAGAAAAAGTTTTTACTAAGTTACCGCATATGTCTTAAAAAAATGAAAATAAAAAAGACCTTAAATATGTTGAAGTCTATATCCAGTAAAGTATTTAATGAACATTATCCCAAATAAGTTTGAGAATTGCCACGTATACTGTATCTTTGCATCCCATCCCCCTTTTGGAGATAGCCAGTGAGTGCTAGTATTTTAATGGTTCTTAGAAGCTTTGTAAATAAATAAATCTAACTTTATTCACCCCCAGTTGAACCACCCTACTATACCTTCCATTTTAAAATGTATCCTCTCAATCTATCCCTGATCCAGTGTTCCTTGGAATATACTTTAGAAAATGGTATGGAACCATTTACAACATTATATATTCTTTAGTTTTCTAGATAGAAAATGTTGTTTCCAATATAGCTTTCAGAATTTTATTATTCTGTTTAGTTTTTTGTTTTGCTTGTTCAAAGAAGCTAGTCAGGATTTAAGATGGAAATCCAAAAGGATTGTGCCATGCTTAAAAATTAGTATACCATTAAAACTGTTCTGAAAAACCACATTTCCTTGACCTTAAATTATATTTTTTATGTAGATTAATTTGGGAAGGATATGAATAAATTATTATTTGGGAGTTCTCCTTTGTTTTATTTTTTTTTAATTAAAAAAATGTTATTTATTTTTGGTTGCATTGGGTCTTTGTTGCTGCTCATGGGCTTTCTCTAGTTGCAGCGAGTGGGGGCTACTCCTCATTGCGGTGCCCGGGCTTCTCATTTCGGTGGTCTTCTCTTTTTTTGGAGCACAAGCTCTAAGTGTGCGGGCTCGGTAGTTCACGGCATGTGGGCTCTAGGGCACGTGGGCTTCAGTAGTTGTGGCTTGCGAGCTTTAGAGCACAGGCTCAGTAGTTGTGCACGGGCTTAGTTGCTCCGCGGCATGTGGGATCTTCCCGGACCAGGGACCGAACCCGGGTCCCCTGCATTGGCAGGCGGATTCCTAACCAGTGTGCCACCAGGGAAGTCCCGTCCTTTGTTTTAAGATAGATTATAGGGTTCTTTATAAAACTGTTAACTTAGAATTTTTAATTTGGTGATACTTTTATTCCAAGAAGAATAACATTGGTTACCACTGAAGTCTGAGTTTGGTAATTTTGAGTATGAAACTAAACTAATGAACTATTTACCTTAAATTGTGGTATGTCAGTCTGTGTCCTGAATAGATTGCTAGTTAGAGTGGATTTCTTTAAGATCTCTGGTTTACGATGTGAAAACATATAGGCAGTTTATTGGATATAATGAATTTTATTTATGAACTTAATGAAAATTTGAAGTATTTTTGTATGGTTGATTCATTCAGTTACTTCTTGATGTAGGATATATAATCATAACACATAGAAGGGAAAAAAGCATTTAGGCCTTGGAAATACACAGAATTGAATTTGATTTGAATCCTAGTTACCTTGAGTAAGTTATTTAATATTTGTTATTTATCATGCTAGGTATGGAGGTGGGAGGAGGAGGTGGGGAGAAAATATAACTTCTGTCTTTAAAGAATTCAGAGTTTAGTAACATTCACTTAAACCTCTCTGAATCTGTTATCTTGTTGGCAGAATGTCAGTGAGAGAACTTAAAATTCCCCAGATAATACTTTGGGGAACCATAGATGCTCAGTATGAGTTAGGTTGTTCATTGTCATTCATACTATTTAATCATAGAACTACTTACAAGAGACATCAAAATACGGATTAAGTCCCTTCCTTGTTGGAGGACTACGTTGCCTTTAGAGATTTATTTTAAGTTGCCTTGATGTTTCATTCATTCAGATATCCTTTGTTCTGTCACCAGACAAACTTGCCAAGCTTCTAGAATTTGAGGGCCCTGTGCCATTGCCTTGTGCACATTTGGTTTTAATTTTTCACTAAGCACAACATTCTGTCAGACTGCACAAAAATTACTTGTTTTAGCCTGATGGAAATACTTCCTATCAGTTAAAAGAGCAAACCTGTAATTTAAGAACAAGCCATCACATAGGGCAGGGCTCTGCAAACTTTTTTTTTGTAAAGGGCCAGGTATTTAGGCTTTATGGGCCATGCAGTTTCTGTTACAGCTACTCAACTCTGCTGCTGGAGTGTGAAAGGAACTACAGACAGTACATAAATGAATGAGTGTGACTGTGTTCCAATAGAACCAAATTTATGGACACTGAAATTTGAATTTCTTATAGTTTTCATATCATGAAATATTCTTGTTCGGTTTTTATATTTTTCAAACATATAAAAATGTAAAATTTATGCTTAGATTATGGGCCCTGCAAAAACAGGTGGCCAGCCAGATTTGGCCATCTGGCTATAGTTTGCAGACACCTGATTTAGGATATAATCTATGAATTTGCTTTGATTGTTGTTGGATAATAATTTTTAGGCATTTAGGTGAATGGTTCTTTTTAGTAGGGATTGTGTATATTAAGGTTTGTGTTCTGCTCTTTTTTTCTAGCCCAAGTTTATTTTACTCCTATAGAATATATATGAATAGTAGAAAACTAATGGGAAAACATATGGTGTTTTGTTGTTATTTTGTGGGGTTTTTTTTTGCCCTATCCAGTTAAGAATTTGAAGGGCATCTTTTAAAGGCTGATTACTCTCAAATTTCTCATCCACCTCAAGTCAAATTCTGTAAATGTAAATTTCAGGTACTGTGTACCAGGTCTCCTACACTTCAAATTTTAAAAATTTACACAATAGGGGACTTCCCTGGTGGCGCAGTGGTTGAGAGTCCGCCTGCCGATGCAGGGGACACGGGTTCGTGCCCTGGTCTGGGAAGATCCCACATGCCGCGGAGCGGCTGGGCCCATGAGCCATGGCCGCTGAGCCTGCGTGTCCGGAGCCTGTGCTCCGCAACGGGAGACGCCACAACAGTGAGAGGCCCACGTACCACAAAAAAAAAAAAAAAAAAAAAAATTACACAATAGGAAATTTTATCTTTTAAATAAATTGTATGTAATAATTACATGTTTACATTGCATGAATGCTGTTGAGCAAAATTTTTTACCTCGAAAATAAAAACGACATTTATAGTGATTGTAAAATTTTGCCTGTTAAAACTATAATTTAAAGTTCTGTTAACTTGCTTTCTGTAGACACCAGAGAAGAAACAATCGGAATCATCCAGAGGAAGAAAGAGAAAAGCAGAAAATCAGAATGAAAGTAGTCAGGGTAAGTGAAGCAAAATCTTCCTTAAGAGCCGAAGAGGCATTTATGATTAATTATTCTGGTTTTTAATCAATTAATAATGTTTTTAAAAAGTAGTGTGTTTTTGTGATTTCTATAGATACCATGTAATTTCTGCATTAATAGTTTAGGAATGTACTTTGCATAAGAAATAATAATTATATGAAATTGGAATCTTTTTGTACCACAGGTAGTTTATGGTTACTGTTTTCAGGCTTTTGACATTTCCCTTATTTTTTTAATTTGAGAATTAGAAAGAAAAATGTCATGTCCAAACCTGACAGGCATTGCCTTTATCACCTTTCTGTTTTCTCTCTTTATATGAATTATGGTATTGAAATGGCTTCTCGTTTTTGAATAAGAACTTTATATCTTAGTTTTAGACAAGTACCCAAACTTACTCATCCCTTTTATTTAAAAAAAAAAAAAAGACTATATAAAAATGATTGAAGTACTTGATTAAAGCACCATCTTTTTCTTTCCATACCTGTTCTTCATCCTTTCTTTCATACTTACATTTTGTATTATGAACTATAAGAAAATTACTTTCATTAGACTACACAACTTCTTATAATGGACAAAATAGTATTGTCACTTAATTTGGCTTCTCAAAATTAAATACAATAAATTGGGCTCTTAAATCATATGTAATGATGATTTTATACATATATTACATGTTTTGGAGCCACAAAATCTAGAGCCATGAACCCGTGGCTTACTAGTGTTTACATGTGGCACTGGCATCAAGAAATACACTTGCAGCAGCTATCTTTGTGGAAGGAGGGAGTTGAGTCACTCTAGCACCTTTTTCTAAGTTTGTGGTACTTTGTATTACAATCTGCCCTGAGGTCTTTTTTGATCTTAGTGTAGTTTCCCCAAGTTGTGGTTAGTGGGCTTGGATTTATTTAGTTATATTAGTTATGATAGATATAACTTTAGATTTTAAAACTCACTTTTAAAAGCAGGTCCCAAAATAGCCTGGGACTTCTGGGTAGGTTGATCCAACCTGTGTCTTTAAGAAGCCACATCTTTTTCTTTGTGGTCTGCCATCCACAGAATTGTCTGCTTTTCTCTTATGGTTTTAGGACTGTGGCCAGTTTTAATTGCATTTCCTCATTTCATCTTCCACACTTGTATTTGCTTTAGAGAGAAGCTGGTTTTCTGTGTTTTTCTTTTTTCCTTGTTTCTTTGATGTAGGCTTCTTTAAGTCCATAGCAAACCTCTCCTGTCATCTTCTTGGCCAGGATAGGGTCATGTGTCCATTCCAAAACCAGTTATGTCCAAGAGAGGTATTATTGCCCTTAAAATCAGGCCCATCTCGGGACTTCCCTGGGGGCGCAGTGGTTAAGACTCCATGCTCGCAATGCAGGGGGCCCGGGTTCGATCCCTGGTCAAGGAACTAAGTCCCACATGCATGCCGCAACAAGAGTTTGCATGCCACAACTAAGTAGTCCGCCTACTGCAACTAAGGCCCGATGCAACCAAATAAATAAATATTTTTTAAAAAATCAGGCCCATCTCTGAAAATGAAAATGGGGTAAAGTTCCATTTAGAAGTACAGGTTGTGTGGAAAAGGCATGATACCTGAACAAAATTGCATTTCTAATCTGAAGGAAGGAAGGGGAACTAGGAACAGAGGCCAGATGGGAGTCAGCCTCTCCTGAAGTTACATGTGCTATGTAGGGGAGGGAATGTTAACAGAATAAAACTTGGATTCAATTAGGGAAAAAAAATTTGGGAAATAGTTTCTGGGTAGGCAACCAGAAAATGTCTCTGTCTTCATTAAAAAATAGCACCTCTTCAGAATCTGCAGGAAAGTTGTTACAGGCAGAAGGGAAGTTCTTTGGTATAAAACTTTTATAGTGCTCCCTGACCTCTGAATAAATCTGTACAAAACTAGTGTTCAAAATTTCTAGGTAGTATTTATAGTCCTGATTACTTATTAGTTTAAAAAAAATTTCCCCCTACCTTGTTCCAAAAAGGAATTTGAGGTTGTTGAACTTCTAAATGTATTGTTTGTTTATCTCAGTAATGCCTGGCACATAGTAACCACTCAAGAAATATTTGTTGAATAAAATAAGTGAATGAATGTATATAAGTCAGTATTGAATTGATAAATGTATATGTTTATATATTATCCAAAGCTTTTGACTCCATGCTATCATAAGTTTTTCTTTTGTAGCTTGAAGAAATTATTCAGTGTAATTCCAGTGAAGGATGGATGCCTCCCATCCAAAACGCCATATTTCTTAGCAACTTCTTACTTCAAGATTTATAAAACTAATGAAAAGTCCATTTTGTTTCTTTGTTATTTGTCTTTTTTTTTTTTTTTTTGGAAAAGTCCATTTTAGAGCAAAACTTTTAATTAAAGAACTGTGATCTGTAATAATGTGGATCACTATCAATATGGTCATATAAGGACAATATTTAAAATCTAGTTTAGTTTTTTAAAAATCCTATTAATTTGGAAATACTTTTTAGAAAATCAAAACATTTTACAAAATAGCATTCATATTAAAGCATGTTATTGTCAGTTTGTTATGGTTTGTGTTGACCAAGCTTTTTTATCATTATTTACAGGTGTAAATTGGTTTGTCAGTTATACAGCTGCCACTTGTCTTTTTTTAATTAATTGACGTGTTTTTATGAAATTATTAGCCATTAAGCAATCTGAATAGCGTAGTTTTAAAAGCAGAGATCTTTTAATATGATTTATTTATTTGATTCTCCCATAACCAGGACTTTTAAAAATTGACATGTATCTATTGAAATATCATTTGACTTTTGGAATTCTGAAGTCGGCATCTGACCCTCTGAGGGCTCTTAATGTTCTTTTGATGCCCATCACTACCCAACTAAAATATATTCTTTTTATTAAATAGACTATTTTTGTGTGTATTAGGGAAATTAAGTTTGGTACATTCTCATATAGTATGTGGTAGATAGTCATGACTGACTTTAAATCTATAAAATTTTTTACTTCTGTATTTTAGGAAAAAGTATTGGGGGACGTGGCCACAAAATTAGCGACTATTTTGAAGTAAGTTCATTGAGAAATATCTTCAGTTCTTAATATAATTTTGCTGTGGGCTGAAATAATTTGTTTGAAGCACAAAGTCAACTTTTGATTATCTGCTTAATTAGAGCAGAACTTCAGTACTATGTGATGTCCTGACTTCTTAGGAATATTAAACTTTACTTTTACTTTGGTATGGCACATCATAATTTCTAAAGTACTTTCTCCTGTATTTGCTTATATCCAGGAGATAGTCAAAGTAGGTGTTATTAGTATTCCTATTTTACAGATGAGGAAACTGAGAGCCAGAGATATAAAGTAGCCTATGTAAAGGCAACTTCTAAATTGAAGAGCAAAGAGTAGCTTTAAGTCTCCCAGCCTCTAGAATTCTTTCTGATGTCAGTACCACAGCAACAGTTGAGCCCTGTGGATGGAGATTAAATAATGATAGAGATGTGAATCTAAGAGTCCCTGAAAATAATAAGCAGTGGTAAATTTAAATTCTTAGTCTGGAATGTTTCCTTTCTTCTACACAGAAACACTTCTGCCTACCAGTTTTCATTATGAAATATTAATGTGATTATTAAAACAAACATGATCTACTCAGTTGAAAAATATTTATATTTCCTTGAAAGAGAGCAGAATTTGGTGATTAGGAGAAGGGCTGTGTTTAAAAAATATATATATTTTTTATCCTCCATTATTTTTCTTTCTTGAATTTACAGTGTCTAAGCTAAAACTGTTGCAGACTATAAGATACACCTAATGCTCTTTAGTTGATGTCAGTCCCTTAGTGTTAATATCATTAAAAATCTTTGCCAAAGTAGGATCAAATAAACAAATCTCAGGTGTCTTGGATGCCTACTGTGTGCTAAGTGTTACGCTAGGCACAATAGATAAGAAATTTAGACAAAGCTTCTAGGTTGCAGGAAGCTGTTTAATGAACACACTAGGAAGTCCCCATCTCTGCTGTTCATACATATACCCTGAGATGAAGCCATTAGCAGCAAATTGTTTTCTCCTTCCATTCTTGGTTCAGAAGCATGAGACTTGAGAAAGCTATGGAACAAATTAGGTTGGCTTCTCTTCGTATGCAATTAAGTCATGCACTGTAATGCATGTTATGCATGTAAGAAAGGATTGATTTTTATTAGACTTTGTGCTGTTAAAAAGAAGGGACTTAGTTTGTATAGTTCTTTATAGTGCTGTGAACATTTAGATACTTAATAGATCTTGGGACTGACAGCTCTGTTTTAAGATAGTTGATTATGTTCACTAACATCTACATGTGAACATGTTAAAGTTTCTTGGGATTAGGGATCATACTGGTTTAACAAACATAAGGGAACTGTGCTAAAATTTGAAGGAAAAATAAGACTTGTTCTTTGCTTTGGGGGAATTTGTCTTTGAGTCTGCCACAAAAATAATAATAAGATATATTTAAATTAATTCATAATGCCATATCTAAAATCATATTTGTCTAAACCTGTGTTAATAAATAGTGATGTTTCCTTTTTCCCTCAGTACCAAGGTGGAAATGGCTCAAGTCCAGTAAGAGGCATACCTCCTGCAATCCGTTCTCCTCAGAATTCACATTCACATTCCACTCCTTCCTCATCTGTAAGTTTTTACGTATGTAGTCTTTGTGTCTCAGAGTTTTTGTGTACTGAATGATAACTTTTATAATTCGTCTTTATTGAGACCTTTTACGTATATTAGCGTTTATCTTTAAAAAAATCATTCTGTGAGATGAGTTCTTTTTAATGATTTGATGCTATTAGAACTTTATTTCTGAAAGTAAGATTCTAAAGTTAAAGATTTCCTGAATTAATTATAAGACGTGTTCTTCGCTTTGGGGGAATTTGTTCCCCAAAGAAGTAATGTTTCTATAAAAGAATGATGGGACCAGGAATTCCCTGGCTGTCCAGTGGTTAGGACTTGGCAGTTTCACTGCCGGGGCCCGGGTTTGATCCCTGGTCAGGGATCTTAACAATTAAATTTCTTAACCACTAAAATGGTAGCATAATTAATTCCTTTCTGGGAATCCTGAAATAAAGAGTAGGCAGCCATCAGCCTCAGATAATGTAGTTTGGCATAGGAGAAGGATCTTGGACCTGAAAATTGTCTTACAACTTTTTGGTTTGTTTCTAACATTTTTAAGACCTAGTTCTTTTATATGCATTTTTCTACATGTTAGATTTTATTCTATTTTTTTTACTTTCATTATGTGACAGTTCATTGTCTAACCAGAAAAACAGTGTTGGCTTTCAGTAATTTAAAGATGAATTTAACATTTTAAAAAATCAGAGTATCTTATTTACTCAAGTACTCTGTTTTTACTTCCAGTGTCCCTTTCTAGTTCTGTCTGTAGACATATACTTCTTAATGTCTTATTCATTTTGTACCTTGGGGCACATCATATTGCCATATACTAAGTAAAGCATAAGACTCAACAATAACTGAGTTGTAGTGATAGGATTGGTACACGATGTAATCTTTTGCTTTCGGTGAATGTATTTTAAAACCAGTGACTAGATAAACCATGAAACTTATCAGTTAATTGATATTATACTACATATGGGCATGCATTATTGTACCCACTACTAAAAGAGTTCTGTATTAAGGTCTTTACAGTTTTACTTTTTGAACCATTATAATCTGTTTAATATTTTTGTTTTAAAATAATGTATTTGGCCTTGTTTTAGTTAACAGATTGAAAGCATTAAATTTGCTTTTATGGCACCAGATTGTTAAGTTCCTTGAGGGCACGGCATATATGGCTGGTTGTCTCTTTTATTGGGCTTTATAAGAGGGAGGTACTTAATGAATGCTTATTGAATAAATGGTGATAAAAAATTTTTAAAGTTCAATTATGTTTTTTTTAATTCTTGATTTTTTTAAAATAAATTTATTTATTTATTTTTGGCTGTGTTAGGTCTTCATTGCTGTGCGTGGGCTTTCTCTAGTTGCGGTGAGCAGGGGCTACTCTTTGTTGTAGCGCGCAGGCTTCTCATTGCGGTGGCTTCTCTTGTTGCGGAGCACGAGCTCTAGGCGCGCGGGCTTCAGTAGCTGTGGCACGTGGGCTCAGTAGCTGTGGCTCGCAGGCTCAGTAGTTGTGGCGCACAGGCTTAGTTGCTCTGCGGCATGTGGGATCTTCCCGGACCAGGGCTTGAACCCATGTCCCCTGCATTGGCAGGCGGATTCTTAACCACTGTGCCACCAGGGAAGTCCCCAATTATGTTTTGAATTATTATCCTGATAAAAACTTAAGAAATGTTTAGTTGTTGCTAAGCAAAAGCCTATTTTTTTCTTGCTAATATAAAATTTTTAATATATTTTTTTAAGGTTCGACCGAATAGCCCTTCTCCTACTGCATTAGTTTTTGGGGACCACCCTATTGTACAACCAAAGCAGTTATCCTTTAAAATTACTCAGGTAAATGGTAATTAAAATTTCTTTGTATGACTTCTGAGAAGCCGTTGACCAACTTTGTACACACAATTAAGATGTCTTCTCTTTGTTTTAGACATGGTCATAAAGTAAAATTCGGTATCAAGAAAGCTAATTGCTAAACAAACAAAAAAAAACAGTTTTTAGGGGGTGAGAAGTTGAAACACCCAATTTACTATCATCTTGTCCTTTGTTACATACTGGTTAAATATATATTTTAAGCAAATTAAATAAACAGAACAACCATAACATGTCAATTCTGTTTACTGGTCCTTTTTGAACTTAACATCCAAGTACATATAATCGATACCTTCATGAAAGTGTTATATTTGTCATAAGTGGACATTAAAGCAGTTTGTTCCATGTGTCTGTATTTTTGTATATTCATATATGCTACACATTTAAAAATCATTTGAAAATTAATCAGATATCTTTTACAGTTATTTAGTTTTATGAATTTTGAGTACTAAGGTTTTCATTTTAATTTCATACATGTGACAGTTTTTGGATGACTGAGATTAAGGATTGAAAAAGTAGATCTTCTTGCTTGCCACTTTAGCTGTTCAGTTTATTGCCATTACACTTCTTCTCTCTGGTCATGTCCAAACTGTTGTGCGTGCATCAAAACTTCTATCTTTGGATGATCTTTAGGCCAGGATTTATAAGTACATTGCTTTCAGTCAGCAAACAGCTTGTGAAAGTTTTTGCCGTGTTCAAAAGTCAGCTAGAGTTGATAGCACAAAGCAGTGCTTATATTGAATTTTAATGAAGAACATATCAATATTCTAAAAATTTAAATAAGTAACCTTAAAAATTTTTCTTTTTAAGTTTATAGCACTTATGCTTCTGAAGATATTAAAACTTAAAACTGCAGTAAGACTTTTTATGATACTCTTTACATACACACACAAACTCCAATACTTTCTTTGCTCTTTAGAATCAGAGTAAAATCTAATTTTATGTTTGCATGCAGTGATATATATATAATGGAGTAATAACATAGCTTTCTTTCGTTTAGACTGACCTTACAATGCTGAAGTTAGCAGCATTAGAAAGTAATAAAAACCAGGACCTGGAAAAAAAGGAAGGTCGTATAGATGACTTGCTCAGGGTAAGTAAGAAGTCATGGAGGGGAAAAACTTGAGTAAATTATTTGGCAGTAGAAAAACTGGTGAGAAAATACTTACATTGTAAAAAAAACCTCTATTACTGGAAAAAAAAATAAGCCTTTGCTTTTAGTGTAAGTACATAATTGAAAGTATCAACTATTAAACGATAAAAACTATTTTATTAGCTCTTTAAATGTGAATTGAGAAACATTTGGAGAAATAGAAGTTTATAAAATTTATTTTTACTTGATCAACTATCCTAAGACAGATATCCATTTCATGGTAGTTTTTTGTTGTTGTTGTTGTTTTTGCGCTACGCGGGCCTCTCACTGTTGTGGCCTCGCCCGTTGCGGAGCACAGGCTCCAGACGCGCAGGCTTAGCGGCCATGGCTCGGGGCATGGGGGATCTTCCTGGACCGGGGCACGAACCCGTGTCCCCTGCATCGGCAGGTGGACTCTCAACCACTGCGCCACCAGGGAAGCCCCCGTGGTAGTTTTAAAGTTAATTGATACTCTTATAAACCTGACTGCCATTTGACACTATACTAGAGGAAGTAACTACTGCAATTTTGTGAGATTTTTAATGGAAACTTTATAAAAAGACACATCAAAAAGTATGCCTAATAGGTGAGTAAGGGGTAAAGCAGTGGTTCTCACCCCTAGCTGCTCATTAGAATCACTGGATGGAAAGTGTGGAAGACACTTTATAAAAAGTACTGATGCTTAAACTCCACCCTGAGGGTTTTTGATTAAATTGATATGACGTAGGGCTTGGGCACTGGTAGTTTTAACGGCTAATTTAGCCAACACTGAGAACTGTTGGTATAGAAACTCAATGAAACTGTCATCTGTGATCATATAATTACTGATACCTTTGAAACATCCAGTGTGCCTTTCCTGGTCCCATCCCATTCACTCTCTTATATCCCTTTACCATTAACCACTATTCTAAATTTTGTATTTATTTATTATGCCTTATGTTTCTTTATAGTTATATTACATATATCTTATACATTCTTAACAACATATTATTTCACTTTATTTTTGAACTTTATATAAATTACAAAATTACACTGTTTGTACCATTTTGCCCTGCTTGTTTTCACTAAACATTATATGTGGGTTTGTCATGTAATAGTTTGTTCATTTCACTGCTATATAGTAAGGCATTATATGAATATATTATAATTTATCTTTTCTGCTCTAGGTGGACATTTTATTTCTACTTTTTGCTAGTATG